>NC_056739.1:1084537960-1085140460 GCF_019279795.1 Protopterus annectens | reverse complement strand
CTTTGGGGAGGGGAGAAGTTTGCACTGAACCTGTCAGCCAGTATATTGGCAATGTCTGTAGGATCAGTAATCTTCACATCATTTTGAACTAGTTCTGAGCATATCTGGGAGTTTCCTCCCAGGTTTCTAACATAGCTAAAGAAGGCCTTATGATTGTCTTTTGAGTCTTTAGCTATTTTTCTCTCAAAATTTGCTTTGGATGATTTTATGAGAGCTCTTAGTTTTTACTTATAGTGATCAAGGGTGTCTTACCTTTTAAGGATTTTGCTCTATCTTGTAGTAGCTTCCTCCTTTTGTTGTAGAGTTTGTTTATGGCTGGGGTCCACCAGAGTGGACGCTTGCCTTTGGTACAAAGAGTCTTTGTTTTGCTTGGGATTGCCTTATCCATGCAGTCCTGCAGGTGCTGGTAGAAGGCATTTGTAAGTGATTCAGCGGCTTGAGTACTGTTTTCCGTCGGCTCGGGGCCTTAAAGGAGACCACACTAGTCTTTAGAAGTGTGAAGTCGGCTTTCGAGAAGTTCTTTACTGTGGTCTTTTTATTTCAGGTGGGGGTGGGATGAGGACCTCCAGCGAGATTAGTTTGTGATCTGATCTCACCAGTGAGGGGTATACTTCGGTGTTGAACATTGTGCTCCCATGTTCGTGATGATGAGATCAAGTATGTTTTCTCCTCTTGTGGGGATGGTGACTAGTTGTTCCATGGCATTTGAGTTTATGAATTCCAGGAACTTTTGGGCTAGGGTGTTTGGGCTTGAGTAGTGTTCCCAGTCTATATTAGGGTAATTGAAGTCACCTAGTATGATGGTGTTTGGTGATACATTTATCCCTCTAGTGTTTTCAGGAAGGCCATGTGAGGTTCCTGAGTTTGTGAGGGTGGCCTGTAACATGCTACAATTTGCAGAGCAGTCTTGCCTATGGTTAATTGCACCTGGATGGTCTCTGATGCATCGTGCGTTGCCACCAGTCTTGAGGTGTGGGTGTCTTTGATGAATATGGATACCCCCCCCCTCCTTTCTTGGTATTGTCCGGATTTTGGGGCCGGAACGCATGATAAGAGGTAAAACCTGATAGTGCTGGGGTGCTCTCAGGAGCCTTGAACCAGGTTTCTGTCACTGCACAGACATCGATGTTCTCCATACTGAGAAGGGCCTCGAGTGCGTGCATTTTGAGATTTAGACTTCTGGCATTGAGCAGCATTACCCTTAGTTTTTTCCTTTTTGTGTTCTAGGGTGGTAGGTTTAGAATTTGAGCCTTGCCTAAAAAAGGCACTATGGGGGTGGCAAGAGCCTTTGCCAATATCTGGGATCCCAGGGGTGACAGGTGCAAGCCGTCCCTTGCGAAGCAGCGTGGCTTGTCCAGCATGTCATCCCAGGCAGACAGACATTGGATCCCCTTTGAATGACACCAGAGTTTAAGCCAATTGTTAAAGCTGATCATCTTATCTCTGTATTGTGGCATCATTCTTGGTGAAGGTAGGATATTGCTCAAGGTCAGGGTCATACCTGCCTGGGCTACATAATCAGAGAGCTCCTCAATGTCTCTTTTCATGTAGTCCAAGGAGGTACGTCTCAGGTCGTTTACACCAGCGTGGACAATGACTGAGTCATATTTGTACCTGCTGTTGAGAGACCTGAGTGCTTGCGTTATGTGGCGGATTCTAGCGCCCGACAGGCAGCTTACTGTGACCTTCTCCTTACTCAGTCTGGTGAGCGGGACGTCAGTGTGTCTGACTATGGAGTCACCAATGTATGTATATATATATATATATATATATATATATATATATATATATATATACAGAGTCTTTCTATAATATATTCCTCCCTAATCCTTTCTACACTTGTCTGTGTAATTTAGCATTACCATTGTTGGTATTCTTTTTTGTTAATTTATAATTTATAACCTTGTGGTAGTTCCTTCAGTTACCATTGTTGGTAGCTTTTCACTTTCTTTCTGTTCTTTTCTTTCTATAAATAAAAGTTTTTTTTCTTGTTAGCGCTGTGTTTTTCATCGCAAGAAATGTAAGGCCTGTGGCCACAACATTCCTTTGTCAGATGTACATAATTCTTGTGTGTAATGTTTAGGCCCTGCTCATTTAAAAGAGTCCTGTTACGTATGTAAGGTCTTTAACCCACTGGCTTTAATAGACTGTAAAAATAAGCTTATTTTGAAAGTTTGCTCCCAACAACTTTTTCTCAGACTATATCTGGGGCTCAAATCCAAAAGAAAATAGGTAAAAAAGAGGCCAAGAAGCTTGCTTTGGACCCTTCAGGATCCTCTACTCCAAGCTCAGATGCTACTATAGAACCACTTCTTAAGGTATCCAAAAACTATTGGATTTGATTTCATTGGATCCGTAGTCTAAATCATCAGATCTGACATTTTCTGACACCAAATCCACGTCATCAAATCTGACACACTCAGAGCTGAAGAAGCTTCCTTGGACCCCATATGCATCTTCTCTGGATCCAGTGTCTTCCCATCTTCCATCGCCTTTCCTAGAGAAAGGCCACCATTCCAGGACCCCTTCAGTTGCCTCTTCTTATTTTTCTTCCAGGAGTTTGACAGAAGCTGATGTGGACAGAATGATGAGGAAATGTCTCTTGGCACAAATTCAGATGGCAGTTCTCCTGGCTCCTACTGCATTGGGTCTGGAGACCTTTACCAGTACCACTCCACCTATTTTGGCTCCTTCTCTAATCCAAACTTTGGTTTTGGACCACTTGGATCCGAGATTTCCAGAGCAGTCCATGTCAGATCTGAAGATAGTTGTATCTTCCACTCCAATACCTTCTGAGTGCACAGGCTCTGAGTGTGCTGGAACAAGATGACTTTCAGAGCCATAGCGTAATTGCCCAGATCCGAGGTGTTGGAATCAACTCCGAAGTTGTCAGAGCCATCTCTGCCCCTTGACAACTCGACATTGGACAGCTTGGCTCTGACCTCTGCCTTGAGTGGGTTGCTTTTGGGTCAGATGGAGCTAGCGGTCTGAAAGTATGTCTTCTCAGCACTGTTGGCCTTCTTCCCTCCAGGGCATTCTATTTTTAAGGTAATGGAGGGAGTTTTTTCTGCTTCCAGAGAAAGGATGACCCCCCCCCCCCCTTTTGGTTCCTTCTTCCCATGCCCATCTGTCTTTCTGTCTTGAGCCTCAACATTCTACTCCACAGGGACAGCAAGTCCAAAGTCTCCAGGCTACCTAGCAGGGTATACTTTTCTGGAACATCCCACCAAGGAAGTCCCTTAGAAGAGAAAGTGCAAAAGGAGGCACTTTGACTCCTCTCAAGATTTGGTCATGGAAGATACTGATTTCAATGAGGGGTAAGCATCCCCAAGATCACCATCTGATGACGTCTGCTTTGAAGACATCATGGAGATCTTCAAGCAAAGGGGGTGGCTGGTCTATTGACAACCCTTCCCAAGAGGAATCAGTATTCTTGGAAGCCTTTGGAGCTAGCCCAAGTACCTTCTGGGTGGCCCTGCCTGCAGATGAGCTCATTGATTTGATCTCTGTGGGTGTGGAAGGAGCTTGATTCAGCAGAATCAATCCCTAAGAGACCAGATAGGATCCTGGCACCACTGAAAGTAAACAATTTTGGAGTAAAAGAGTACCAGTAGATGTTATGGTTGTACTGGTGGCCACAAAAAAGGAACTTGCAGAACAGAGTTCCTCTGTTCGTCTCCCTAACAGGGAGTCTAGGGCAATGGACAGATTTGGGAAGGGTGCATATGCTTCAGTGACTTTTGCACTTAGCTCAGAGGAATTTGATTGAAGAGCTCTCCAAATCGCTCTCCAGGACCATTACTCCTGAGGCAGAGACCTCTATTGCCTTATAGTTGGCTACCCTGCAGCCCATTTCAAATTTGTCCATGAGGCTCATTTCACTTGCAGCTGAAGGTACCTCATAGACAGCCAGTTCAGGCATTTCCATTAGGAGACATGCCTGGATGCACCTGTGTGACTTCCTGGCACCCTTCAAATCCTATTTCGGACTGATGGAAGTTCTTTGTTTTGCCCCAAAGGTAAAGACACATATCCAGGTGTGAGCAGGATGGTAAGAGCATGTCTGCAGTAGATGTACATTTTTCAACTCTTCAAAGAACCTTCTCTAGTAATCAACAAGGTGGTCAACAAATGTGTTTCAGATGGTCCCAGGGTCCTTTCCATGATCCACATGGAGACAGATCTCCCAGGGGCAGAGAGTAGAAACTCTAAAGGAAGATGCCACCCATGTGGCAGAGGAGGCCTGCAAAATCAAGGATCTGGGGACACTTTCCCTAACAAATCCTACCATCCCTCCTGAAAGGAGGCCTGATTGTCCACCTCTGTAGGCAGTCAGGGGTCATCTATCCTTGCACCAGCGAGCATTGCTAGAGATTACAAAAGATACATGGGTGCAGAGGATTATTTCCAGTGGTTATATAATACCATTCCCCCTTAATGATAAAAAAAAAATTCCTAATGTTGCACCCAGTCAAAGGAAAAAAGCAGCACAAGAAATAAAAAACTGCTAGAAAAAAAGAGTCATTCAAGAGGTCCCCCCAGACCAGAAAGAATCCCAAACCTACTCAAGATTCTTTTTAGTGTCAAAGAAAATGAAATTCTGGATGGTCACAGTTCAGTCTATTTTGCCTTTCCTGCACCATGACGATTGGATGTCTTCAGTAGATCTTCAGGATGTGCACTCTCACATAAAAATGCACAGACAATCTAGAAGAAACCCAAGCTTCCAGCTGAGAATCAGTTATTACTAATTCAGAGCTCTGCCTTTTGGCTTCACCAAGCCCCTAGGATGTTCATCAAATGTATGGCAGTAGTGGCAGCCCACTTGATACTGCAGGGATTCTGGATGTTTCCTTATTGGGAGGACTGGCTCATAACCACTCCGAGCAGGCATCTATTGATAAAAGCATGAGATAATGTACTCCAACTGTGCTCCTACCTGGGAATTACCATCAATCACAAGAAATCCCAACTAGAGCCATCTCAGCTACTAGAATTCATAGGAGCTCTGTTCAATACAGTATCAATAACAGCCTCCCGTCCTTTACTAAGAGTACAGACTATTTGATTTGAAGTCAAAAAGACAATTTAAAATTCTTCACTTTTAGCTCAATTGATTCTCCAAGCTTTAGGGTCAATGTTTGCTGTGATAGTTTTGGTTTTGCTAGCAAAATATCATATGAGAATTCTTCAATGGACCCTAGTGACTCAAGGGTCTATTCTTCACCAACCTTTGTCCACACAGATCAAAATAACTCAAACATGCAAAAATTATTTCTTGTGGCAGATTCACTCAGATCAGATTTTACAAGGTTGCCCCTTCATCCTTCCTCAGTACAGGGCCATAGTGACTATGGACACTTCTCAAATCAAGTCAGGGGCACTTCTTGGGAAAGACAATCCAAGGCACATGGTCCCCCAAATTGGCCAACAAGCATATCAATGTCCTAGAAATGATAGAAGTTCTCCTAATGTTGAGATTTAGACAGAAATTATGTCATTGTTCTGGTACATCAACAAGAAAGGAGGAAACAGATCTTACCCCTTGTGTCGAGAAGTTCTGATAGTGTGGCAGTGGGTGATTTCATCCAATTGATTTCTGATAGCAATGCACATTCTAGGAAATCCAATGAGATAGCAGACAGGTTGATCAGATCCAGTTTATTGCCTCACAAGTGGTCTCTCAACATGAGAGTTGTGGAAAATATATTCCGCCAATGGGACCAAACTTGCTGTAACATCTTTGTATCTCCTCTCAGCAACAAGTACAGCAGGTTCTTTGCTCTGATCCTCCCATCGGGGGAATCACTGGGAGATGCTCTCCTCCAATATTGTCCCTTGGTCTCCTCTATGCTTACCCCAACCCTCCTAATCCCCAGGTTTCTCCAAAAAGCATCTTGAATGAAGAGCACAGTCACCCTCATTGTGCCTTATTGGCCTCATCAGATTTGGTTTCCTTTTCTTTGGCCTCATCTAGTTCACCCTTTAGGATTCTACATGCAGTTCCAGGCCTTCTTTCTCATCTAACAGATATGATTCACACAGACATTTTAGGCCTGGAATTGAAGACATGGTTTCTCCACTTCCATTGATAGCTAGACAGCCCAGGCTCTCCTCCCCTGTCCATCACATTTTGTTGTCTTCCCATAAAGCTTCAACTAGGAAGATTTACAAAAGTAAATGGAAAATATTTGTTTTTTGGAAACAACAGAAAGACATTGACCCTTTTTCAGCACCATTACTCAAAGTTCTTGGGTTTTTGGCTACAAATTTTTAAGGAAGGGTCTAGCTCCTCAACTATTAAAGTACAACTAGCTGCCATTTCTGATTTTCATATAGAAGTAAATAATTCCACCTTAGCTTCTTCAAAACTTTTTAAGGCCTTTATAAGGGGAACCTTTCTTCTGAGGCCCCCTTTTAAAGATCAGACTCCTACATGGGATTTAAATTTAGTTTTACAAGCTTTGACTCAATATCCATTTGAACCATCAACAAAGTGTGAACTAAAATTTTTAACCTGACAAACTATCATTTTAGTAGCCATAATCTCTGCTAGAAGAGTCTCAGAACTTCAAGACTTATCTTCTAAAGCTCCTTATTTAATTTCCCGTAAAGATAGGGCAGCATTACGAATCAACCAATCCTTCCTAAGGTGGTGTCAGAATTGAACATCCATCTATTAATCTTCCAATTTCCTTTCCAAATTTCTCCAAGAAAGAATACAAATTACACTTATTGGGCATTCACAGACAGTTATGCTTCTATTTGCATAGAATGGGAAAATTCAGAAAATCAGATCAATTATTTGTCTCATTTTCAGAATCAAAACTGGGCAAGTCAGTTGCCAAAGTAACTTTAGCCAAATGGTTAACTGATGTCATTTCCTTTGTCTTCAACAAATTGAGTTTATCTTTGCCAAAACCTTTGACAGCTCATTCAACCAGGTCCATGGTGATTTCATCAGTGTTTTTATCCAGCTCTTCCATGTACGATATTTGTGTTGCAACTTGGGCTAACAGTGCATTAGGAATATCCTCTCTTAGGGTCCATCCAGGATTCAGGTAGCTGGGGACTCTGCCCCACTTTTTGCAGAACGAATGAAAATTGACAACATCAGATAAAGAAGTTCTGTACTCACCATAATGTTCTATCTGTGTTGTCCATTTTCCTTCTTTCTCAGCAAGTGTGGACATGTTCTCTGGATTCAATTTTATTTTGAAGGAGATAGCTTTATAGTCAGACTTAACATGTGATGAAGATACACATGGGATGGTGCAAGATGCCTCTGTATTAGTAAGGACAAGGTCTAGCATGTTATTCTTCCTAATGGGTACTCTGACTAGTTGTTCAATGACATTTGTAATTGCAGACTAGGAGTCTCTGTATTTGTCCACTAGTGGTGCTATAGGTTTTTCCAGTCTATAGTTTGGTCGTTTAGATAACCCATGAAAATGGTATTGTGTTTAATACTGAATGACTTTACTTCTTGGTGGTAGGTATGGTGGCTTTTTTAAAACACCGTTATTAAATCATCAATTAAGACATAAGCAAACATGCATTAATGGAAAAATAACACAAACCATATTAACTTTTTTCCCATTTACATATATTATATAAAACAAATGTTTTCTTTCTTTATAACTATCATCAGTCCAGTATTGCATACATTGCTCAGTTCCTGCTTTCCCTTAAATCTCACTCCTGAAAATTATTCTGCATGTATTGCTCCCACAATTTCCACTTATTTCTATGTAATGTACTCCTTCCCTTTTCTAAAATTCTCTCTTCTGGTTATTTTATCTCTTTTGCAATATTCACTACTTCAATTGTAGTTGGCTCAGACTTTGATTTCTATTTTCTAGTAATAGTTTTTTTGGCATCAAGCAAAATTAGACTTAGCTAGGCCTAACTATGCCTGGGGAACTCAGATCCTGTGTGCTAGTTCAAAAGAATCACTTCCTTAGTTATAGTCATTTGCTCAGCCAATATTTCTGACAAACTTATTACACTCCTAAAAACGTATGTCCCCAGTTACCACTTTCTTCCCTGTCACACCTCTAATGTTTGCTATCTGCCTGTGGAAAATTTCTTTGAGTCTGCTTAGCGTATAAAAATACCTATGCAAACATCTCCAATAAAAAATCCTAAACCTTCTAGACTTTGTAGCATACTTGGGAGCCATGCATACATCCTTCCGTTGTTCCTTTGTACATTGCTTTTCTAGTGTCTCTTCCCAGTCATTTCTAACCTCCTCTGATTCTTATAGTTATCATGCAATATTTTATATGGACTTCTAATTATCCCCTTTTTTAACAGTCGCCTCCATTCTAGATTCATCTAAAAACTCTACCAGAGCAGGTCTTTACTTAGGATTCTCCAATTCCTTTCTCTTTGCCTGTACTCTAATATTAATACCTGGTAGGGAAGGCAGTCTCTAGTCTGCAGTCCAGATGTCTTCTTGGCCTCACTCCACTCTATTACCTTTCCCTCTCTAGTTATTTGCTCTTGATGCCTTGGTTCCTTTACCACTTTACTCCAGTAAATTCCACACCCTGTCATACCTCTCAACTTAGTGCAAGACATCTGGACAAAGCCTGAAAAAATGGGGGGACAAAGGCCTAGAAATAGGGACATGTTTTAAATATTGCTCTTATAAACTTAGAAAGTTGCTGGAGTAACAGGCTTTGTTTTAACATACATTTTCTGAAGGATTTGAAGTCTGAAACTCAAATGCATGCCATTATTTAGTGACTTCAGTCCTCAGATAATCCCAGTGATTTGCCAGAAAACAACACATTTTATGAGGAACAGACCAAAAATATAAGCTAAAAATCTGGACATTCTACGAAAATCTGGACAGTTGAGAGGTATGCTCCTCATGTCTTTTCTGTATCCCTACTAGTAGTCATCTCCACCCCTACTTGCAATCATTCCTAATGAAAACATTTTTCTCCATTCTTGTGTTGGCTTAGTTCTTACAATACTTTCTGCTGGCATTGTGACTTTCTTGGACCCCTAGAAGGAGATCTATAGCTAGCTAATTTGTGGCAAAGGATCTTTTTGATGGTGATTTGGACATGAATAAACTCTAGTGTATTGTGCTACTTAACCAACCTTGATGTGAATCTCTTCTGAATGAATAGTGAGACACCTCCACTATCCCCACCCCCTGTGCAGAAGCTGATCTAAGAGTGTGCAAGGCAATATAACCCTGCACAGCCAGAGTACTCGATGCCATTTTAAACCATGATTCAGTCACCAAATAGATGGCTACTTCCTCTAGGGTGGCAAGGGCTTGTAGAGAGAGTAGTTTATTGTTGAGGCTCCTGGCATTGAGCAGTAACAATAAACAAAACAAACATAGTGGGGAACAGCACAGAAGTAAAACAAAACAAAACAAAACAAATATAAACAAAAGTACTGAAAACACTGCCAACCGCTTAGAAAAAAAGTCTTTTATTGTAAAACACTGTGGTAACTGCTCAGAAAGAGTCTGAAGTATTTGTATGTTTTTTCAGGTCTGAATGAACATATTTGTATGTTTTTTTCAATGTCTGAAGGGACATATTTGTGTTTTTTTCAGAGTCTGACCTCTGTTTTCAGTGTTTTATAACAAAAGCTTTTTATTTATATTGATCAGTAACACCTTCAAATTTCCTTTCCTTGTTTCATTATATTGGTAGGTATATCTGGTTGGCATTGTGAAAAAAATAAAAGGCACTGTGAAGGTGAATAATGTCTTTGCCAATATTCGAAAGCTGAGAGGGGATAGATGCAAGCTATCACTGGTGAAGTAGTGTGGACTGTCGATCATGTCTCCCCCAGGATGACAAATATTGGACCTTCTTCAAATGACAACAACAACTAAGTTATTGAAGCCAATTATTTTTTTGCTCATATTGCGGCATCATTCTTGGAGAAAGTAGAATGCTGCTCAATGCTAGGCTTAATACCTTCCTGGGGACATAGTCTAAGAGCTTTTTCATGTCTCTCTTCTTATAGTCCAAGGAGGTACATGTCAAATCATTGACACTGACATATACTATGACAGAGTCTTGTTGTTCAAAGACTTTAGTGTGGGTGTGATCTAATGGATTCTGATACCATACAGCAAAAGAGACAACTGAATGGCTAAAAGTAAATTATTGTTTTAAAGTGGAAGATGGAGGTCCACAGGGGCCATACATTTCTGAGTCTTGTTGTAAAAAGGTGGACAAAATTTCAAAACTAATGTATAAATATAGAACATTGTGTATTGAAAACACATATCTTACAGAATGCATTAATAGGAACATTGTTCCAAAAGGTTTAAGGGTATATAAATACTCTAATAATGTACAGATGGGCTCAGTTTTTCACAAAGAATTATTAGAAGTATTTAATAAATGTGGTCTTGATGTTTTAAAATTAATTATTAAGGAGAATGGTAGAATACAAGAAGCACTGCAAAAAGAAATTGATGAACTTGACATGTATATTAAGGAAGACCTTATTTTTGGGATTAAGGAAGAAAAAGAAAAATATTTTAAAGTAAGATGTGAAATTGATGGGAAATGTGATGAATTAATGAATAGAAAAATGAAAAAATTAAAGAGGGACATGCAAGAATACGAGAATAAGTCAGTTACCCCAGACCACCATACAAGAATAGGAAGATTTATGGACCTAAAGGCAGTGGCGGCTGGTGACTTCAAATCACAGGGGGGCTGCAGGAGACAGCTGAATGGGTGGGGTCAAGGGGAGGGGTGTGGTCAACCAGAAAGGGGAGGAGCTATGCACAAAACCACAAAAAACTAACTTTAATTAAATACGCTGCCCTGGGTGGCAAACCATCATTATGAAAGTCCAATCAAGACAAAAATAAGTGTAGAAGAATAAAAATATTTCAATGCATTGGCTGCATGACAGCTTACTTAATATCTAGATGGAAACAAAAGGTTGTGAGGCATGAAAAAATAAATTACTTTTTAAATACATTACTGGAATGCCAGTCAAAATCAAGTATAAGAAAAACCAGAAGCACTCAACTCAAACCACTTCTCCTTGCACTGCAGTTCTAATTATAATATATTCAGCTTTATTAAAGTACCAAGTAACATGCTGAAAGTAGAAATCTATGTGATGCCCCACTTGTAAAAATGTTTCTTATCCAAAAAGACCTGCTGCCTGACAACTTGTTTCATGGGGAAAACATGATAAAAGTAAAAATGAAAAGCAAACAAGAAACAAGCTCAAGATACATTGCTTAAAGGATTACTGTACAGGTTATGGACCACACATGATTGGCATTCTGTTTAGTTTACGGGTAAAGTCTGTAGAGATGACTGGAAGTCTCCAACAAGTGTAATGAGCTTTTTAAAATAATGGAATCCTGTCCTTTAATACCCAAGGCTTATACATTATCTAGTCAAGTATTCTCTGCATGGCAACAACAGAAAGGCTTTCAATGTTGGCAATTCTTTAACAGTATGCTTATTAAAGCTTACTTGCATCTTACGATCTCAGACAAGCTTACCTTATGGTCATTAAAGCATTGCTACTTAAACACAGAGCAACAGGCACTTTGAGTAATAAGCATAAATCTGAGTAATAAGCATAAATCAACAGTACAAAAATATGACAGAAACCAGACCATTCTGCAAAATCAAGGACAGATGAAAAGCCACTGTAGTACTTATGCAGTGTGTCCTCCCCATCCAAGGTAGATACAACTACTCCTTGCCTTTCTTGGACACATCCAGAGTCACTACATGGGGGAGTGGGGTGCAACAAGCATGTCACAATTTGAAATCTCTCTGGCTGACTGTGATGGCCCTGACACATTTGTCATACCTCTCAACCTCAAGAGCAAGAAATCTGGACAAAGCCATACACAGAAGTGGGACAAAGGCCCAACAATAAGGACAATTTTTAAATATTGCTCTAATAAACTTAGAAAGATAATAGAATAGGTTTTGCATTAGTATGAATTTTCTTTTTTTTTTTTAAACAAATTTATTGTTTTAACATATAAGAGAAATATCATAACAATTTTATACAAATAATTAAAAATAGGTATTATTATAATACTCAACAAAACAACTAAAGTATTTACAAAGACATCCACTACAATCAGATCAATTAATTAAACTAAAATACTGTGCTATTGAAATTAGAATTTTTTTAACAAATTTTGTAAATTATCCCATACAATAAAATGTGATGTTTTTCTAGTTGTTCTCATTCTAATTGTGCTTATTTCCATATGACACATTATATTCATAACATTTTTAAATTCATTGAGCGAAGGAGGTGTATCTGAAATCCAATTTCTAGTTATTATTTTCCTAGCCACTGCTAGGATAGACCATAACAAGGGAAGCTTAATCTTTTAACACATTGAGGTACAGGTGTGTTGAATAATATAAGAGACTTAGAAATAATGAAATTATCTGTAAAAGAGCCTGCAAAATTCATTAATTGACTTCCAGTATTCTTTCAACTTCATACAGTCATAAAACATATGAGCCCAGTCAGCATTAATTTCTACATTACATCTCTTACATAGATTATCTTTATTATTAATTTTATTCATCATCAAAGGTGTATAAAAGATCTATGTAAAAATTTCCATGTATAAAGTCTCCAGACAATGGAAGATGTAGTTCTATAAGCAGATTCCAATATATATTGTTTATCTTGTTGAGTTGGTGGGTCCCCATTAATAGAGGTGAAATAATTCCAGTATGAATCTACATTGTAAAAAGTTTCTTGTCTGATAATTGTATGTATATATGAAAGTTTACCTTTATCAGAAACTTTATGCTGTAAATTTATTATCAAGTAATCAATCAGTTTTGGAATAGATTCTTTAACTGTTATAGACATTAGATCTATTCTATCAATGAGATGTTGTCTAAAGATCTGAACCTCTAACCAGCAAGTTTCTCTTAGATCAAATTCTTGTTTTAAGAAATCTAGATTTTTAACTTTATTATCAGATATCAGCTGATACCAGTACTTTAGATTATTATCTATAGCTAAATGAGCTCCTTCAGAAGTAGATGACATAAGCATACCCTGAGTATAAATTATAGGGAATACAATAAAATTCCATTCCCTATACTTAGGGTGCATGAATATAAAGTTACGATAACTAATAATAATATTTAATGGGTAACAGACCATATGTTTAGGTGTAATAGGTGAAGTACAAAATTCCTTTAGCAACCACAACATGGAGTTATTTATAATCATATTTTTATGTGTTAAGGAGATTTTCATGAAGTGCATACTAATTAGCTCCCAATAATCTTTCCATTTTGACATATGACCGATCTATTAATAAAGTAATAACTTTTATAATAGAAGAGATAATATATAAATTAAAGTCTGGAAAAGAAATACCCCTTGAGACCAGCTATTAGTATGTTTCTTTAATGCAATCCTAGGTCTATTAGGTGCCCATAAGAAATTTAACATCAGTGTATTCAGTTTCTTGATAGTTATTTTTGTAGGTGAAAGTATTATTGATTGTATTAAGTATAAAATCTTGGGGAATATTATCATTTTAATAATTGTAAGTCTCTCCTCCATAGTAAAAACATATTATTCCAGGTATTAAAAGATTTTGTATATTAAGAAAACAGGTATTATAGTTATTATATATAATAGATTTAATATCTTTAGATAGTATTATACCTAAATAAGTTATCTGACCTGAGTTGGGTACATATTTAGTAAAATCACTAATGAGAGTATTTTTCGTGTATATATAGGTAGTATTTTAGTTTTTCTTCATTGAATATTAAACCAGAAATACTTTTAAAATTCATCATTTTATCAAATAAAGACTGCATAGAAGAATTAGATCCTGCTGATGTAATTAGAACATCATCTGCAAAAGTTGAATTTTGATGTTGTATTTTCTTCTATTTCAAAACCCTCTATGTCAGTACTGTTTCTAATCAAATTAGCCCAAGGCTCCATTACTAAAGTGAATAATAGTGGAGAAAGTGCACATCCTTGCTTTGTACCTTTAAGAATGGGTATTTTTGTGAAACATATGTTCCTACCTTAATATAAGCCAGCGTTCCTTTGTATAAATGCTCAATTAAATTTACAAATGCATCAGAGAAATTTGTGCATTTCAGTAAGGTAAACAGATAGTCCCAACTTACTGAATCAAATGCTGAACCTATATCAAGACTAATAAGTGTTAAATCTTTCTTTTCCTATTTGCAAAATCAATTAATGTTAAAGTTCTTCTTATATTATCAAAAGTATTTCTATTTACAATGAAGCCCGTCTGATCTATGTCTATAATGCGGGATAATTGTCTTCAATCTATCAGCAAAAATACTCATAAACATTTTATAATCAACATTAAGTAATGAGATGGGTCGATATGAAGAACATCTAGTTGGATCTTTATTAGGTTTTAAAATTGGTGAAATAAATGTATATTGCCAAGATGGGGGGGGTTATTAACTCAGTTTGGGCCAGAATAAAAACCTTATGTATTAATGAATATGTAGTTTTAGAAAGGATTTTATATATCTCTGGTATAATACCATCATTACCCGGTGCTTTGTTTGATTTAAGCTTATTTATTTGTGTAATAACTTCTGTATATGAAATACTCTTGTCCAATAGTTTAATCTGTTGTTTATTAAGCTTTTTATTCATGTTTGTGGTTATAAATTCCTTTATTTTATCTTTAGGTTCCATGTTAATGTTGTTATGGTTAATCCTGTGAAAGTGATTTCTAAATTCATCCAGTATTTCTGGTATACTAGAAACATTCTTCTTTTTCCTTAGAGAAAAGATTTCTTTGATATGGTTTTGTTTATTCAATCTTTTTGTTTTATTTTTAAGTCTATGTAAGTAGTTGGGGCTTATTGAATAAGACAAAAACTTGTATTTCTCTAAAGTTATTTTAACTTTATGAGTCAAAATTTCTTTGTATTTCTCATTTAGTTTGTTTATTTCTTCAATAACTTTCTTGTCCATAATATTTTCTTTATTATTATGTTTATAAGAGTCTAGTTTACTTTGAATATCTAACTATTCCTTATCCCAAGATTTCCTTTTGTTATTATACCATCTGATACTTTGTCCATATAGATATGACTTTAAGGCATCCCAAACATAGACAATGGAGACTTCAGGAGTATTATTTATGTCTAGAAAATGTTGTACTTCTGAAAGTATATATTCTTTATAGTCTTTTAGCTGAGTTAAGTATGCTGGTATCCTTTTGATCTGAACATTATGAGTATTTTTTATCATGAATTCAAAAACAATTGAGTTATGATCAGATATAGGACATGAAATGATTTTGGAATTAATTAAATCTGTTACCATCTGGTTAGAAATAAAGACCCTATCTATTTTTGAATAAGTTTTGTATCTGTTAGAAAAAAGGTGTATGGTAATGATTTTGACTCTATCTGATTATTAATATCATTCAAATGATAAGAATTAGCAAAATCATTTAAATGTTTTGCATTAGATGTAATTCTTCTTTTCTTTATAGTGGTAGTATCACTTTCATGTAGTATACAATTAAAATCACCAGCTAAAATAATATCCCCTACAGAGAATGATATGATCTTATCAATATGATGTTTCACTGTATTAATACCAATTCCAGGTATCCAATATACATTAATTAAAGTGTAAGTCTTCCCATTAATTTGTATTGTAACCATACAAAACATTCCTTTGTCATCCTGATAAGACTTAATGGTTTTAGGAATGGGCATACTTTTATTCCATAAAATAGCCACTCCTCTTTTTTACTGAGTGTGCTCTGAACTAACCAATACTGTATACTTATTAGTGGCTAGTTTATCAATATCTTTTTTCAAGAGATGGGTTTTTTGCAGGAAGACTAGATTGGCCTTGTGTAGATTAATGTATCTTATTAGGCTTGCCCTTTTACACGGATTATTCAATCCATTAATGTTTAAAGAAATTCCTTTTAAAGATGTCATTTGGCATTTTTAAAACTCAAGAATCTTATGATCGAAATAACAAATAACAAGATAGATAATGTTACATCTCCTCTTTTAGGTGTACCTTTAAATATAGCTGTATTTATTAAATCTCTTATGGGATTTTGTATAGGATTCAATTTTGTTTGTAGTGACAATGAGTGTACAAAATATATTGTGGATGTCAAAACTATATACATATAACAATGAACAAGTGAAAATAATGTAAGGATTAAACCTTGCATCCCACCTGGAGTTGAAAACTCCAACTTAGAGCAGTATTCACTACTCAAGTTAACCCCCTACCCTAAGCAGCAGTACCTCAGCTACCACCTTATCAATTTAATACTAGTTATATTTAACTGAGGTTAACAGTTTTCAATTCAATTATCTATCAAGACAAACTACACATTTGGTAAAACAGCATCATATAAACTAAAATAAACTTTTTTTTTTTTTTTAAAACTGTTCATACTATTATATAGATCTATGTAATATATAACACTTGTATTCTAATAGCATTCAAATAATCTTAATGTTAGAAATCAAGAGGAGAGAAAATTATGTTCTAACATTCATTTAAATCAAAAACTTTGGCTAATATGATTCAGACATTACATGCATTAAGATGCATCTATTTTCTGTCATGTGAATTCTATCAACAGCTTCCAAAAAAATCTTGAATTGTTTGTATATGAGCATTTACTTAAACTCATTATTGTCAATAGAGTAAAATATTGTATTCATAAAAATTATTATAAATCATATTGCATAGTTATGCAGATTCTCAGAAACACCTGCGTTATTACCTAAAAAAAAGCCATCACACACATAAACACAGACACACACACATACATATACACACACACATATACACACACACACACATACCCACACACACACACACACACACACACACACACACACACACACACACACACACACACACACATATACATATACACATACACATATATACATACACACACACACACACACACACACACACACACACACACACACACATACATATATATATATATATCTGATCTCACTGAGTTGTGTGTTAGTAGAGCACTATCCTACTTGCTGTCCCTAGAATAAATCTGTCTGCTTTATACAAAATAATGCACAGCAAACACATATTAGTAACCAGATTTTACAATCATGTTAACCTACTGCTTTAAAATATATCACATGACATTTCTTCCAGAATAGAGTTATAAGATTATTTATGCTTGCCAATCAGATGAATTAAATGAGTTATAGTAAAGTATATGTTTGGGACACAAGTTTTTAACACAGATTATTATGCTACTGTTAAGTAGATTTTCAAAAACATTTAAATAAATGTTTCATTTTCTATGCCTTCTAAAATAAGATATTTACTTGCTGCAAGAAACTACATCATCCAAACTCATCATAACTGACATATTTTATGAATAGAGTATTTTTCCTGAATCTGTGGTGTGTCAGTGTGATAACCTTGTCAATGTTTATACTAACTGCTTTCAGTTTCTCTGTGAAAATTCTGTGAGTGAAGCTTCTGAGGAAACTCATGGACACTATGCATGAGACAGCCCACATCCCAGATTGTCTCCCTTAACATTTTGGCGGGAAACTTATTAAAACTTGTGGCAAACATTCATTTTGTCAATAGAGTAAAATATTGTATTCATAGAAATTATTATAAATCATATTGGATAGTTATGCAGATTCTCAGAAAAAAGCCATCACACTCACACACACACACACACATACATACACACACACACACACACACACACACACACACACACACACACACACACACACACACACACACACACACACATATATATATATATCTGATCTCACTGAGTTGTGTGTTAGTAGAGCACTATCCTACTTGCTGTCCCTAGAATAAATCTGTCTGCTTTATACAAAATAATGCACAGCAAACACATATTGGTAACCAGATTTTACAATCATGCTAACCTACTGCTTTAAAATATATCACATGACATTTCTTCCAGAATAGAGTTATAAGATTATTTATGTTTGTCAATCAGATGAATTAAATGAGTTATAGTAAAGTATATGTTTGGAACACAAATTTTTAACACAGATTATTATGCTGCTGTTAAGTAGATTTTCAAAAACATTTAAATAAATGTTTCATTTTTATGCCTTCTAAAATAAGACATTTACTTACTACAAGAAACTACATCATTTAAACTCATTATAACTGACATATTTTATGAACAGAGTATTTTTCCTGAATCTGTGGTGTGTCAGTGTGATAACCTTGTCAATGTTTATACTAACTGCTTTCAGTTTCTCTGTGAGAATTCTGTGATTTGAAGATTCTGAGGTAACTCAAGGACATTGTGCATAAGACAGCCCACATCCCAGATTGTCTCTCTTAACATTTTGGCGGAAACTTATTAAAACTAGTGACAAACATTCATTTAGCAGTGTAAATGCATCTAAACATGACAGAACCTCCACAATGTATTCCACAGATCATCACAGCCTCTATACAAGTGAAATTAAACTCAAAATTACCAACAAGCAATAAAACTCAGCATTCTTCTCCCAACTCAATTTTCATACAAATCCTATTATTCACTGCGCCCACACAGTCTAAAGCATTTCTATATATTAATAAAGAAAAGAAAAAGAGAGTAGAAAATAAAAGGGAGTGAGGCAGAAATAAAAAATGTAAGAGAAAGCTGTAAGAAGTATATACAATGGAATGTTACTTACTGTTTATATTAATAGAGTTAAAATAAAACATATTATTTACTCTTATTTAGTTCTGATTATTATTAGTTAAAGCATGACAGATTATTTACAAACAAGCATAAGCAGTATAATCAAGAAAGTATAATTAGAAATAGCATTTGAAGAACTTATAAACTTTTACAAGAAATAAATATGTTATTATTCTATTAATGATATTTTCATTACTGTTCTCCCTGCCCTCCCCACCCTTTACCCACTACATAATCTAAATAGAATGTCATTGTTTAAACAAAGAAAATAATAAAAGAAGAAGGAAAAAAAAAAAGGTAAAGATAAAAAATGTATCAAATTACTAACCTTACTTTTTCAGAAAGAAAAACAAATCGAGTCACAGCCTGCCATTAAATCCTCAGGCATTTTGACTGGTTATGAAACAAAACATTTCTTTGCACATAGAGAATAACTTTGATTAAATCTTTTCCAAAATATTTGTGGCTTTCTGGAAATGCAGGAACTATATTCAAAAAGATTAATAATGAACTAAAATGATGAGAGAGAAAAAAAACATATAACAAATCATTTGTTTTTAGTCTCTTCTTCTTCTCTGAAGTCTTCCAGGAAGCTTCAGTTGCCAATCTCTTTAATGAAGAACTAGCCCATTCCATTTCTTCTATTTTATCCAAAATCCTTCTTTCTTTGACAAACAGTAAAGCAGAGTCTAAATCATCGAAGACCTTAGGACCATCAGGAAGGAAGATTTTAAGCTTGGCAGGAAACAGAAGGTATGTTTTAAACTGTGCTTTTTAAGCTCCCTTATTAGTGGCAGAAAAACTTTTCTTTTAGCAATTACCATGGAAGAATAGTCATTGTCAAAACGCACAGTTGTCTCATTAAACTTAACAGGAGCTTTAGCCCAAGCAGATTTAAGAGCCATCTCTTTATCAAAAGATGATAGAAATCTAACTATAACTGATCTAGGATAGTTTTTGTTAGAGTTAGTATTAGCTATAGATCTATGTGCTCTTCGATACCAAAAGAGAATGCTTCTGGTAAATCTAAAGTTTTAGGGAGCCATGTTGTTAAAAAAGAAGTAATATTGTTACCTTCAATATTTTCTGGCAGTCCAAAAATCCTAATGTTATTGCGCCTATATCTATTTTCCAGGTCATCCAGCTTTGTTTGTAAATGTGTATTTTGTTTCAGCAGAAACTCAATGTTGATTTCCTGTTCTTGTATTTTATTTTCCATGTCATTCACAGCTTCTTCTATGCTTGTCATCTGGATCTTCTGTTGTTGCAGGTCCATATGTAACAAGTCTATTTGTTTTGTAGTTTTTTCTATGAAAGTGTCTATTTTAGTATCCATTTTATCCATCTTAGCAGTAAGTTGCTGGACTATAATTATCAGAGACTGAAGTTCTTTCTTGATGCTGGAGTCTTGATAATTTGTCTTACTGGAACTCATTTCAGACTGATAAACTGACAAGAAAATTTCCAAAGTAATTTCTGACAGGAATATTATTAAGATTTCCTTTCTTTTTTAGATATAGTTCAAGAAATATATAAAACAAACATATTTAGAAAGAAAATTACTTCAAGAATTATTTTTTTAAGTAATTAATTCCTGTCAATGTAATGAAATTGGTGGAGCTGAAGAAATCTGCTGCTATCCTGTGTTCATCCTTGGCCACGCCCCCTAGTATGAATTTTCTGAAGGGTATAAAATCTGAAACTCAAATGTCTGTCATTTTCTAACTTCAGTCTTTAGTGATTTGTCACTAATTTGCCAAAAAACACAATTTTATGAAAAATGGACCAAAAATGTGATGCAAAAATATAAAATAGACACACAATACAGCTGCTACCCGTCAAAGAAGGGACACTTTAATATTAGTACTGCTACCTTGAGCAGCTGACAAAATATAAAAGAATCTACATGCATTTCAAGTAATCTATAACTTTGATTATTACAGTTATTTCTTAATTGTAAACCCTCCATGTTTTCTTCCAAAACTGCTATTTTGCGGAGGGATTATTAGGGGGAAGAGCAACATTTTGAGCCAAAAATTGGGGACAGTTGAGAGGTTGGCTATGCCTAATTCTATAAAGCAATTTATTTGCATGTACCTCTCAACCTGTTAATGCAGTAAATCTGAACAAGGCCAAATATATTGGGGCACATATAAACAGTACTAAAAATTGCTCTTGTATAAATTGAGACAGTTGATAGAACAGCTCTTACTTTAACATGCATTTTTCTGAAGGTTATGAAGTCTGAAACTTATTATTGAGTGACTTCTGGCAAATCATTTAGGAATTAAAACTACAAATTTTATGAACAACAAACCAAAAATAAGAAGCAAAAATCTATTCATTCTTTGAAAATCTGGACAGTTGGGAGGTATAGTTCAGCTGGGCCTGTCTGAGTTTGCTGCCCTTCCCCTGACAAAATAATGGTTGAATGGAGCCTCTGCAGCCATTCCAATGAACCATTACTTGGCTATTTCACTCCATTTACCATAAACACTAATGTGCATACTGCTTTACTTCTATGATGAGTTGGACTTCATTTGAAAGTTTTATTTTGTATTTTACAGCACAAACACTAAGTCATCTGTTAAACAAAGCAATGCAGTCTCACAATGAAAACTTAGCATTAAAACTTCTCTGCCCTTGAAACTCACATTCATTGAAACAGCATTGAAACCCACATTCAAAGAAAATACACTTTGCCAGTGGCAGATAAAGATTAATTTTGGGCTGTTTTCGAATCATAGGCCCTTGCATATGAAACATACATGTGCTCTTTGATACACCTTCCTCATTGTACTAAAATTATATTCCTTGTACAATACAGTACACTTGTTAGAGGGTGTTTTAAATTTGTTTTGAACATTTTTCCAGTAAGCAATGAAACAAACCATATGCACCCATAATGGCAAAACTGCCCAGTTGAGAACATTTATCATAAAAAAAGTCTACTCAGACTTCCACAGTCCATCATTATTAGTAAATATACACAATTCTACAGTCCACCATTATTAGTAAATATGCACAATTCCACAGTCCACCATTATTAGTAAATATGCACAATTCTACAGTCCACCATTATCAGTAAATATGCACAATTCTACAGTCCACCTTTATCAGTAAATATGCACAATTCTACAGTCCATTATCAGTAAATATGCACAATCTCTGAAGTAAGTCATCTAAATAATTCCACAGTAAAGAAATCTGTAACTAATGAAGCGGTTGCTGCTAGCAATCACCTTTATATTTCATGGTTTCATCGAAAAATAAAGTGTCTGTTGCCCCTCAGGAATAAATTGCCTATATTACATTAAAAAAATGATAAGCTAGTAATAATATTGCAAGAGGAAATGGATGGCAAACTGATAACGAACTCATAGTTAGTATCTTCACCAAGGAGAACATTCTCAGTGCGGCAGCATCCACCCCTTGTGGGAGTAGAACCCACAGCCTTCTGCATCAAAAGCAAGTACACAACCTGTTGTGCTATAGTATTAACTAGGCAAAGCACTAAACTTCTATTCCCCTGCAGCTCTCAGCTCCTTGTAAAATCTACTCAATACTCAACTGCATCTCAACTGCAGCTCAAGAAAACTGGAAAAGCCAAAATGTATTGGGGAGTTCAAAAGCCCAAAAACAGGGACACATTAAACATTGCTTGTATAATCTTGGAAAGTTGCTAGAATAAAATGTTGTGTTGCCACCATATATTTTACTGCCAAGGTCCCTGAGCAAAAACAGTCAGAGTAACATACCACTCGCCACATCAGCTGCTTTGTAAAAGAGAGGAAGACTGAAACTTAAATGGCTATCATTTAGTGAATTCAGTTCTCACCATAGCTGTCAACCTCTTAGTACAAAACACCTGGACAAACCCAGTAATGAGGGAATACAGCCCTCAAACATATTCAGTGAATTCAGTTCTTGCCATAGCTGTCAACCTTAGCACAAAAACCTGGATGAAGCCAATAATGGGGAATACAGTCCCAAAAATAGGGACAAATTTAAAATATTCATCTTATAAACTTAGAAAATTGCTAGAAAAAAAGGTTGTGCTACTAGGTATTCTGAAGAACATGAAGTTTGAAATTCAAATGCCGGTCAATTTTACTGCGGACAGAACAAAAACAATTTTCAGCAGAGACGCAGGGATTAATACTGCAGACACATCTTTGTAAAATGGCAGGGCACCAGAGCAAATCCACACAAATACAGGGAGGAGATGCAGACAGAAGCCACCCCAACCAAGAATCAAACCAGAAAACCTATAGCTGTGAGGCAACAATATTACCACTGCACCATCAATTTTGCAAGGAATTAAACATTCAGAAACCTGAAGTCTGAAATTCAAATGCCTGTCAATTTTACTGCGGACAGAACAAAAACAATTTTCAGCAGAGATGCAGGGATTAAAACTGCAGACACATCTTTGTAAAATGGCAGGGCACCAGAGCAAATCCACACAAACACAGGGAGGAGATGCAGACTCCACCCCAACCAAGAATCAAACCAGAAAACCTATAGCTGTGAGGCAACAATACTACCACTGCACCATCAATTATGCAAGGAATTAACCATTCAGAAACCTGAAGTCTGAAATTCAAATGCCTGTAAATTTTACTGCGGACAGAACAAAACCAATTTTCAGCAGAGATGCAGGGATTAATACTGCAGACACGTCTTTGTAAACTGGCAGGGCACCAGAGCAAATCCACACAAACACAGGGAGGAGATGCAGCCTCCACACAGAAGCCACCCCAACCAAGAATCAAACCAGAAAACCTATAGCTGTGAGGCAACAATACTACCACTGCACCATCAATTATGCAAGGAATTAAACATTCAGAAACCTGAAGTCTGAAATTCAAATGCCTGTCGATTTTACTGCGGACAGAACAAAGCCAATTTTCAGCAGGGATTAAAACTGCAGACACGTCTTTGTAAAATGGCAGGGCACCAGAGCAAATCCACACAAACACATGGAGGAGATGCAGACTCCACACAGAAGCCACCCCAACCAAGAAGCAAACCAGAAAACCTATAGTTGTGAGGCAACAATACTACCACTGCACCATCAATTATGCAAGGGCTTAAACATTCAGAAACCTGAAGTCTGAAATTCAAATGCCTGTCAATTTTACTGCGGACAGAACAAAACCAATTTTCAGCTGAGGCCCAGGAAGAAATAATGCAGACATGTCTTTGTAACATGGGAGGACACAAAAGCAAACCCACACAAACACAGGGAGAAGATACAGACACCCCAAAGAAGGAACCCCAGCCAAGAATCAAACCCGAGAACCTGCAGCTGTGAAGCAACAATGCTACTACTACACCATCAAATATCAAGCAGTGCAACATTTGCAAACCACAGATATTATGAGGAACAGATCAGATCGAATATGAGGCAAAAATCTGCAATTTTTTTACAAGTGGTGGTGGGTAGGGAACTCAAGTCTTTAACACCTGCATACAGGGTACAGGGTTCAAGCCTGAGGTATTCCCTACCACACCACCATGAGCACCTGGGGCATTTACACACACACACACACACACCATCCAGTATAAACATAAAAGCACCATACACACACCATCCAGTATAAACATAAAAGCACCATACACACACCATCCAGTATAAACATAAAAGCACCATACACACACCATCCAGTATAAACATAAAAGCACCATACACACACCATCCAGTATAAACATAAAAGCACCATACACACACCATCCAGTATAAACATAAAAGCACCATACACACACCATCCAGTATAAACATAAAAGCACCATACACACACCATCCAGTATAAACATAAAAGCACCATACACACACACCATCCAGTATATAAACATAAAATCACCATACACACACACCATCCAGTATAAACATAAAATCACCATACACACACCATCCAGTATAAACATAAAAGCACCATACACACACCATCCAGTATAAACATAAAAGCACCATACACACACCATCCAGTATAAACATAAAAGCACCATCCAGTATAAACATAAAAGCACCCTACACACACCATCCAGTATAAACATAAAAGCACAATACACACACCATCCAGTATAAACATAAAAGCACCATACACACACCATCCAGTATAAACATAAAAGCAACATACACACACCATCCAGTATAAACATAAAAGCACCATACACACACCATCCAGTATAAACATAAAAGCACCATACACACACCATCCAGTATAAACATAAAAGCACCATCCAGTATAAACATAAAAGCACCATACACACACCATCCAGTATAAACATAAAAGCACCATACACACACCATCCAGTATAAACATAAAAGCACCATACACACACCATCCAGTATAAACATAAAAGCACCATACACACACCATCCAGTATAAACATAAAAGCACCATACACACACCATCCAGTATAAACATAAAAGCACCATACACACACCATCCAGTATAAACATAAAAGCACCATACACACACCATCCAGTATAAACATAAAAGCACCATACACACACACCATCCAGTATATAAACATAAAATCACCATACACACACACCATCCAGTATAAACATAAAATCACCATACACACACCATCCAGTATAAACATAAAAGCACCATACACACACCATCCAGTATAAACATAAAAGCACCATACACACACCATCCAGTATAAACATAAAAGCACCATCCAGTATAAACATAAAAGCACCATACACACACCATCCAGTATAAACATAAAAGCACAATACACACACCATCCAGTATAAACATAAAAGCACCATACACACACCATCCAGTATAAACATAAAAGCAACATACACACACCATCCAGTATAAACATAAAAGCACCATACACACACCATCCAGTATAAACATAAAAGCACCATACACACACCATCCAGTATAAACATAAAAGCACCATCCAGTATAAACATAAAAGCACCATACACACACCATCCAGTATAAACATAAAAGCACCATACACACACCATCCAGTATAAACATAAAAGCACCATACACACACCATCCAGTATAAACATAAAAGCACCATACACACACCATCCAGTATAAACATAAAAGCACCATACACACACCATCCAGTATAAACATAAAAGCACCATACACACACCATCCAGTATAAACATAAAAGCACCATACACACACAATCCAGTATAAACATTGTAAAGTAAAAAGCACCATACACTTACCTGAATATATCCAGCTAACGTACATCCTGCCCGTGCAATACTCCAAAGACCCACGAGATCCCAAGCAAAGCCCGACGAGATCCCAAAGCTCCTTCCCAACGACGAGACTGTCCTGACTGCCAGACTGCCTTGAGCATGTGCATAGACCGACAGTAGTCGGGACTACTGCGCATGCGCGAAGTCCGCGAAATTTCAAAAAAATATTTTTTTTTCTATTTTTTATTTTGAGGGGACTGCAGTCCGGCAGCCCGATGCCACGAGCCGCCCCTGCCTAAAGGACAGGAGAAAGATAATGACCAGAACAATGAGCAGGTTTTGGGTGGATGGGATGAATATGACTACAACTCAGAATTTCCCCCACTAACTAGGGAAAACAGGTTCCCTAATAAGCAAGTACAATACAAAGAAAATTTTCAAGTGGGGGGGGAGAGGGAGGGGGAGATACTAGATATATATACCCCAATTGAGGAAAATTCTGATCAGGAAGTGGAAGTTGTAGGATTCAGAAATACCTATAATGGTTTTTCGATTTACAATTTTAGCAATGTCCCTCTTGTTAAGGAACACTTCAACCTTTTGGGCAAGGGACTCAAATTCATCCCTTATGTTAAAGGAGACCTCACAAGAACATTATTGGATATTAAATTGTTTTTAAGGAAAATAAATTTAGAAATGTTATTTTCAAAAAATAATACAAAAAATACAATTAATAATAATCAAGCCTTAGTAAGGAAAACTATTTTTAACCCCCCAATGCATTTACAATTAAAAAATTTGGAAGAGATTTTGGAAAAAGAAATCAGGGACTCACAAAGCAAAATTAGATATAAGACGAACCTCAGTAAGGAAGAAAATGAAATCTTGGATGAATTGAAATCCAACTTCAATGTTAGAATAATGAAACCAGATAAGGGTGGGGGGATTGTAATTATGGATATTATACAGTATGAGGGGAAAAATGAACCAGATACTTAGGGATGAAATCAAATACACCTGTGTTTCCAAGAATGAGGTCAATCTGGCCTACAATAGGATAGATATGGAACTAGAAGATATGCTCCATGAGGGCACTATTGA
This sequence comes from Protopterus annectens, assembly GCF_019279795.1. NCBI lineage: Eukaryota > Metazoa > Chordata > Ceratodontiformes > Protopteridae > Protopterus > Protopterus annectens. The sequence goes on along the minus strand of NC_056739.1, from coordinate 1,085,113,434 downwards.
CAAAAAATGTTTATATATCTGAAGGTTGAAAAACCAAAAATCCCTATTATTTTTGGAATCCCCAAGATCCATAAAAACGCTGAGGACCCCCCCCCCCCACTTAGACTGATAGTATTGGCTGATGGTTCGAAAACATTGCCTCTAGCAAAATATGTAGATATTAAAACAAAGCATATTTGGGTCAATAATAAAGTTATACTTAAGGATTCTTGGGATTTAATAAGAGAAATTACTTCAGATTTATATACTGAGAATTTATTGTTTGTTACTATAGACATAGTTGACTTATTCTCCTCCATACCTTATGTGACAGGAATGAAAATGTTTCAGGACATTGTTTTCCAGGATAAATCTTTAACCCACAGAGAAAAGGTAGCAAGCACAGGCTTTATGGAAATGGTCCTAAAAAATAATTTCCTGGTGTTTAATGGGGAATTTTTCGACAAATTCAAGGGGCGGCCATGGTTGCGCCCTGTGCTCCTACCTTTGCAAATTTAGTTTTGGCTAAGTGGTAGGAAACATATGTCCTGAATTCAAACTTTAGTTCTTGTTGGACCCTATATCGTAGATTCTTAGACGATATAGTTATTGTTTGGACAGGGAGTAGTCAGAAATTTGAAGAATTCATGGAATATATTGATAAGACCACAGATTTCCTCAAATTAACTTACAAAAAGTCGTATGAAATGCTACATTACTTGGACCTAGAGATATACAAAGTAAATAATACATTAGAAACTAGGATCCATAGGAAAGCTACTTTTTGTAATTCCTTCCTTCACTATAGAAGTGCACATCCTGCACATTGTAAGAGGAATATAGTGAAAGGACAATTTGTTAGGGGGTCCCGCATGACCAGTATGGATAGTGACTTTGTTAATGAGTGTAATTTGTTGGAGAAGATGTTCCTGGAAAGGGGGTACCCTAGGGATTTTGTTAAAAATATCAGGTCTGAGGTGGAAAATGGTAGGGTCAACAAATTCAAACCAATTAAGGGGGTTACAAAAACTAATGAAAATAATGAACTTGAAAATAAGGATATGAATAACGCTGTGGATTACCAATAGGCACTTGTTCTGGAATATAACGCAATAAATTACAACACAAAAGTAATTTTTCAGAAAGAATGGGATAGATTTGTCTCTTTCACAGATTTGGAGGATATACCTAGGGTAACATCTAAAGTGGTTTATAAGAACTCAAGTAGTATAAAGGATATTTTAGAAAATAAGAATAAAAACAACAAAAGAAATCTGGGTAGAGAAAATGGAAAGAAACTAGGCACCTACAAATGTGGATGGTGCAATCAATGTGAATACATTATAAACAAGGGTGAGGTCTTTTTAGAAAGTAGAAAAAGATGGATAACAAGTAAAGGGCATTATAATTGTGAGTCCAAGGGGTTGGTATACCTTGCTATTTGTCACAAATGCAATTTATTTTTATGTGGGCAAAACAGCGAGAACCTTAAAGAGAAGAATATACGAATATATTTATGATATATCTAAGGGAAAATAAACTAATGCACTATTCAAACATTCTAAAGTGTGTGAAGGTTATAAATTCTTCTTTTTGGTTCTGGAACAAATTAAAAATGACATTAGGGGTGGCCCATGGGAAGAGAAAATAGAATATAAGGAATTATGGTGGCAAGTAACTTTGGAATCAGGTAAAACCCCAGGGCTAAACGACTATTTGTCCATACTACCACTTTTAAAATTAAGTATACACAAAACAGCTTGTTCCTCAAAGCGTACACAGTTCCACACCGACACCAATTAAGGTTTAAACACTTATTTAATACAGGTAAAATTCAGTTGAGCGCTTTCATCTAAATTATATAGACTTCTTCAGAACAATTCTAAAACAATTCACCTTTCCTTAAATACTTTTTTTAAAAAACAATCAAATTACACGTCATTTCACCAATTTATATTTAAAGTGCTAGTGTGCATATTCGAATAAAACCATCCTTATTGTTGCTACAATAAGGATGGTTTTATTCGAATATGCACACTGGCACTTTAAATATAAATTGGTGAAATGACGTGTAATTTGATTGTTTTTTAAAAAAGTATTTAAGGAAAGGTGAATTGTTTTAGAATTGTTCTGAAGAAGTCTATATAATTTAGATGAAAGCGCTCAACTGAATTTTACCTGTATTAAATAAGTGCTTGAACCTTAATTGGTGTCGGTGTGGAACTGTGTACGCTTTGAGGAACAAGCTGTTTTGTGTATACTTATAGTCGACTAGTTCCTTATACTTTTAAAATGAAGGTCGGCCAAATTGTGAAGAAAGACAAAATACATGTAATATTTCTGTATGGCAGAAGATGACACTGTTTCCTAAGAAAACGTAGGTTTTAAAACGAACAAATAAACATTTCCTTAAAAAATATCAATTCTCCTAAATTTTATAAATATTTTAAATTTACAAAGGTTTTATTTTGGTATGATAATTAATGTGAAGTATTTATTGAGAAGAACTTACATGATTCATTTTTAATAAAGAGTTTAATTGATGGATTTTAATAATGATAAAATTTATGAGTGGAAACTGAAGAATATATGGTTAATACTTATGAGCCTAAATGCATGGTATTTGTCCATTTGGATAAAATGAAGGAATTTTATTGGTTCAATGTTTTTAAAGGCAGTATATATACAATTAAAGAATTTAGACATGGCATCTGATGAAGTCCAATGAATGTGTGACGAAAACGCAAGGTGGAATACAAAGCGTTTATGTGGTTTCCTGTGTATTGTCGGTTGGAATAAAATATTCATCTTTTAATTGTGGCAAGTTCATTTTTTACCTCTCTACGCTGCCAGCACTCTTGTTCTTTGGTTTTTGGTTACTTTGGAGTGCTTCCGATCACTATATTTACCATGCAGCAACTGTTACTCTTTCAGCCTAGTAAGCGGTACATCTGTATATCTTACAATGGAGTCGGCTTTAACTAGAATGGTTGGTTTAGTTGAAGGCTACCATATGGGCTTAGCATTCCTGACCCTAGCATTCCATGAGGTGGTAGGCTTAACACATGAACAATATTGCTGAGGTTACAATGTGTCTGTGTTGCTTTTTGAGGTCTTTGAGGTTTAGGCAAGTTAATCTTTAGAACCTCAGCATATGAAGTATTATATGTAGTATGATGCCTGAGGTGTTGACGATCTTGATTTCTGAGTAATCTGTGAGTGAGATTTTAGCCTCCAATACCATTATATATGTACTTCTGTCACACACTGTGTTATGCTGTTTGAGTAATAGATGATTGGCAGAAAATATTTGTCTCAAGATACCCATCTTAATCAGGCTGGCTATAAAAGTTGTGGGGAAGTGCAGGTCCATGGTCTAGATAGTAATGATTTAGGGGGGTTGGGGGGCTATAACCGCTTTGAATTGGTTTGTTGTTGGGATACAGGAGTTAGTCTAGGGAGATTTATTAACGGACATGGGGGAGTGCCTGATTTCTTAGGATGAGATGTGCAGATAAACTGGGCAGGCTTTACTGCAGCTCAGGGTGTGATTTATTTCATTCAGTGCAAGCTATTGAAGTCTCAAGTTTAGACTGCTAACGTTGCATGGATTTAGGAAGGCTTCCTATAGGGAATAAGCCTTTTGTGTAGCCACTAAACAGTGAGCCCTTCTGTGGTGGTGGTGTACTCAGCACAACTTTTCTTTCTTCGGTTTTTGATGAAAATGAAATGTGGAAGATGCCAAGATTAGAAAAGCTCATTTCTCACTGTTCAAGGCTTTCCATGCTTCTCAAGAGTCTTGAGTAAAAGATCCTGAGCAAGCCCAGCTCATCTCAAGTTATAGAAGACAATCTAGAGGGTAACCAGTCAAAAACCCAATAAATCCAGCCAGTGGAGCTCTGTGACTCAGAACCTGTTTCACATCACAGTTCTGTCACCACTATGCTGACAATCTGTTCCTCTTTCCTTGCTTAGCCTGATAAAAGGTACAACTGCATGTCTTACAATGGATCTGTGCTACAGGTAGAATAGAAATTCAAGAGTTTATATTTTATAGTGAGGGCAGGGGAACGTATGGTTATTTTTATGAACCAGGTGGCAGCAGCAGTGAGAGCAGTGCTTAATTTAACAGTGGAGGGGTTGGGGGACTGTTACAACATTACAAGAAAGAGAAAGCAAAATCAGTAACGGCTGTAATAAACACAGAACTCTGTAAGGGCTGCTTAAGCAGACAAATAATAAATGGGATATCTAATCTTTTCTCCAGAATTTGAGTATAAATAGTTTGTATGGGCACAGATCCTGCAGAAAAAATGAAAGTACTGCCACTATTGTGAAATAAAACTACAAAACTATGGTACTCACCTAGGCAGAACCTGCAAGTACATGTTATTATGGCAAAAGTACAGTGAAAAATGTAAAAATGTGTAAATGAGACACAGATGCTATAGTACATCACAATTTTCCCAGTATTATGAATACAACTACATGACCATGACACCAGACCAAGTAGAAATTATAAACAAGTGATATTTAGGTTAAAAACAAACAAAATAATGTAAAAGTATAGAAACAGTATTAAGCCATAGGTGACTTGAAGTACAACTGAAAAAAGCAAAGAAAGTTGAAATAATAGCTTTTTCCCTTCCCTTTTTTAATGAAAAATCTCACAGTTCATGGCTTTCCATGCTTATTTGAGTCTTAAGGAAAAAGACTCTTGAATATCTTTATTGCTTAATCTTCATCTCTTTTTTCAGTTTCTTTTGGCATTGGCATTTCTCACCTCTGCCTTTCTTGTTTAAAAAAAAAGGAATAGTAGCTAGGTATCCTTGTCTTCATATGCAATGTATATAGACATATTTACATATGGAAGTGTTGTCCTCTTGTTTGTTGATCACTGCTTCAGTGCTATTTAACTTATTTTAACTTAGTTGGTATGGTTTTTGGATTTTTTAGTATATTTTAGGATTGTTCACCTTTTGTCATGGGCAATGCTAAAAAAGGTTTTAAGAAATGTCAGAATTGTGGTCATAAAATACCACCCCAAGACACACATGAGTTATGTGTAATGTGTTTTATTGTAGATCATTTGCAAAGCCTTCAGGCTTAGAGCTTTATGCAGTCATAGAAACAAACTTATAATTAAGGGGCTTTTGCCCCCAGATCCCAAATCAGTAAAGACCAAAAAAATCTTCAGAGAAACCTAGGTCCAAGGAGTTTGAATTCGGGAAAAGACACTAAAAAATTGGAACCACTGGCAAAATTTCCTGGCTTTTCAGGTCCTACAAGGGTACTCCAGAGACAGATTTGAATCACTTGATGAGGACCTTCCTGAAGATGCAGATTGAGATGGGAGTCCTCCCATTCCCTTTATATCTGAAGGTGGATAGAGCTAGCCCTGCATCCTTTCTTCTAGCTCCTTCCCCTGGTGCAGATTTTGGCACTAGTGGTTTCAGAGCTGATCCTGGACATGAGGCTGTTCTTCAGTGCTAACTCTAGCTTCTGGTTTGACACTTGTAGTGCCTGATCCAACACACTCATTTGCAACAGTGTCAAGGCTGAAACTAACTCTGGACTGCCAACTTGACACTGAGGATTTGGCTCCCTCATCAGCTCTGTCTCACACAGCTCTGGTGTCAGTGACTTCTGCATTTGAGTGCTTAGCTCTAGTCCCATCCTTGAAGCCAACCACAGTGTCCATTTCAGGGATGCCTTCTTCAGTGCTAATCATTTTACCTTTGAGAAGCACAGATCTGATATAAGAAGTGGCATTCTTCGATCTATCAGAAGTTGGTATGGCCTTCCAGGTTGTGGGTTGGATGGTTCTATATCATGTTGTCAAACTCTTAAAAGTTTGAACGTCATATGGTCAACACCATATAATCAAACTTTTAAAAGTTCAAATGTTTCAACGGAGATCTCCAAACAGTGCGTAATGGGAAGATTTCCCTTTTCTGCACTGTAGTGCGATCTCGGAGTTGGTATATTTAAAGAGTGGGGGGAGTGGGCAGTGTAGCCCCCCTGTATAAATGTTCAGGTAGGTTTGTTCTTTGGTCTATTTGTTTTTATTACACTTTTGAAAGTTCGATCATATGGTGTCGACCATATGAAGCTCGAACTTTTAAAAGTTCAATTATGTAATATAGATGCAGGTTGGATAATTTCATCTTCTTTGAGAATTGAAACACATACCTCCATTGGATAATCGCCATCTTGTGACTTCCATTCCTTCTAACCTCTCTTTCCCATCAAGCATCCTTGGATGAGAATTGAGTTCTAGGCCTCAAAGCCACTGTTCAACAGCTGGAGGAGTTATCTGAGGAGTCAGGGTGTACTCCACCCAATTTTCTAAGAAAGAAACAGAGTGCAAAGTATTAGTCCCAATAAAATCACTTTAGCTAGCAGATCTAGAAGACTCTCTCTGATACCCTCCCCGTGGAAGGAATAAAGACGGCTTGCTGAAGTTTCAAGTAGTTTATTCAGTTAAGTAGGTAGATAGACAAATTTTCTTGTTCTAATAATTTTGCTTTAGAACAAGAACGCTCGTCCATCTGCCTACTTAACTGAATAAACTACTTTAAACTTCAGAAAGGCATCTTTATTCCTTCCACAAAGAGATTATCAGAGTTTCCTAGATCTGCTAGCTAAAGTTATTTTATCTGGGCTAATCCTTGTTTCTTGTTGGTCCTGTCATTCTTTGTGTCACTGGTGGGGATACCAGACCTGAATCAAGCTTTCTGGATAATCTATGTTTTAAGGTTCCAAGAAATGTAAAAGAAGACATATAGACTTCCCATTGGAGTCTATCACATCTGACACCCACTCAGCTGGCAGCCAGGGTTCCCTGGTCTCCTGCCAAAGATGGTACTTTCTGTGAGATCCCAGAACTTATAGTTCAGTAGTTCATGTAAGACTGTGTTGGGGCCAAAGGCCAAATTAAAATGTAAGCTCTGTGTTAAAAGTGTAGGCTCTTGAGTCTGATTTTTAAAAAGATAGAATAAGCTTGATCATCGAATAAACAAAGGTAATCTGTTCCACAGATGTACCATTGATTGACTTAACTAGCTGGTTCTCAATACAGTTCTGTTATTATTAGTTCTATATGTGTAGCTTACTCCTCTTGAAATTTTACTCAGGTCCAGTTCAGTTTAACACTAAGCATAGCTCTTCATTCAATAAGGCTTATTCTACTTAGCAGCAGAGGGAATCGTGGCCCACCAACCCCCCCCCCCCCCACACACACACATACGGGATGAGGAGGTGCTTTTTGAGGCCTACATATTGACACCCTCTACCTCTTGGGTGGTACCTCCAGCAGACATAGTAATAGATCTGAACTTTAGAAGGTTACGACAGGAACCTGATGTGTGAATTAGTGCCTTGAAACCTGGACAAGATTTGCAGGCCTCCCATGGACAGACAACACTGGGCCAAAAGTCTTTTGGTGGATTCCATTATCATGGCAGCAGCAACAAAAAAGTAACTGACAGTTGATGGAGCTACTGTGCAATCCCCTAACAAGGAGTCTGGGCTATTTACAGGCTAGGGAAGTGGGAAGTAGGCATATACTTCAAGCACTATCATGCTGAGGGCCCTGAACTGCTTCAATCACATGAACCATTTTGAGGCACTCCAAGCACTTACCACTATGAGAAGATCCCCTACATCAGACTCAGCTGAAGCAGTTGGAGATGTCACTGAGCATGATAATCAATATTTCAAACCCCTTCATGAAGCTCATCCACAATGCAGCTGATGGAGTGGCTAGGGCATCCAGAGCAGGAGATTTTCTGGACAACTTTAAAGTATCCTTTGTAAACTCCCCCTTTGATGGATCTTCATTGTTTGGTCACTCTATGAAAAAGAAAATGTAGAACTGTGAACATGATGGCAAAACACATTCTGCATTTGACTTGAGATTTGAGACCCCACAAAGAGCATATAGAAAGAACCAAAAGGCCCCAAAGTCATTCTGGTCTAGAAAATCCAAGCAACAGCTATTTGAGACAACTTTTGACTGGGGTGGCTGAGGCAGAGTAGGCCCCTTCAATGGATTTAGGCACAGAGGCCAAAGGGCTCTGGACAACCAAGGATATTGTGACCACTTCTCCAACAGGCAACCTCATCATCCTTGAGGGGCTACCTGACTGCTCCCCTCTGGTAGCAGTCAGGAGTCATTTATCCATCTACACTCCTGCTTGAATAGCCATCACTCGGGATAAGTAGATAAGATGGATAATATCCATTGACTATTCCCTACCTTTTTTCCCCATATCTTCCAGGATTAAAAATGCCACTTAAAGACTTTTCACCCCATCAAGTAGATGTGTCAAAAAGGGAGATTGTCTCTTTACTCCACAAAAGAACCAGTCAACCGGCTCCTCCATACTGGCCATGGTCAGGATTTTATTCCGGGCTCTTTTTGGTTCCAAATAACACTCAGGACCTTAAGCCCATCCTGGACCTTAGTCATCTGAACACTTATGTCAAAAAGACCCAATTCAGGATTGTCACAGTACAGTCAGTTGTACCTTGCCTCAGGGTAAATGACCTGATATGCTTAACGGATTTCAGGATACCTACTTTGATATCAAGATAGCCAAAGCATCTCAGAGATAGCTATTCTTCCATCTTGGAGCCAGCCCCTTTCAATTTATATCCCTGTCCTTTAGTTTCATCACAGCTCCTCTGGTGTTCATAAAGTGCCTGGTAGTCATAGCAGCTCACCTACACCTACAAGGAATCAGAGTCTTCCTTCATCTGGATGACTGGCTCCTAGATGTCCAAATAATGGAGTCTCTGATCAAAGCCAGGGACTATTTGCTAAGATAGAAAAAACACGTACCGCAACAGAAAAAAAGAACAATCCAAACACTTTAAAGATCAGAAGCCACCAGGTGAGATAGAAGGAAGGTTTCTTTATTCCATATCACAGCACACATTCTGGTACCTCGGCAATTCGCCTTCATGGAACAATTATCATCAAACTGTATCTTCCTTTTAAATGCTTCTCAATTAATCAATTAATTCATTAAGCTTTTAATTTGATTTGATTATAATTCCTAACATTAAATACAAGTATCAAATGTGCATTCCAAATATTAAATACATACATTTTTTCATATAAATAATTATTTATTACTACTGAAACCATAAATTAATACTACAAGTAGCAAAATACCAAATGCATTAAATATATAAATTACCTATTTTAAATGGACATTCAAATCTTTTTACAACATTAAATGCATAAATATTCAAAATTTCATAATGCAAGCCCACTTTCTAAATTAATTTCCCTGGGGTATAAAGTGTGGTAACCCAGAATCATTTTGTGTTCTAATCTACAAAGTGCACTCTTGAAGTTGTCTGCATATATATGGGGTCTAGCCAGCACACTAAATAGAAAGCCATCCACCTTCCCATTGTGTGCATTAATAAAATGGGAGGCCACTGGACTCTCCATATTCCCCCTTCTTATATCCCCTAAATGTTCCAAGATGCGCACTTTGACCTTTCTCGTAGTTTGCCCAATATACCATAATGGTGTATTGCAATTACATCCCAAAATGTACACTATTCCTACTGACTGACAATCAAATTTTTCAAATGCAAAATATCTTTTGCCATTAATTTTTAGTCCGTGCATATTTTTAACTTTCACACACACTGAGCATCGACCACAACGATGCATCCCAACATCCCCATCAGCAGACTTAATTAACTTCCTGTTTAACAGTTCTTTCAAATTCGAGTATCTCCCATAAGAGAACGTAATATGTTTCGGAAATAAATGTCCCACATTTAGATCATCACTAACCATGTGCCAAAATTCCCTCACAACTTGTTCGACCATTAAAGAAAAATTTGAAAATCTAGATACAAAAAATATCTTCTCTTCAGCTGAACTATTTGGCACATGAAAATATTTCTTATGGTATCTACTCCCCCCAGACTTCCTGGTTTGGCATACTCTATCTTTAATATTTAAAAGACTGATGTTATCATATCCTCTGGACGTTAACCTAGTGACAATTTCTTCACAAGCATCCTCCCATAAATCGACCTCAGAAGGATATGATAACATCAGTCTTTTAAATATTAAAGATAGAGTATGCCAAACCAGGAAGTCTGGGGGGAGTAGATACCATAAGAAATATTTTCATGTGCCAAATAGTTCAGCTGAAGAGAAGATATTTTTTGTATCTAGATTTTCAAATTTTTCTTTAATGGTCGAACAAGTTGTGAGAGAATTTTGGCACATGGTTAGTGATGATCTAAATGTGGGACATTTATTTCCGAAACATATTACGCTCTCTTATGGGAGATACTCGAATTTGAAAGAACTGTTAAACAGGAAGTTAATTAAGTCTGTTGATAGGGCTGTTGGGCTGCATCGCTGTGGTATGCTCAGTGTGTGTGAAAGTTAAAAATATGCACGGACTAAAAATTAATGGCAAAAGATATTTTGCATTTGAAAAATTTGATTGTCAGTCAGTAGGAATAGTGTACATTTTGGGATGTAATTGCAATACACCATTATGGTATATTGGGCAAACTACAAGAAAGGTCAAAGTGCGCATCTTGGAACATTTAGGGGATATAAGAAGGGGGAATATGGAGAGTCCAGTGGCCTCCCATTTTATTAATGCACACAATGGGAAGGTGGATGGCTTTCTATTTAGTGTGCTGGCTAGACCCCATATATATGCAGACAACTTCAAGAGTGCACTTTGTAGATTAGAACACAAAATGATTCTGGGTTACCACACTTTATACCCCAGGGAAATGAATTTAGAAAGTGGGCTTGCATTATGAAATTTTGAATATTTATGCATTTAATGTTGTAAAAGATTTGAATGTCCATTTAAAATAGGTAATTTATATATTTAATGCATTTGGTATTTTGCTACTTGTAGTATTAATTTATGGTTTCAGTAGTAATAAATAATTATTTATATGAAAAAATGTATGTATTTAATATTTGGAATGCACATTTGATACTTGTATTTAATGTTAGGAATTATAATCAAATCAAATTAAAAGCTTAATGAATTAATTGATTAATTGAGAAGCATTTAAAAGGAAGATACAGCTTGATGATAATTGTTCCATGAAGGCGAATTGCCGAGGTACCAGAACGTGTGCTGTGATATGGAATAAAGAAACCTTCCTTCTATCTCACCTGGTGGCTTCTGATCTTTAAAGTGTTTGGACTATTTGCTAAGACTCTGTCTGTCCTTAGACATTTCAGTAAATTATCAGAAATCCCTCTTGCATTCAACTCAAACAATCCACTTCATCAGTATCAACTGGTAATGAACACTTCAGTAATATCTCTCCCACCAGACAGAATTCAGAAACAGAGACTAGTTATTTAGAGCCTTCACCAAGCATCATCTCCTACAGCTGCTTTAGTACTCCAGATTCTTGATTTAATTGCTTTATCCGTCTTTATGGTTCAGTTTTGCTCACTATCATATGAGAATCTGGCAGTGGCTTTGCAAAGTGTAATGGTTTCAGTTTTTCCTACCCCTCTCAGCTGAAATTATTATAACCAATGTCTACGGACAGCATTAACAGTGGTGGCTAGACTTCCCTTATGTACATTCCAGCAGATAATTTATTCTTCAGTCTCTGGAAGCAATAATTACCACAGACACTTCCTCCCTGTGGTGAGGGACATTGCAAGGGGAGGATGGTCCAAGGATTATGGACTCCAGAAGAGGCCAACTTGCACATCAATGTCCTGACATGTAGGCAGTTCTCCTCGCACTGCAGGAACTTCAGGATTGCCTTCATCTGGGGGTGATTTCTGTCTAAACAGACAACATGATGGTGGTTTGGTATATCAACAGAAAAAGGAGCAAGATCATATCCCCTATTCCATGAAGCAATGAGGGTTTGCAATGGATGATGGTCTCACATTGTTTTTTAGTGGCAACACACATTCCAAGAGCATTAATATTCCTTGAGAATGGGCTAAGCAGGTTAGTCTTAATGCCTCATGAGTGGTCTCCCAATCCAGTGGTGTTGCAGCAGATATTCCATCTCTCAGGCCATTCTTGCTGCAGTCTTTTTGCTTCCACAGACAATATTAAGTGCTGTAAGTATTTTGCCATGATTCTATCAAAGGGACAGTCACCGAGGGATGCTCTATTAGTGCCCCCCACACACTGACTACTGTATGCTTTTCCAGCCTTACCCCTGATTCCCAGATTTCTGCAGAAAGTAATCAAATGCAAGGTGTCTGTCATCCTTATTGCCCTCTTTTAGCGTAGGCAAATCTTGTTTCCTATCTTCAGGCATAATCTCAAGGAACTGTTCTGGATATGATTTCACACCCTTCAGGGAATTCTCTCCCAGACCTTCTCAACCTCAAACTAACTGCTTGGTTTCTCGAATTCCAATGATGGTCAGCAATTCAACTCTTTTATCTGATGTGGTTAAAATTTTGCCCACTTCCCAAAAAGGAATCGATTCACAAACTGTATCACAGGAAGTGAAACAATTTGTTATTTTGCCATCAGCACAAGATAACGACTCCTTTAATTTGGGGTCTATTTTCTCCACTATTAAAGTTCACTTAGTGACCATTTCCAATCTTCATGTGAGTTAACAGAAATGCTCATTGGGCTCACACAAACTGTGTAAAGCCTTTCTAAATGAAGTCTTCCTTTTCAGGCCACAAATTAGAGAATTAGTTCTCCTTCGGATCTAAATTTTGTGCTAGAGATCTTGACAAAACCTCCATTTGTACCATCTTCTTCAAATCAGCTAAATTTCCTTTCATGGAAGACCTTGTTTTTTATGGCCATAACTTCTGTGAGGAGGGTGTCTGAATTCCAAACATTCTCTTCCGCAGTGTTTTATTTGGTCTGTCACAAAGACAGAGTATCCCTCCATACAAATCATAGTAGGAGAGTGAACTTCCCAAAGTGGCTTCTGAGGCAACCAATCACTTACCAGTATTTTTCCAGAACCATATCAAAAAAAGTAGAGTATATTCTCCATACCCTGGATGTTCATAGGCAACTACGATTTTACTTTCATAGGATTAAATCTTTCAGAAAAGATTCACAGCTTTTCATTTCTTTTGCAGTTAATAAGTTAGGTCACAGTGTCTCCAAAGTTACTCTTTCTAGGTGACTTTCAGATTGTATTTCCTTCATATGTTCAACACATAATCGCTTTTTACTGGGCAGACCAAAAGCTCATTCTGCTAGATCAGTGGCTACCTCCATAGCCTTCTTCAGGTGTTCCTCAATAGATGAAATTTGTGTGGCTGCAAGCTGGTCATTAAGCACTATTGGATTCCATTTCCAAGGTGAGGGCTTCCTTTGAAGCCTCTGTCCTTAAGGGTTTCATGTGATGATGTCACACAAGAGTTCAGGTAGCTTGGGATTCTGACCCATAAGACAGATCAGGCGGACTCAATGAATAGGATACGTATGGAAGATATATACCTTCCATGGTTTACCATCAGAAGGTCAAACCTAACCCCATGGAATGATGAGATCATCGACCCACTTCTGAGAAACTGACAATGTCGAATTCCAACATTGTCGAAATATGACTCACCGTAAACCTCGGAATGGGCTTTAACATGGTTCGAGATGGGGGGAGATTCATACTTCGACAAAGTTGGGTTCGACTTTGTTGACGTGTGACCTCCAGACTTCGACTGAAGTGGGTTTGACTGAACCCACTTCGACCTTCTAATTGTCACCCACCTATCATAATGCTGGAGCCTGACATTCATATCCATCTGGTATGAGAAACCTCCCTCCATCCCTCATCCTGTTGGCATTTGTGAGACCTGAAGACTATTTCAGTCAACATTACATATTACAAGAGGGTGCTTATTCCTGGCATCAGAATTACTCTGAGTTAACCATGGCCATTAGAGTATGATGAGGAAAATAATGTTTAAAGGGGCTCGAGGGTGGAGCACTAGTTTTGTTGAGTTGGATCCAACAAGTGGCTTGATATGAATGAAAAGATGCAGAATTATGGTAAGTACATAACTTCCTTTTCATTATGTCTGTCAGCTGTAGCAGGCTACAATCACTTTAGTATAGTTTTCATTACAACAATTTAACTAGTCAGTCTTGCTAAACTGTTCTCTTAAAAGAACACAGTTTGGAAAATAGAACTGTTTGGCCTACTCAGTATACCCATACAATCCATATGCAGTCTACCTCTGCAGACTTTAGTGAGTTTTCAATCATCTCCCCTTCTCCTTGCTTGCTTATGGATATTTTTGAATCTCAATATGTGAATTCCTTGCATTCTTTTTACAGTTTTCAACTCTCTCACTACCACTGATTTCCCCATTGTCTTAAACAATGTAACCTTTTCAAGAAATATACTGTATATGCTAGATACCATGTCCTTAAAAATTTTATCTTGGTACCCTAATATTCTCTGTTTTCGTCTTCAGTCGGTAATCGTTTGCCTTTTGTATATCTCCTCTACTTTCATAGCTGCTGCCCTCTTGCAATGTGTTGAGTTTCTTTTCTGATGTACTTTAGCATTTCTGACATATCTTCCTACTGCCTTATTTTATCAAGGGTATGCATATTAAAATCTTTATATCTCTCTCACTGTCTTCATGTGTTTTTTGGTATACACTTACAATATTATCTGTCATTCTTCACTATTTTGTGTGCTTCCTCAGAACTATCTATATCTTGAGTGTATTCATGTCTCCATAACTAGATATGCACAAAAACGTAACCTTTAATAACAGTTAATTACCACTTTACCTACCATTCTCTGAACATCTGATCTGGTTTGTAGAGGTCCATCTTCTTAAACAGCAGTACTAAAGCAACAGGCCTTTAGTCATTGCAGCATCTGAAAAGTTTTCCGGCTTACAACCCACTGCTTTTACCCACAATGCTCTGCAAACTAGTTTCCTCTTCAGATCTTTTTTGCTGTGTGTCAGGCAGGCATTAGAGTAATAGGCGCAGGCTATATTTTGTTTAAAACTGATATGAGATTTTGGAAGAAAATTTCTTGTTTATTACATAAAATTAATTCTCACTTGTTATTTGATTTGAGGTACTTTTCAGGTCAGAACAATTATTTTTCTTTTATTTATGGAGTATTTTATTTCCTGTCAGTTCCTCTCTAAACCTTGGCAGTTTTTCCTCACCCTTAAAGTTTTTTTTCCTGTTAGTTGCTCTGCTGTTCTAATGTCCATTGTATTACAGTGTCTTTTATGATTATATTTGTGTTTTATTTAAGTATTTTTGTCAAGTTTCATAATTTTGGATATGGAGAGCTTTCAGAAAGTACAAATGTGAGCACAAAATCCAGCCCGTAGTAGAAATACTTTATGTCTGTTTTGTTTAGGAAAAGTTATCTGTTGAATGTGATATTTGTGCATTTTTCACTCTCCTACCATTAAAACAGAAAAAAATGCTATTTTCCAAAGTAAAAGATGGCTCTTTATCTGCTGATGGTAGAGCTTTGACCTCAAGCTCTGCTTTGGAGTTGACTTATAGACCTCTAGTAACAAACAAATACCTTCCAAGGGTGATACAGCCAGGTCTAAAGATAGAGACAAAGGCAGGGAGAAAATAGAGAAGCATAAGGTTTATGAAGGTGATAGAAATGATAAACCTGATAAAGACAAAATGTTTCTCTTCAGGTCCTTCTGTTATGAAACTGAGGGAGAAGAGTCTTCTACTTCCATACATTTTGCTTTCTAGCTGTTGTTTAATAAACCACCCATTATACTGGTTAGAACAGGTAGCGTGTCTTCTTTATCAGATTTTGAAGTATGCAAGATGTTTGCTTCCTTTAGATGTTCTTCTGCAAGATCATTCAGAAATCATTCCATACCAGTTATTGAACTTAATTATGAAAAGGTGATGGAGGCTTTCATAAGGTCCAGAAAAATTACTTCTTACCTCTTTCACTATTAATACCAGGAAGGACAGATGTACTTCATCATTGCCTAGTTTTCTTGACCTAGGCTACCCAGTCCTCCTCACTAGTCATCATAAAGGCACTTCTCCCATTGAAGTCAGGTTTGAACCAGTAAGACACTACTGTTAGTGTCGATAGATATGTCATTGTTAGCTGTGGTCTGTGCCATGGCTTTCTGGGTTGGCATCCTCTACATCTACCTCACTGTCAGTATCTATAGCTTCAACATCAGTGCTTGGTTTGGGGATTTTCTTTGGGTCTGAGGCTTGGAGTCTGTTTTGGTGCCATTGCCAATGTAAACATGGCTGGCTTTCCACTCTTCAAGGTGACAATGTTGACAGTGGGCCTTGCGCTGACAGGTGTCTCAGTTCCATTGTCAGATATCAGGCTGTCAGAGTTGATCTTGACACTGTTGTACTTGATTTTGGCATCTGACTTGAGTGGCTTCACCCCCAGATAGCAGAGAACTGGTCCACTCAACCATGAGTGAGGCAATGACATTGGTCATGACATCAGTGATGCAGGATGTCCTACATTTGCCATCCTCAGTGCCTGCTGCTATAGTGGATTCAGTCTTGGCAGGATACACTTCTTTTCTGACGATTTAGCCTTCCACCATCTTTTCTGTCGGAAGACTGGAGAGGTTAGAGTCCATTTGAAGCATCAGTACAGATATCTGGTTCTTTAAAGACTTCGTTGTTCTTGGACCCTTCACCTGTCAATCCTGGTTGGATGCACAGGTGCAAGAGGAGGCACATTGACTTTCTTCATGAGTTCTTCCCAAAACAGCATTTTGTTACAGCTCTAGTGTATTTTGTCAGGTAACCCTACTGTGAAAAATCATTAAATTGGTTGCATCCTTTTTGTATAGTTGCTAAACACTTCCCTGTATTGGTGAAGTGGTAGATGTGAAAGGAAGAGGTCTGGAGAACTACCACACTCAATTGTGAATGGACTCAGTGTCAGGTTACAAACTCCACAATGAACCTTTGCAAGGATGCAGAAAAGCCCACGTTAGCTCTGGTTTAAATATGGCCAACAGCAACAAAATAATCAAAGGTCTAGAAGGAACCAATGTGCTTATGGTAACTTTCAAAACAATGTCTAATCAACAGGCACCAAGGGTACTGTGGTTCTCCTTTGTATGGACACCATTCTAAACCCCGAGACCTTGGCTGACTATCCCAGTATGGAGGTAATTAGGGAGTCATCTGCCCCTTCACTTGAAAACATGACTAGCTGTCAAGTAGAAGAAATGAACAATGACTCTGATGCCAAGAGGCTATACAATTCCCTTTCACATGCCACCTCAGCCCCAGTCTCTTCCATTGCATGATGTGCCACCCCTTAAAAAGAGAGCAACAAGAAAACCTCATTCAGAAAACAGCCATCCAGCAGGTCCCATCAGACCAGAAAAAATATTACTCCAGGTTCAGTTTAGTTCCATAAGAGGCAAAAGACTTTAAGCCTGTACTTGATCCAAATAAATGTATCCCTAAAAGGTCCTTTTGAATTTTCACAGGACTGATTTTCTTTTTCTGTCTGAAAAAGGAGGCTGGATGTGGTCTTTGGAACTCCACAATGCCTATATTCCACATAAAGATTGCCAAGGAGTCCAGGAGATTTATATATTTTCAGGTGGGATCCAGCCATTATAAATTTTGAACATTTACAGTCGATCCCTCTTCAGCCCCCAGGGTGTGATAGTGAGACAGAGGTTGTATGGAGAAAATTTTTTTCCTGATGTTATGTGGCTTATAAGTACTATAGTCTACTAATCTCTGTAAAGGAGATTGATCCAATGTCAATTTTCATTCATTCCTCAACTAATGGGATTGGATCTAATTATTGGATCTGACTGCTGTTTTACTAGCTTGTGGCCACCAACAAACTCTTGAGCTCCTTCCCTACTCATAATGCACCATCCCTAACATTCCTCAGATCTTGCTTGCCACTTTAGTGTTTAGAAGTGGTCAGCTTCAGCTCTCGAGTTCTCGATGAGAGATGTCAATTTTTCATATTTCCTTTTAAAAAAATTCTAATAAAGATTATTTCCTTAATCTTTAATCATCATTTTATCATCTTAAGTTATTTCTGCAGTTTTATTCCTTACACTTTAAGTGTAAAACCTTTCTACCATCGTTGGTAGGCTCAATTCTTTCCCTTTAACCTTATTTTCCCTTCTTTACAAGCTGTGTAATCTTTGTAATTATCACTGCTGGTATTTTCTCTTTATGTACAAGTTTTTCTTGTAGTTCTTAAATACCATTGCTGGTATTTTTCCCTTTCTTTTTCCTTTTCTTTGCCTTTTTGCTTATTAAAAAAGGGTTTACTTTAACTCTTCTCTCTCTCTTAACTAGGAAGATGTCTGAGAAAGTTCCAGCAGGTTTTAAAATAATGTGACAAGTGTGGGCACAAGTTGCCTTTGCCTGATGCCCACAATCTTTGTGTTTACTGTTTAGGACTGAAACATTTAAAACAGGACTGCAGTATTTGTTGTGGGTTCAACCCCTGAGCTTTAGCAGACAGGAACAATAAGCTGATTTTAAAGGGATTACTGCCATCTTCTTTTTCTGAAGCCATTGCTGGCATTCAGTCCCCCAAATCTAAATCTAAAGAGATGTAAAAAAGGTCTTGGTCCTTGGATTCTCCAGCCTTTCTCTCTTCTGAACCAAGAAGAAGGAAAGAAAAACTGGATCCAAAGCTACATCCAATCTGAGCATCATCAGATCTGACCACTCATACTTTGGATCCTACATCTTTGGATCTGACCAAACATATTTCGGATCCTACATATTCAGATCCAAAGCCCTTACCAAGGACTACCTATTCACCAAGCCTAGTTCTGGTTGCTTCCAGGGTGCCCTTTCCCTTTTTAGATAGGCACTAAAAATCACCATCCCTGGTATTCACTCATTCCTCCAGGAGTCTCACGGAGCAGATGTGGAGAGGATGATGAGGAAATTTTTCATGGAGGAAATTCAGAAGGGACTTCTCACAGTTCCTACCCCTTCGGGTCTGGAAGTCCATCTATCTACCATTTCACTGATAACAGCTTCTCTATTTCAACCTGTGGTTTCAGAGCCCTCAGATATGAGCCTTCTGGGTTCATCTGGTTTGGATCCAAAGAGAACATTGTCTTCAGATCTGACTATTGCTCTGAGTGCACTGGCTCCGATACTCTCAGAACCGGATGACTCTCAGATCCGATCCTTCCCTGTCAGATCCGAGAGGACGGGGTTGAATTCAAGGCTTTTGGAGAATCCTCTTCCTCTTGGAGCTTTGGCATTGGACAGTTCGGCTCTAACTTCCACCTCATGGTGGATTGCTTTTGGGGCAGAGGGAGGTAACGAGCCACTACTTGCTGTCTCAGCTATGTTGACTTCCTTCTCCCCAGGGAGGTCTGCCTTTGAGGTAGTGAAGAGAGTGTTCTCTGCACCAGCAGGTCAGGCAGGTCCTTTCCCCCTTCGATCCACCCTTTACTTCTCTGATGACTTTGCATTGTGATCTTCAACATTCTACCCCAGAGGGACAGCCAGTCCAAAGCTTCCAGTCTACCCAGCAGAGTATTTTGATCTCTTCTGATACTTCTCTGGACCACCCCACTGAGAAAGTCTCTAGGAAGAGAAAGTACAAAAAGAGGCACTTGGACTCTCCTCAGGAGTCAGTCACTGAGGATATTGATTTTGACGAAGAGGGGGTCCCCAAAATTATCACCTGATGATGTCTCATTTGGAGGCATTCTTGAGATCCTAAAGCAAAGGGGTGGCTGGTTTCTCAAGACCCTTCTCCTGAGGAATCAGTATTTCTGGAAGTATTTGGTAAGGGTCTGTCTACCTCCTGGGTTACTCCACCACCTGATGAACTTATTGATTTAATCTCCAAGTAGGCATGGAAGGAACCTGATATGATTGAGCCAGTCCCCAATAGACCAGACAGGATTCTGGCTCCAACAGTAGGCCAGGAATATTGGAGTAAAGGGGTTCCAGTAGATGCCATGGTTGTGGTGGTGGCTACAAAAAAAGGAACTCACTAAGCAGAGTTCTACTGTCCATCCTCCTAATAGAGATCAAGGGCAATAGACAGATTTGGGAAGCATGTTTATGCTTCAGTAACTTTTGCACTTAGATCGCTGAACTATTTAGCACATTTTACTAGGCTACAAAGAGATATGATTAAAGAGTTATCCAAATCTCTTTCTGGAACTGGAACTGCTTAGGCTCAATCTTCAGTAGTCTCTCAGTTGGCTACCTGACAAGCTGTATCCAATTCATCCATGAGGCTTATCTTGCACACTGCAGAAGGCACCTCAAAGGCAACTGGTTCAGGCATTTCCATCAGGAGGCATGCCTGCGTGCACCTATGTGATTTTGCAAAGTCCTTTTAAGTCATCATTTGTCAATGCTCCCTTTCACGGCCTTCTTTATTTGGCCCCACAGTAAAGGACACACTCTCCAGGTGTGAGAAAGATGGAAGGACTCTGTCTGCAGTGGACGTGCATTTTTCAACCCCTCAAAGGAAATTTTCCAGGAATCAAAGGGGAGGATGAAAAATGTGATTCAGAAAATCTTGGGTTCCTTTCCAACACACACAGGGAGTGAATTCCCCCAGAGGTAGAGGGGGGAGTGATAATGGAAGACAATGCCCCCGTGGCAGAGGAGGTCCGCAAAAATGGGGGTCTAGAGATTCCTTTTCAGACAGACCCTTTCAGCACTCCTGAATGGAGGCCTGATTGCCTATGTCTGTAGGCAGTTGTGGGTTGCTTATCTATGTATCAGAAAGCCTGGCTAAGTATAATAAAAGACAGTTGGGTGCACAGCATTATTTCCTGAGGTTATATAATTTCTTTTTCCCTACCTACTCCGATATCCAGAAAAATTCCTGATGTTCCACCCAATCAGAAGAAAGCAGCAGCACTAGAAATCCAAAAGCTGCTAGAAAAAAGAGTTATCCAAGAAGTCCCACTAGATCAAACAGAATATGGAACTTACTCAAGATTCTTTTTAGTTCCAAAGAAAACAAGGGACTGGAGACCAATTTTGGATCTCAGCATTTTGAACAAGTCGGTTCGACACACAAAGTTCCGGATGGTTGCCATTCAGTCCATTCTGCCCTTCCTGGGTGAGGATGACTGGATGTGCTAGATCTTCAGGATGCATGCTATCACCTAAAGATGGACAGAAGATCCAGAAGGTACTTATGCTTCAGGCTGGGAGCCAGTCATTACCAGTTCAGAGCATTGCCCAATGGCCTCACTACAGCCCCCAGGGTGTTCACCAAGTGCATGGTAGTGGTTGCAGCTCACATAAGACTGCAAGGATTCTGTATGTGTCCATATATAGATGACTGGCTCATTACCTCCCCAACCAGGCATTGACTGATATAATCTTGAGATCAGGTGTTACAGACCTGTTCTCGTAGGTAATTTGGTCAAGCTGGTTATGCTTGACTTTTATTTTTTCTGATGACTTTTGCTTTATTTTACGTTACATTAGTGACATTGTATACACATATATACATACACACATATATTTATGTGTATGTATATATATATATAAATATATATATATATATATATATATATATATATATATATATATACACACACACACATAAAGTTTATTTTTACTTGTACTATGATTGGATTTTTAGACCACAATAATACCTTGGGCCTTGGTTATCCCTCTTGTTTAACGTGTTTTAGTTCTGGCATGTTTCCAAGAGTGGCCATCCACCTAGTAGCATGCATAACTTGAGGAACCAAATGCAGGGAAAATCTTGTGTACTCTTGATCTTTTTTTCCTCTTCGCATCTTGGAATAACCATAAATTACAACAAGTCTCATCTGCAACCAACCCAGACATTAGAATTCATAGAACAGTTTTTGACACAGTATCTATAGTAGCTTCTCGTCCTCTACTGAGAGTGCAGACAATAAGGATGCAGGTCAGGAAAATAATTTGCAGTACCAGAGTTTCAGCCCAATTGATTCTGCAAGCCCTGGGATCAATGTCAGTGGCAATAATTTTAGTCCCTTTAGCAAGATTCCACATGAGAATTCTACAATGGATGCTAGCAACACAATGGTCAGGGCTTTCTCAGCTCATGTTTGTAAACATAAGAATAACCCAGGTGTGCAAACAATACATTTCATGGTGGATGCAGTCAGATCAGCTGTTACAAGGTTGTCCATTCATCCTCCCTCAGTCCAAGGCCATAGTGACCACAGACGCTTCCCAGATTGGCTGGGTGGGGGGGGGGGGCACTTCCTGGGGAAAACAGTCCAAGGCACTTGGCCCCCTGTAGAGGCCAATCTGCATATCAATTTTCTGGAGATGCTCTTAGCATTGCAGGCATTCCAGTACTCTCTTTCTCTTGGGACAATTGCAATCCAGACAGACAACATGTCAGTAGTCAGGTACATCAACAAACAAGGAGAACCATATCTTTTCTCCATGTTGAGAAGCCCTCAGAGTGTGGCAATGGGTGATATCTTCCAACCATTTGTAATAACAATGCATATTCCTGGCAATTCAAATGTGATAGCAAACAAACTGAGCAGGTCCATTTTACTACCTTACAAGAAGTCTCTCAACAACAAAGTGACGGAAAAGATTTTCAGTTGGTGGGGCCAACCGTGCTGTGATATTTTTGCATCTCCCCTAAACAACAAGTGCAGCAGCTTCTTTGCTCTGATCCCCCCAGTGGGGGAATCACAGAGGGATTCTCTGCTCCACGACTGGCCCGCCGGTCTTCTGTATGCTTATCCTCCAACCCCCACAATTCCCAAATTCCTTCAGAAAGCAGCCCGGTTGAAGAGCAAAGTCATCCTCATTGCACCTTATTGGCCTTGGCAGATTTGGTTCCCCTTCCTTTGGCCTCATCTGCTATACCCACTTTTGATTCTGGATCCAATTCCAGACCTTCTGTCTCACCCGATAGGCATGGTTCAGCCGGATATCTCAGATCTCACACTAACAGCATAGTTTCTTCAATTCCTTTAATAGCCAGGCAACCAATGTGTTCTCCTGTTCATTTCATACTTTTATCTTCCCATAAACCTTCTACTTTGAAGCCCCACAGGAGTAAATGGAGAAGGTTTGTTTTGTGGGCAGAACAGAAAGAGATCCCTTCTCAGCACCAATTCATTCTGTTCTAGAATTTTTAGCAAGTTTGTTTAATGAAGGTTTTATTTCATCAACTATTAAAGCTCAACTTGCAGCGATCTTTAACTTTCATGCGGGATTTCGAAATTCTTCCCTGGCTTCCTCTAAACTGTGCAAAGCATTTTTGAAAGGCACTCTTCTACTATGCCCCCCCCCCCATATAAAGACCCCATGCCACCATGGGATTTAAATTTGGTACTGCAAGCCTTAATAGACTCTCCCTCTGAACCTGCACATAAATGTGATCTTAAATTTTTGACCTGGAAAACTGTCTTTTTAGTAGCAATTAATCTGCTAGAAGAATTTCAGAACTTCAGGCATTATCTTTTAAGCCCTCATATTTTATTTTTCATAAGGTTAGGGTCACATTACGTACTAATGCTTTCTTCCGTCTTAAGTTTGAGTCAGAATCCAACCTTAAATAGTCCTTTAACTTGCCATTATTTTCCCACAATATACAAATAAAGGGGAATATATGCTGCGCTTACTGGATGTTCATAGATAATTATGTTTCTACCTAGACAGATCAAAAGAGATTAGAAAGACAGATCAGTTATTTGTTTCCTTTGTTCATAATAAATTGGGGGGATTGGTTACAAAGGTTACTTTAGCGAGATGGCTGACAAATTGCATCTCCTTTATCTATAACAAATTGAATCTCCCCTTACCAAAACCATTAAAGACTCATTCAACCAGATCTTTGGAAATGTCTGCTGTATTCCATTCTACAGCTTCTGTAGACGATATATGTACAGCTACAACTTGGTCAAATCGTGATACTTTCATCACTCATTACAAACTAGATTTGGTCTCAAGGGGAAGAGCAGCCTTTGGCTCAGCTGTACTCAGTAATATTCTTCCTTAGAGTCCACCTAGGAATTTAGGTATCCGGGGACTCTGCCCCATTAGTCGAGGAATGAATGAAAATTAACAACATCAGATAAAGAAGTTATGTACTTACCATAAAGTTCCATCTGTGTTGCCCGTTTTCATTCTTCCTCAACTTCCCACCCACCATCTTCTTCAATATTTCATAAATGACTTCTGGAAGAATAAGGTACTTCAGGACACCTATGTCCATTGTACTGAACTCCAGTTATGGTACTTCTTTTATAGGCTTCCTGTCAAGCTACAAATAAGATCTGAGGGAGTGAGGGTTGGTGCATTATGGGTAGGAAAGGAGCTTGAGAGTTTGTTGGTGGGAATGAGCTAGTAAAACAGTTGAGCCGGATCCAAGGATCAGATTTGATCCCATTAGTTGAGGAAGAATGAAAATGAGCAGCACAGATGGAGCATTATGGTAAGTACATAACTTCTTTTTCTGTGTCTTTTCTGGTGTTTGGGAATAACAGTAAGCACTGTGAAGTTACATATGGAACCATCTGAAATGCCTACATTGACTGCAAGCATGCTGGACACTCTGTCCTAGAAAACACATCTTCCCTTGGGTAGGATCCTTTCCTTTTGTATTGAATAGTTTAAATATTATCATGTGCAGTGTATCTTTCACTGTTCAGTGGTTGTTTTTTTTCCCTTTCCTTATAAAACCTGCTAGCTGAGATCATTCAATTTCTAGTGATCACAGGTTTATTATGCCTCAAAGCACTGGGTTTCATGGTAGCAATTGTTTACATTGTTCCTCATACCACATTGTACATGGCATTTCTTCACTAGATCTTAAATGTCCGGTGATTACAGTTGGCAGATGCAATGACACAGCACATAGCAATTTCCAGGGCTAGAATATCACAATTAAATTGATGGTTTCACATTCCATATCCAACACTAGGCTATGGAGTCCAAGTCACCAACTCTATAGTGGTTCCCACCTTGGATGCATCTGTTCTGTGCTGGGGGCATTGTCAATGGTAGACTTTTCAAGCTGGATGTCAAAAGACAGACACCAGCCTGTACATCAACATTCTAGAGATGATGGTAGTCCTTCTCACATTGTGGGCCTTTCAAGACTCCCTGCCTCAAGGTACTTTTGCCATCTTTTATTTTATTTCTTTTTATTTTGAATTTGTTAACTGAGGTGGAACACTGATTCCATTGGATTGTTTTCCACTTCAGCCTGGGACATAAAAAGAAAAATTATACAAGTCACAAAAAGCAATGTGACTAAGTCTGAATATATTGTAAAATTTAAAGAAATAATCACATCCAACCAAAATGTTGTAAAACAAAGTAACAATCTGAGTAAGACTGAATATGTAGTAAAATTACAGCAACCCAAAATGATGTAACAAGGTAACACTAAAAACAGGGTAGTGGTTTAGTGCCTAAACAGTCAGGGGGTAATTCACTCCTATCCCTTCTTTTGAGAAGCTATGAATGTATGGACATGGACTATGACCACAAACCACTTTGTGGTGGCCAGTCACATTCCCGTAAAAGGCAATTCCTTAGGCAACAGACCTTCATTGTTTTCTGATGCCAGGTGGGTGGTATCTCAGCTTGTCAGTAGAGCAGAATATGTTCTATTGCTGTGGGAAGCCTTATTACAATGTTGATGCATCCCCAGCCTGTACTAAGTGCAGCAACTTTTATTCCCTCATTCTCCTCTGAGAAAATGTTTCAGGGATGTTCTCATATAGAAGGTATCCCCCAGGACTCATTTTCACTTTTTCCGCAGTTCCCCTTATTCTGACATTCATTCAGAAATCCATACTGAGCAAGTCGAAACTCTTTTTTGTAGCTCTGTTTTGGACTTGGTAAATATTGCTTCCTCTCTTTGGCCTAATCTTCCAAAGAAGCCTCTACATCTGAGGTCCTTCAAAAGCTTTCTGACTCACCCATCTTGTAAGCATCACCTGGATCTTCATTCTCATCACCTAGGCATGTAATTACTCCATTTCCAGTAATAAGCAGAGACTCTTTGTAGCCTACCAGAATTCTCTAAGTACTCACTTCTGCCCAGAGGCCTAATATTAGAAAAACATATAAAAGTTAGTGGACGCATTCCATGTATGGGCTACTTCCATAGCTATGGATCCTTACAGAACACAAGCACCTGCAGTATTTGACCACCTTTCTCCAATTTTTGATACAATTAAACTATTCTTCTATTAAGGTACACCTAGTGGTCATTTCTAACTTTCCTCATAGCTCTAATGCCTTGTCACTAGCATTCTTAAAAGTTTGCAAGTCTTTCTCAAGATACTTTCCTTCTCTGGATTCCTATCAAGGGTCCTGCTACAGCAGATTTAAAATATGTATCTTGTAAGGCACTTTTTCAGGTTACCATCCTTCTTGAAGCTTTGCACTTCAATCCCCCATGCTTAAGTTTATATTAGCCTAGGGTTTCACTGACATCTAACTTGCCATTCATTGCAAGGGTAGCCACTGAGACAGACTTCAAGTCAATCTATTAACTTGCCAGTATTATTTTTTGGTCATTCTAAAGTGGCAAATATTTGTAGCATTTTTATAGATTTCCACTCGCAGCTCAGATTTTATCTCGACAGAACCAAATCTGTCAGAAAAGATTCACAGTTCTTTATATTATTTTATAATAAGGAATTGGCATCTAAACTTTCTAAAATTACTTTGTCTATATGGAAGAAGGATTGCATCATGTTCTATTATGAGAAATATAAAACACTTTTACCTTCTCAGCCTTGAGCTCACTCAGCTATTGTAATAGCTACCTCTCAAACATTTTTCAGGAATGCATTTCTAATGCCATTTGTGCTGTAGGTATGTGGTCCTACCTGAACTGAATAATTTTGAAGAGCAATGCAAGCTGGATGCGATCTCTAGATCTCAGTCTTCCTTTTGGCCACAGTTATTAGGGCTATGACCCTGTGAATGTGACCACCCATGAGAACGAGCCTGGAACTCTAGTCTTGTTAACAAGTATAGGCTCCCACATACCAGATAAGAAACTTGTGTACTTACTGTAACATTTGAAATCCTTCCTTATTACTGTTGCAGTATTCTTTGCAACTGGGATATCCTGCCAAGGATAGCTGAACGTCCGGCCAGCATAGTAAAGCCTTTACACCTTCCAGGTGCTGTATGTCAGACATATGTCTGAAGTTTAAGGCATAAGATACATAAGTGACACCTAATCCTGAGAACGTCTTTGCTGTCAGTCAGAATGCTGTCTTGAATTTGGATTGCAAGTTCACCGAGTTGGTTCACCTACAGAGTCTGCTAAAGATAAGTGCCCCATTGGCGTCTTGTCCTTCCACTTTTTTCTTCTTTTGATTTTAACTTTTTAGCTGTCATCCAAGAAGGGAAAGTGAGTGGTGAGAGGTAGATTCCCAATAAAGACAGACATGTGCAGGGCCTTTTTGTTTGGGTGCTACGCATGACCATACTCAGTGTGAGATCCGTTGTGCATTTGTCCCTAAGACTCTTCCCAGTCGATTATCATTCCTTTTCATTTATTTGGAGAACCAGTGCCTGAAAATATTAGCTCAGGGTTTCATGGCATCTGAATCCACCCACCCCAGCATTCAGATGCTGCTTAAGATAAAAAGCCAAAAAAGGCATGCGCCAGCTTTGGACATTTCCATCGGGTTGGATTAAGAAACTAAGTAGCATTCAGTGCCTACATCAGCTCCCTCTATTGCAGCCATATTGGAGGCTGACAGAAAACTGCCTACTCATGCATTCATTGAAGCTGTACCTATGTCTGCTGCAGATGTGGAGAGGGAACCATGGCTGATTATATCAGAGGGGTTGGGGGGATTCTCCAGCGCCACTGGAGTGAATGAGTTAAAAACAAAGCAAAAGACCAGGCATGTGACCCCTGTGGCTAAGGATCCACACAAGGCATGGCAGGTTTTACTTTTTCAGTGCTCTAATTGCTTTAAATACTGCTCAAGAATTATTTGTTCCTGCTTTTGCTTCTTGGTCTACTACTCATACTAAACATTTTAGGGAATCTGATTCACCTGAAGAGGTGGATTTAGAATCTGGTGAGGAGTCACTGATGTACTCTTCTGAAATCCATTCTCTTCTAGCCATTAGGTCTGAAGAAGTGAATTCATGTTCTCTTAATTCCCCTATGGAGAAACTGCCCATTGGGGATAATATGGTTGGTATGATTAGACACTTTAAGTGGGATAATCCCCAGGTGTTTGACATTCAAAAGAGGAGCTATAAACTCTTGCAAATGGATTCTACTAGGCCTTCTGCTGTCCCTCCAATTTTGGATGCCCTTTTGGACACTTTCTCTTTGACTTCTCAAGACCCTGATTCCCAGCCTCCTGTCCCTAAGAAGCCTGAAAGGTTCTATAAAGTTCCTGAAGATCAAATGTTTTTGTATAAAAGTCCTTCCTCCTATCTGGCTGCTATTTCTGTGGCTGCTGATAAACCATCTAAGTTGCTATCCTCCTGTGAGCTTTAACTTCTGATGAGAACAGTTGTGCTATGGAAAAGTATGGAAAATGTGTACACTTCTGCTACTTTAGCTTTCAGGGCCATTAAACTACCCCCAGGTTTCAATACCGCCTACACTAAGTGCGCAACTTTCTGAGTGAACAGACAACACATATATAACTCACACCTTCTTCCTCTTAATTTTAGTTTTTCTACTAATATTCTTGCAGCTTTAAATATTGACAGGGATTCATAAAGATTACCAGAATGTGTAGGCTACATGTACACTTAATGTAATCATTCTGAGTGACTAGAAAGCACAAACAAATGTGATAAGAATGTTCTTGAATACATATTGTGTACACTTTGTACACTTAGTGTGCACTTAGTATGCACTAAGTGCAGGCTTTATTGAATCTGGCCCTACATCTTTAATTAAACCACAGTAATTTTTACTAATGAACATTGTGAACTTTTCTATTAAGTTTTTTATTTTTGCCTGCCCAACAAGCCAATTTGGTTGATATGAAAATGTTAGGAATTTGAATATGACTTATATTTTAAAGAGATGTTCACACTACTGTTACAGGTTTGGTTAAACCGTTTGGTTTTAATCCATCTTTGAATGCTAATTTATTGATGTTTCAAGATGTTTGTGAGAGAGATGTTAAAAAGTTATCTAAATTTGAACCCTTGTATAAATACTCCAATTTGACCTTTAGGCAGAAGAGGGTAGTTGAAGAGTAAGTGCATTGGACCTTGAAAAATATTTTACAAACAAGAGAATACTAAAGTCAGTTTATCTTCCACTAATAAAGCTTTAGGGACTCATAAATGTGGATTTTGTAGAGCATGTTTATGTTTGAAGGACCATACATTAGTTTACAGAATTTAGACTGCAGTATTTCAGTTAGAAATCACTATATTTACCAATCCTTTTGAATTGTTTATATTGCTATGTGTGACTGCTGTAATTCATTTTATGTTGGGATGACAACATGTAAGTTAAGCACTAGAATTTGAGAACATATATATTCTAGTAAGACACATGATATGAACAATCTTCTTCTTCTTTCGGCTGCTCCCATTAGGGGTTGCCATAGCAGATCAACTGTTTCCATTTCTTCCTGTCCTCTGCATCTTGCTCTGTCACACCAGCCACCTGCATGTCCTCTCTCACCACATCCATAAACTTTATCTTAGGCCTCCCTCTTTTCCTGTTACTTGGCAGCTTCATCCTTAGCATCTTTTTCCCAATATACTCTGCATCCCTCCTCAGCACATGTCCAAACCAACGTAATCTTGACTCTCTGGCTTTGTCTCCAAACCTTCCAACCTGGGCTGACCCTCTAATATACTTATTCCTAATCCTGTCCATCCTCGTCACACCCATTGCAAATCTTAACATCTTCATCTCTGCCACGTCAAGCTCTGACTCCTGCCTTTTTGTCAATGCCACTGTCTCCAACCCATATAACATAGCTGGTCTCACTACCCTCTTGCAGACCTTCCCTTTCACTCTTACTGGTACTCGTCTGTCACAAATCACTCCTGACACGCTTCTCCACCCATAAACATAATTTGTTTTGTCCAAAATCTATTGGAAGTAAACAAAAGTTCTATTTTAGCATTTTGGACCATGAACCATGTGACTATAAGGGTGGTAACTTTAAGAATGGACTTGAATTAAGAGAAATTAATGGCAGACCAAGCTAATTGCCAACAAATATCCAGGATTAAATGAAACTATAACTATTAAATGTTTTTGAAAGATAGACAGTTTAAAAATGAATATGGATAAAAATGTTAAGATTATTGAAATTATAGAATATTTTTAAGCATTTTTACTTGTGTAGACACACACACACACACACACACACACACACACACACACACACACACACACACACACATATATATATATATATATATATATATATATATATATGTTATCATTTACTTTGTTTTTATTTACATTGAATTAATATGAACATTGGGTTGTTTGGAATAATTAATTGTTTGATTAGCAATTATGGGATTGGTAATTTGGTTATTGGATTGAGTATATAAGACATGGTTTGTTGTAGTAGCATTCTGATGAAGTTTGGTGTATGTTACTAAATGAAAGTGCTAAATTATTTGTTTTACTGAGTTTGGTAAAGTGTGGTGATTTTTGTTTTTAGTTGTGGTGTCTTCAGCCTCCTGGAGTTGACTGTTTTGCATTTTTTAATGTTTTTTGTGGTTATGAAAAAAATTGAAATACATGAATGTGGCCATTTCTATTACACAGTCAACAAAGTAGCTATAGTTGTTGGGTACAGGGATTATCTGTAGATGAAAGTGACTGGCCCTCTTATCATTTACAAAATTTAGAGTCATTCAAGCTTTGAAGGACTAATGTGCATTGTGTGAAACAAGATGGAATACATGGCTACTGTTTATGTGAAAGAAAATTGAAATACATCACTGTGGCCATTGTTTTATCACAGTCAGGCATCAATGTACATAGTAGAAAAGTCTTAGAAAAGACCACGAAACCGAAACAAAACAAAAAAAGCAGCTCAAGCGGAGAAAATCACCAGCTGATTTTATTTCCAAGTAACAAATGCAAAATTGAAATATGTAAATGTCAGAAAAAATCCAAGTAAAATTCCACAATCCACAGGCAGCGGAAAAGATAAGTGCTTCTGTCCCATTGAATTAAACTGGACCTTCATCAGATGACATCACTAAAAATGTAAACATATTAAAATCCATTAAGGTCCAATCAAACTTCAAGGTTCAGACACACCTAAAACAAAACACCAATCACAGCATCCAAATATAATGAAAGCCTAAAACCACATATTTGAAGTTTTCTAAAATGGTATATATAAAAAATATAGGATAACATAACTTGTTACTTAATAACAATCTTCAAAAGCAACATTAAATACTATCTAGAATTAGCTTTTAGTTTTAATAAACATGAAAGTGATTCTGCTTCATTCAACCCTGGCCAGGAATAGCTCAGCTTTTTCAAGCAACAGTGGCCATGCCCCACCCCTTCCTGACAAGTTCAAGGTCTCCAAGACAATGAATTTAAATTCATGGTTGCTATTAGAGTTAATGTGGCTTGCTAGGGCATTGGTATCCTTTTGTGCATGAATGTCACAAAGATGTTCACCAATCCTGCTCTTGAGATTGCGTTCAGTCTTGCCCACGTAAAAACATGGGCAAGATGTACAAATAGCACCATAAACTAATTTTGTTGAGTTATAGTTCGGTCTACCATAAATTTTTATGCTGTAACCATTAATAATGGCCTGGCTTACGTCTAAAATGAATTTAAAATAAATGCATACACCACATTTCATCATATGGCTGAAATTATTACTACCCTTGATATGTTCCAAGATATTCTTGAAATTGGAACCTTTTTTATACATGAAAACTGGACACAGATTATTTCAAAGAATGTATCAAAAGATATATTGCACCTAAGGGATTGCATCTATGGCACTTTCCCATGGGGCTTGTTGCAATTCTCGTTTTCATAAAGAATTATTGCAGCTTTTTGACAAATATGGCATGGGATATATGGACTTCGTTATTAAGCACAACAATGACACAATTGATGCACTAACCAGAGACATTTTGGTGTTGGACAAAAATATAACCAAGGACCTTGCCTTTTCTGGTAAGTTTGAGTACACCCACATTTTGCGTTCTATTGATGAGCAAATAGAAACCATTAAAGCAAGAAAGCTTAAAAAGCTTAGTCGTGATAAAGAAAAATTCCAAGGTGAGGATTGCTTCCAGGGAGATCCTCTTCATGTTTAGACTCCTTGCATTAAGCAGCAGAACCTTGATTTTGTCTTGAGTGGATTTTGCTACGTCAGAAATTTTGTTATTTTGACATTACCTAAGCAAGGCACTATGGGAGAGGCAAGCACCTTTGCCAGTATCCAAAAGCCTAGATAAGACAGGTGCAGACCATCTCTGGCAAAGCAGCATGGTCTGTCGACCAGGTCTTCCCAGGCTGACAGCTACTGAACCCCCTACATTGACACCAGAAGCTAAGCAAATTGTTGAAGCCAATCATTTTTTGTTTATATTGTGCCATCATCCTGGGTGAAGACAGAATGCTGCTTAGGGCTAGGATCATACCTGCTTGGGACACATAATCTGAGAGTTCATTCATGTTCCTCTTCATATAGTCCAGAGAGGTATGTCTCAAGTCATGCAACCCAACATGGACTTTGACAGAGTCATAAAGGTACTTGTTGAGTGACTTGAATGCATGTGTGATTTGACAGATCCTGGCACCTGACAGGCAGCTGAGCGTGGCCTCCTCCTTGTCCAGGCTGGTGAGGGGGACATCTATGTGTCTCAGTATGGAGTCACCTATGATCAAGACATGTGGTTTTGAGGTGTTTTGCCTCAATGGATTATTTGCTGAGACACTGGTGTATGTGTTATTATGTGTAGTAGTTTCTATTTGCATAACGGTGTGTGCAAGTGGTTTACGTTTGGAAGGTCTCTGATCTTTTGGTAGGCTTCTAGTGAGTACCTCTGCATATGTGGGTTTATGTGTCATGACCTTATTTTGTGTGAGAAGTGTAGAGTGCATACTGACAACCTGTTTGATGTCCCGTTTGTTGTTGCATGAGAGAAATTACTCCAATTTCATAGTGTAATTACATCTCTCACATAGGGTTCTTGTTTGTTTTAGGAGTATGTGGTTGTCAGTATACATAAGGCAATTACTACATTGCCTCAGGATGCCTATGTCGATCAAGGCTGGGTGGAGAAATGATGGTAAACTGCCCGTCCATTATAGCAAGTTTTTACTGTCGATACTATTAGGGAAGGGAGTGGGCTAGTTTAACCAGTTTTTTTTTTTTGCCAGGACTAACAAAGAGGCTTATTCTATTGAAGGCTATGGATGATAAGTGTGTCCACGCTGCTCATTGCACAAGTGGGTTGCCCGTAGTGCAACAGGGAAGCTTGGGAGGGTTCCACTGACAGGTGTCTAGGGAAAAATTGTGTTTCAAGGCATTTGCGTCTATACAGGGCACTGATTACCCGCAAAAGCAAAGCTTAAATATAGGCAAAATTAAACACTTTTCAGCTAATCTGCCAATAGGAAGGCACACAATAAACCTTCCTCCAGCAATCCCCTGCTCATACAAGGCTGGATCCACGCTCTTTTGCCACAAGGGTACAGGAGAGCCTTTCTTAATATAACATGGCTAGTTTAGTGCTCAAGTGTATCAATAATAGGCTAGATTCAGCAAGTCTGAATCTAGTTTATGCTATCTAGGTATCAGCACAGTACAAATCAAGTGCAGAGAATGAAGTAGTCACAGACTGTAAATCAGTAAAAGAAAAAAAAAACAGAAATAATGCAGCAGTTCAATAAAATACAGTTCAAGAATTGCAGAAGATTCACAAAATATATTTATTTTCTTGTTTTGTTTTTGCCTTGGATGCCTTGCATTAAAGCAGAAACACTCTAGACCTCTGGAAAGGATGCCATACATAGAGCAGCTCCGTTTAATTGAGCACAAACCCAGGGAAATGTGAGGCTTAAATACAGGTGAAATTAAACACTTTTAAGCTATTCTACCAATAAGAGATCACACAATGAACCTCCCTCCAGCAGTCTCCATCTCAGACAAGGCTGGATTCACACTCTTCTACCACCAGCATCAGGGGAGCATATCTTAATGTAAGATGACTGGTTTAGTGCTCAAGTATATCAATAACAGGCTAGGTTTAGCAGGTCTGAATCTAGTCTATGCTATCTAGGTATCAGTACAGTGCAAATTAAATGCAGAGAATCAAGCAGTCACAAACATTAAAACAGTAAAAACAACAGAAATAATACAGCAATTTCATAAAATACAGTTCAAAAAGTGCAGAAGAATCACAAAATATACTTATTTTCTTGTGTTTTGCCTTGGATACTTTGAATTAAATGAGGAAACACTCTAGACCTCTGGCAAAGGACACAAACGTATAGCAGATCCAGTTAAAACAGAAAACAAAATGGAGCAGGTAAGACAGAAAGCAGCTTTATCATCTCACAGACAAGAAAATATATGTTTACTTTCCTTACCCAGCAAAGAATTACCAGCAGTGCTTCAGTTTATGTAGGCTTGAAATCTTTTCAGCAAAAGACAAATGTCCAGAAATTCATTGTGTACTTAAATATCACTCAGACAATTTAACCAATGAAAAAACACATGAAATATGCATTCTAGCTAATATAAGTGTCTGTCTCTCACATAGAACAAAAACACCAAGCCAAGCAGATTTCTTAAAACAGAAAACAAAATGGAGCAGGTAAAAAAGAAAGCAGCTCTATCAACTCACAGACAAGAAAATATAGGTTTACTTTCTTCACCCAGCAGGGAATCACCAGCAGTGCTTTACTTTATGCAGGCTTGAAATCTTTTCAGCTTAGGCACCATTCTCAGTTCTGACTTGCTTGACCCATTCCCAGTGCTGGATTCTTAGACATTTAAGATGTCCTCTCCAGTCTCTATATCAGAGCCATCCAGGTATTTGGTATTAGTGCTTCTGACGTCAGTGCTGTTGATGACCACTTCAGGGATAACTGATATGGCACTAGCTTGGGGGTACCCTGATCTTAACAGCTTTTGAGGTAATCAAGATGATGATAGCCTCTACTTCTAAAAAGGACAGGGATTGTCCCTTGTCCCAGTGCTTGTCACTGTTTATCATCATCCTTCCCAAGGACAGAGCAGGCCTGAAGGCTTCATACTGAGGCAGAATCCTCTGTTGATTCATATTAGTCCCAGCTGGATCTTCCAAGGAAACATACATGTAAAATGAGGTACATAGACTCTCCTGTGGAGTCTCTCACAGCAGCCGTTAATTAGAATGATGGAGAGAGTTCCCCACAGTCCCTTTCAGAAAATATCAAATTAGGCAAAATCCTCAAATTGATGCTCCAGAGGGGATCTGGGCCAAATGACCCACACTCACTGGAAAAAGAAGTGTTATATGAGGCATTCAGGTCTGCATCCTCTATCTTCTAGATGGTACCTCCAGCCAACCATCTGATCAACTTGGTCACAGGATGAGCATAGCAGGAATTTAACGTAATGGAGAAAATACCCAGGAAGCCAGATAAAATTCTTTGCCCAGGGAAAGGCAGCATTTGACAAGGATCCTCTGGTGGAAACATCATTATCTTGGCAGTCACCAAGAGATAATACAGTGGCTGTTCATCCACCAAACAAAGAATCTTGTGCAATGGACAGCACAGGGAAGCAAGCAATATGCCCGACCTCAGGACAGTGAATTACATTATCCTCATGAACTGCTTTCAAGAGATGTAGCTGAACAGGCTTTGGTGTTTTTGAAAAAGTCAGCCATTTCTGAGTTAAGAAAACAAGTTGAAGCTGATGCGGCCACAATGTTGAATATTTGTAATCTCTTCATAAGGCTGTTACACAGGGCAGCTGATAGATCAGCCTGGGCAGTGGCAGCCATTATAACAATGAAAAGTTATAACTGACTCCACCTTTGTGACTTTGCCAACGACTTTAAAGTGCCCTTCATCAGTGCTGCCTATGATGAATCCTCATTGTTTGTACATAAAGTAAAGGAGAAGCTACAGAGGAGTGAGTAGGAAGGAAATACATTGTCTGCCCTAGGAGTGATGTTTGAGTCTTGCAGATATCCTACAATAAGGATCAAAAGAGTCACAAATCCCTCTGGTTCAAAAAAATCCCAGTTCAGTCCTATGACTACTCTTCTGACAGGGGCGGCTGAGGCAGAAGTGCCTACTTCAATGGATGTTGCCCTAGGGATAGACGTGTTCCACAAAACCAGGGATTCAGAGGTACTGTTTTAGGAAAATAGGATCAGCATTCCTGAAAGTTTGTCCTATTGCTCCCATCTGAATGCAGTCAGGGGCCAACTGTCTCTTCAATCAGATGAGTGAATTGCTATCATGCAGAACAAATGGGTGAGGAGAGGCTGTACTATACCCTTTTCTTCTCCTCCACATCAACAGCCCCTGTTACTCTCAGACATTTTAACCTACCAGTGCTGAGCAACACAAAGAGAAATTGTACTTCTCTTAGAAAAAAGAGCCATAGAAAAGGTCCCACCACTCCAGAGAGCACCCACAATATATTCAAGAATGTTTTTATCATCAAAGAAGAAAGACCTCAGGCTAATTCTAGATCTCAGAGGCCTAAATCAGTATGTTACAAAGACCCAATTTAGGATGGTCATGATATAAGCAATGCTGCCTTTCTTATTGGCAAATGACTGCATATGCTTGATAAACCTCCAGGTCACCGATCTCCACATCAAGATTTCCAGAAGTTGAGGAGATTTCTGGACTTTTAACAGGAAGCCACTCACCATCAGTTCCAATCCCTGCCCTTTTGTCTAACCACAGCCCCCTGAGAGTTCACTATGTGCATGGCAATAGTCACAGCCTATCTATGACTCGGGATAATGTATACCTTCCACTACCTAGACAATTGGCTGTTATCTGCTACATCAATGGAATCCCTCATCACTGCAGAAATTACTTGCTTCAACTCTGCCTATCCTAAGGTAACTCTGTAAATCCAGAAAAATCCTATCTTCACCCAGTTCAGACATTAGTTTTCATAAGCTGCCATTACCAAATGACAGGCCGCAGTCAGTAAGGTACCATTTCAATTCTTCTTCACCAGCACTGTCCCCTGGCCTCCTCACTTCTGAAGGTCCTCAGATTAATGGCTTCTTCCATACTTCTGGTCCTCCATACATGAGTTTACATGAGAGTTCTTTCGTAGACACTAAGTGCTCACTGGTTCATACCATTCAGCGTAATGAACATTCCTAATCACATGACTCAGACTTGCAGAAAATACTCCTGACCTGATGGCTTCAGTGCCCTACAGTCACTATGGGATGGCCCTTCCTCCTTCCCACACCAAGTGGTACAGTAATCACTGATGTCTCCCCTCTGGGATGGGGGGAGATTACAAGGGGAGAATGATCTCAGGATCATGGAAATATTT
This sequence comes from Protopterus annectens, assembly GCF_019279795.1. Classification (NCBI taxonomy): domain Eukaryota; kingdom Metazoa; phylum Chordata; order Ceratodontiformes; family Protopteridae; genus Protopterus; species Protopterus annectens. Next base: position 1,085,075,981 of record NC_056739.1, on the reverse strand, counting down.
AGAACTTAATCTTCACATTGTTATCCTGGAGATGAGGGCAGTCCTCTAGCATTGCAAGTCCTTCAGAACTACCTGCCTCCAGGGGTGATTTCCATTAAGTCTGACAGTATATCAGTAGTATGGAACATCAACAAGCAAGGAGGAGCCATATCTTACTCCCATTGCAGACAGGCCATAAGGGTGTGGCAATGGGCAATAGCCTTGCAGCACTTTCTGATAGGAATGCACATTCCAGGGAAAGTCAATTGCCTAGCAGATAGGCTCCACAGATCCATCCTAATGCCTCACGATGACTGGTCTCTCAATCTGGCATTAGCACAACTCATCTTCTGCTAGTGGACCAGCCATGCACTAATTTTTTTTACCTCCCCATCTAATACCAAATGCAGCAGATATTTTGCCCTGATCCCTCCAATGGGACAGTCACCAGGAGACACTCTGGTCTACCAGTGGCCTCCCAGACTGCTTTATACCTTTTCTCCTCTCCCTTTGATTAGCAACATTTTGCAGAAAGCTTCCACATACAAAGCTACTGTGATCCTCAATGCTCCATTCTGGCCTAGGGCAATCTGTTTTCCATTGCAGAGGCCTCATCTGAATAAGCAGCCATGACTTATGCATCTGCAACCAGACCTGTTGTCTCATTTGTCAAGTCAGCCTCTCCCAGACATGCACTCCCTTATGTTAACTACATGGTTTCTCCAGTTCTAGTAATGGCCATTAATCCTGCCCTTCCTCAAAGTGTAGTTCAGATACTGTCAGCCACTCAGAAATAATCAACTCATAAAATTTACAAAAGTAAATAGAAATGATTCTCAGTACAGGTTATCTTGCCAGTGATTAGATCCCAATTTTACCCTAATCCCATCAATGTTTACCTTTCTTTTCTTCATTGTTTTGATGCTGACTCCATCTATTCTACAATAAACTTCCAGTTGGCAGCTATTATCATCCTTTCACACTAGTTTTTGAGCTAGCAACCTGAAAACTGTGTAAAGTCTTAACAGAGCCATTTCTGTTGTGACCTCAGGTTATGGACCTTACACTATCTTGCAACTTGAATTTTATGATGGAGGTCATGACACAGCCTCGTTTTGAGCAAGCATCATCTACAAAATTAAAGTTCCTATCTTGGGAAAGACTGTTGTTGGTAGCGATCATTTCAGAAAGAAGAATTTCATAACTACAAACTCTTTTTCAGAAAAAATAGAGTTTTATTAAGAACTAATCCCACTTTCATCCCAAAGATGGTCTCCATGTCCAACCTTAATCCACCCCTTCATCATCCAGTTTTCTTTGCATATCATATGATCAGGGGAGAGTTCCTCCCTCATACTCTGGAAATACATAAACTGCATTTTTATCTTCACCAAAAAAATGTAGAAGAGGTTCTTAGCTGTTTTGCTGTTTCCCTCAGCAGACTATGTCAAAAAGTCTCCAAAATAACATTGTCTAGATAGCTCCCAGAGTGTATTTCCTTTGCATACTATTCAAGAAACAATACCTTAATGTGTAAACCAGAAGCTCATTCTACCAGGTCTGTATCAGTGTCTATAGATTTATCAACAATTCTGCTGTGGATGAAATTTGTGCTGCAGCAACTTGATTTACTTTGCATACCTTTTGCAAGAATTGCAAATTGGATAAAATGTCTAGAGCTGGAGCTGCCTTTAAAGCTACCATCCTCAAGGATATCCTGCCACAATTCTACCCAGTAAATTAGGTAGCTGGGGATTCTGTCCCACTAGTCAAACTGGACAGACAGGATGAAATAGGATACAGAAGTTATGTACTTACCATAATACTGGATCCTTTTCATTCCTAGTATGTCTGATTTGACACTTTTAGTCTGTTTGATTCACTCAGCCTCCTACCTACCCAACCACCTTCCCCTTACCAAATTGTCTCCTTTTCCCAGCGAGACCTTAGGAGACCTATTTGAGGGCCTTCCACTCCTTCCATTCCTTCCTAGCTTTACTGCACAATATGTTAATAAATACACTCCAGCTGATGAAGGGGTAGGGACAGATACATTGTGGGAGTTTTGAAGGAGCTTGTGGCTTATAGTACTAGCTAAAGTTGATGTATCAGATTTGTGAGGTGGCTGTATTCCACAAATTGAACTGGACGGACTAAAGATGGAAAGGATTTAGTATTACGGTAAGCACATAATTTTTGTTTCATTATAACTCTTACTTAGGAAAAATATTTTATACAATGTATACTTTTTAATCGGTACATCATTAGAAGAGTTGTAATGGAAACATCTGGTGCATGTATTCCTCCAAACTCTCCTCTGGCAATATTGTTTATGGTGTGTCTTTAATGGCAAATTTCTTTTTTATTTTGTGAATATAAGCATGTAGTATATTATTTCCATTCAATGCATTCTTATTTATACTAATATTCCAGTCCTTTAAATATTTAACTAAAATGAGTTCTGTCAGTCTATAAAAATCAAATACTATGTTTTTGTCCCTAGAAATCATATATTAGATAAACCACAACAGCATTTTTTGCTCACTAAGCCAAATAAAACAATAAATTACCACTGATTCTTTTAAAGTATTTAATATGTCCAAAACATACATTCCTTAACTTATTCCTTCCAGTGAAGCTCTGGAAGTTTGCACTGTAACTTCCAATGGGCAGAGCCTAATCTCTTTGATAGGAGCAAATTATGTCTTCACAGTTCAGAGAAATGTTCACATCTTTGGAATCATAGGTGTTGCTAAAGAAATGTAAATGCCAGAGTCTTCATCACAAACTATTTTTATAGTGGTAGTATTATTTAGGTTCCAGATCTTAAACTGAATTTTATAAGTCACAATAAAAACAGAACTACTAAATTTGTAATATTGTGTAAACAAATTACAACATCTCAGCAACCACTCATGTTACACATATACTGTTAGCAGCATTTTGTTCACCCAGCTGAGATCTTTCATATGAGTTTAAGCATTTCTGTATGTGTTACTTGGTTGTTGAGATATTTAGGAAAAGATGACATTTATGACAATATAAATAAATATTATATGAACAACAATTAATATATTTGTACCTGCACTAGACAGAGTTCAATTACCAATACAGTTCTGTTTATCATCGTGTAAGCTTTAAGATGAAACATTTTCATACTTGTGCGTAGCATGGTTTTGGAATTATTAATGCAAATATGAGCAAGCAATATTTGATGCCTAGAGACTCAGTAGGCTAAAATTACGGAAACACCTGGAGGCATCATTCGACTGTAATGAGTAGTCTTTCTTTCAAACTATTATGTGACAATGACTGTGCTTCCAGTAATCTGGTGGTATTTTCTACCTCCTTGAATACATTATGAGTTAACCGTGGCTGAACCACTATGGCAGTAACAGTAACCATGGACTTATTGCAATCGGCATGCTTCAACCATTACCTCTCAAGCACTTTCAGTCACAACTCTTCAGAGAATTTTGTGTATAAAGAATCATCTGTCCTCAGAGTGGAACAGTGAAATATCTCATCTATTCCCTTTTAAAAGCAGAATGTTCTGCTAAATCCAGTATTTTTGAGAGGTATGCGTAGCTCACTTGTATCACTTCCATTAATTGAAATAAGATGTTCTCTAAAATCCCTAGTATCCGTGACATTAGAGTGTTAAATGAATTAGTTTGTCGATTTATGCTATCAATCAGTTTTGATGCAGTCTGTTATAATCCACTCTCTGACATTCTATGTTTAAATTATTCTTTGACAGCTTGAGCAAACTGCATCAAAGGCTAAACAATAAATTTAGAGCTGCGTTAATAAAAGTCATCCTTTCTCAGTACGCCTTCAGTATAGATGTATAAATCATTGTCAAAAATGTGTGCAGCTTCAGGGACATGACTATTAACTTTAAATATATATTGGTGTCACTTAACATATTCTGTATGCTGGAATAAAATTGTTCAACATCTTTGTAGCAACTTCACCCCCTTGTCTCTGGGTCTATTGGCAAACCTGTTTTCCTGTTATTAAGTACATATTGTCATAGGTCTCAGACTGTGAAGAAGTCATTGTGCAGCACAGACCTTAGCAACGTATTAGAAACAATCAAAACGTGGAACACGCAATTTTTGTCCTGAGTGAAATGCAAGTCAGTTCCTGATGCATATAAATAAATGTAATTAAAAAGGTGTGAACAGTACTTTACATCAGTACTGATGCTGTAATGCAAAATATGCAGAAATCTTCTTTCAAACTATTATTCATATTTCAGAAAGCATACAAACAGCCAAGTGTTACACCTACTCAAAGTTGTTGTGTTTCACACCTTTAACAAGCAGCCTACATACATCATTAGTTTCTTACCCATTTTCTAAACTCCATGCAAATGCAAATCTTGGAACAATACAAATAGTAACATATTCAGTAAAAAAACCTGCAGAGAGCACACCAGCAGTACAAGGTTATAATACTTTCCACACATTTAGACCAGCTACTACACAGACAGGGAGTAAAGGTGGAAGTGTCTATTTACATGAAAAATAAATATACCTGAAGTCTGGTCAAACAGGGCAATGTACTTGAGCTTCTTCATGTTCAAATCACCATAGGCAAAATCCAGTACCACTTCCTTGCAAGTCATAGGTCCCCCTCTATAACCCAGGAAACCCCACAGCATGTATTTAAACTTATTGGAAGCACTCACCATCCAATCCAATACCATATTCATGGGTGACTTTAATTACTCCAGTATTAACTGGGAATCCTATACCACACTAAACGCACAGACACAGAGATCCCTGGATCTTGTGAGCCCAAACTCCCTGGACCATACTGTCAGTACACCAAACAGGTGTGCAACCATGCTGGATCTGGTCCTCACTAATATGGGAGAGTGCTGCACACCTCCTAGTCTAATGTCTTCCCTCCTAAGGTTAAACTATAAAATAGCCTCCTTTGAAGTAAAAGTAAAACCTGGACCCCCAGCTAACCCTGGACTATTAAGGAACGACTCTAAGGCTAACTTCCTGCTATTAAGTGATAACCTGGCAAAATTTCATGCCCCCATAAACCCTGAGATCACTACTCCTATGCAGAGATTTTCACAAAAACCCTATACAAACATGTTAATAGCTGCATAGAGGCAGCTGTATCCACCAGGAATAAGTACAGAACTAACTCAAAAATCAAGCCATCCTGGTGGAATCACAAAACCAATAGGCTGTATAACAGAATAAGAAAATCATGGCAAAAATTAGGAGGTGGAGCACTCATCATGATAAAATCACTCTAATCAAATTAAACAAACAACAAATAGGACAAATAAAGTATACCAAAGCCATATTTGAGGTAAATTTAGCCTCCCAGGCCAAGGACAACCACAAAGCATTCTTTAGCTATGTCTGCAACCTCAAAGGCAATACACAATTGTGTGCAGAGCTCATTGTAAATGAAGCCACCTATACTGAGCCAGAAGATAAAGCAAACCTAGTAGCTGACAAATTCAGATCTAACTTTACTCCTTCTCCCCCTCAACCTTCCCCGAGGAAATACCATCAAATATAACTCCCCCTGCTATCACTAGGGAACAGGTCCTTAATGCTCTCTCTAAGACCAAGAACACTGCATCAATGGGCCCAGACAGTATACCAGTATGCCTTCTAAATAGCATGAAACATGACCTATCAGACCCTCTGGATTTGCTATTTAACTGTAGCCTCCAAACAAATTTTGTGCCTCATGAATGGAGAGCAGCAACAGTCATCCCTCTGTACAAAGGTGAGCCATCTACAGACCCTGGAAAGTACAGACCCATAACTCTCACTAGTCTCGTATGCAAAGCCATGGAAAGAATTATCATGGAAATGATTGATAATGATACAGTAAACCTCCAGACACTGTCTACTCAGCCTGGTGGATTTCTTTGAGAAGGTCACCAAAGCAACGGATGAGGACAAATGGTTCACACTGCCTACCTTGACCTGGCCAAGGCATTTGACATAATACTCAACTTGGGCATTGTTAACAAACTCAAGAGGTTATGTGCAACCCCTTATGTCACCTGGTATATAGCTAATTGGCTCACAGACAGGACCCAGGAAGTTAGAATTGGGGAGTCCTCCTCTACAAAGAAGCCAGTAACAAGTGGAGTCCCTCAGGGATTGGTCTGAGACCGCTCTTTTTTGGCATTTACTTCTCTAATGTCAAGTCCAATGTCAATGGTCTCTGGCTGACTAAATGTGCAGATGATTGCAAATAAGGAGCTGCATTGAATCCCACACCAACACAAATGTTCTCCAGGAAGGTCTGACACAGACAAACAACTGGTGTTAGAGCCATGGACTAAAACTAAATACCAAGAAATGCATAATAGTATCCTTTGGGAAGTCATCCACTCCTGGTAAATATTATACTGACAACACACCCCTTAGAGATGACCCAGTAGTCAGAGACTTAAGGACATACAAAGACAGTAATCTAGCCTTTGACCATCACGTATCTACAGTAGTGATGAACTCATGCTATGCTGTGTAACTTCAAATCATGAGGCAGATGTGTTAGGGGCTGAACATAAAATAAACTGTGTGAGAATAAAAGGAGGAAAATAAAAAGGGATGTGCAACAATATACTAGTAATAAAGCCTATCCTAAACCACCACATATTGGTGAAGTAAAAAATAAAAACAAATTTAATAGATTTCTTCCCCATGCACATAGACAGGATAACCCTAAAGTGGGACATGAAGTACAGTGTTTAGATGAGTTCTTGGAAGAGGACTATCATACAAACAGTGTTCCTAAGGACTGTGTGTTTGATTTAGATAATGAACATGAACTAGCAGGGCAATCTGATGAGACTGATTATACTTCCGGACGACAACATGATGATTCAAATCATGAGGCAGATGTGTTAGGGGATGAACATAATCAGGGTTTTTGGCAAGGCCGGAACCCACACCAAATGAACTTGAGGTCGAGCAAGACTGTGACAACTGGTACGAATATAAAGAGCAAACAGAACCAGAGGAGGAAATGACGATTTTGGAAGGACAGCCTATTATAGTATATAGCACAGAGGGTGATTTTAAGATTTTTAATTATACCACATTAAACATCACCACTGAAATGGCTGACTTTTTCTCCAAAGGTCTGACTTTTGTTCCAGATTCCCACATGGACTTGGTTAAGACAGTTATTGACCTCAAACTCTTTGTGCGTAAATTAAATTTGACAACTATTTTGGGTAAAGGTTCATCATTGGCTAATCCTTTCAGAATAGCCAGCCTGTTCAATCCTCCTTTGGTTAATAATTTAAAAACATTTGAGAAGGCATGTGAACTAGATTTAAGACATCTGGCAGCTAATAAGATGTATAATTCTAAAAACAAACTTAATATTACAGGGGAGCAGCGTGATTTTCTTTCATTAATTCAGGATTGTAATACACGGGTTATGAAACCCGATAAAGGGAATGGCCTCATTTTTATGAACCAAATTGATTATGTGGAGGAATTAACCTTACACTTGAATAAGGGGCCTTATATTAGCCTGAATGAAGTGAATAAAGCCCACAATAGGATAAGAGCCACAATTGAAGATTTATTTTTAGAGGATTTTATTGATAATGATATACACTCTTACTTGAGTGTGTTGGCACCCAGAATGTCAACATTCTTTGGGGTCCCAAAAATCCATAAGTCCATTAGCAAACCTCCGTTCAGACCGATTGTAGATAGTAGGGGGTCTATTTTAGTAGCTTGCGCTAAATATGTGGACACTATTCTTAAGCCACTTATTAGAGCAGAAAAGCAGATTTGCAAGGACTCCTGGAATTTCTTAGAAAATATTAATAAAATACCTTTTGACCCAAGCATAATTTTTTTGACTGTAGACATTAAAGATTTATATACAGTCATTACACAACAGCTTGGGTTGGAATGGCTGAGGACGTTTTTGGAAAATAAAAAAGTTGAACAGAACATTATCTATATAACTGAGACTTTATTAGAGTTGATTTTAAAATATAGCTTCTTCAACTTTAATGGTTTAACTTATAAGCAGATGTCGGGGGTTGCCATGGGCTCCCCATGTGGGGGAGCATTTGCCAATTGTGTCATGGCTCAGTGGGAAAATAGATTCCTGTTTAATAATGAGGTTTTTAAACAGCATGTCGCCTGGTATACTAGATACCAGGACGACATGTTTTTCCTTTGGAAAGGACCCTTAGATGAAATAGAACCTTTCATTGGAGACATGAAGACATTTACAGACTTTTTAGATTTTACGTTCGAAGTTGATGCTAATGAAATCAATTATCTGGACATATTGCTCAGTAAAGATTATAATGAATCTAGATTTATCAGTAAAATCTATCATAAACCCACTTATTCTAACGGGTTTCTACATTTCAGCAGCTGTCATCCTTACCATCAAAAAAGAGCGGTTGTGAAAGGAAAAGACTATGGTGAGGGCAGCACGCATGATATCAAGGGACATAGATTTTACTGACGAATGCGATAATCTGAGCAATATGTTTATAAACAGAGGTTACCCCTGGGCCCTCATTATAGAGATTAAGAAAGAGGTTGTGTTGAAAAGGCAGATAGGACACTTTAAACCTATTTTGAACTCACAAAATTCTTACGCACTGACTGGGTTGGATGACATGGAGGTGGAGGGCATGATAAGTGATAAGATCAATATGGGGACCAGATTCCTGTGTACTTTTTCAGTGGATCACCACTTTATAAGGGATATTTTACAGAAGAATTGGGCAATTATTATTGAGGATAGGCATTTGGCTGATACACTAGGCCCTTTACCAGGTATTATTTATAGAAAAGGGTTTAGTTTAAAATCTCTCTTAGAAAGGAATAAAAGAATGGGCCTCAATAGACATAAGGGTATGTCTCGATGTGGGACATGTCGTCAGTGTAAACATACACAAGAAGGTTCACATGTTATAATGAATAAACAGAAATATAAGATCATGGGTAATTTTAACTGCGCTTCCAGAGCAGTGGTATATGTGGCTGTGTGTAATAAATGCTCGGCCTTCTATATAGGGAAGACCGAGAGGGTCTGGTGGAAGCGCATGTATGAACACCTATATGCAATATCCAAGTCGGATATAAATAACGCACTAGCTCGCCATGTGATGGAATACCCTGATCATATTTTCCAGTTTTCAGTGTTAAGACAAGTGCTGACAGACCTAAATTCAGGCCCTTGGCAGATTAACCTAGAGAAAGAAGAGCTGTTTTGGCAAATCAGAACGGGAGCATATATATATCCCGGATTGAATGAGTCCATCTCCCTGACCTGTATACTTAAACATTTAGCCTTAAGGAGATAAGTTTTATTACCATGGCCTTTCACATACCTGCCCTTTTCATATTTTCATACATTTTAGAATATGGGTGTTTTTTATATAATTATATGTATATACGGGTATTGATTTTTGCCCTGTATTGTGATTGTATATGTGTCATTACATGTATTTTTTGGATAAATGTGGTGGTGGGGGGGGTTTAGATATTTACACGTATTTCTAGTTTACATTTGATAGTTATATAGATTTTGTATGTATTTCCATGTTCCGTCAGCTTGGAGTGTTTCAGATTTTGCTCTGCTATCCTCTTTGTGTTAGTAGGTTTGTGATATTTTAGGTTTAAAACAGTTTTATAGTCATTCACTACTGATTTTTACATTGGACAGTACTTCTCTTTGTATTACATTATATATTGTATTTTCACATATTTACATTTTTATATATTCTAAGTAGATCATATGTTATAACTAATGTGTTATTAATTAACATTATGCACATTTGATTAACACATGTAGTATATTATATTTTTAATGACTTTTAATGACAGCTTAAAATGAATGTGTTTTTAAAATAGGAGGGTCCTCATTATGAGGTCATTAACAGGGTCATTAAGTGTATATTTAAATGAGTTTTACCCTGGTATATGCTGTTTTGTCTGATGAAGGAAGGATACAAAGCCTTCCGAAAGTTCTTGTGGATTAATAAAGTGCTAACATCATAGTTGCTACATCGTGATTATTCTCACTAACTGGATTTAACATAATCGCTACCTGCAGAAGGTTTCCTCAGTGGTTTTCGTTTTACTGAGTTTGTCTGGCAGTTTTGGTTTTTATGCTGTGTAACTTACAAATAAATGTACATACGTACATACATACAAATATTTCAAGCACGGGCATTAATGCTCTTCTAGCATGCCAATATACCAAAACACTTGTTGCCATAATAAGTGTCCGGGCTGTTCTTAAAATATCTAAACTAGTGCTTGTTTTAATGTAGGAAAATGAAGAAATTGTAGTACAAACTGCAGGTAGATACACAAAAAACAGCAACCAAGGAGAACAGTCCACTCTCATTTATTAAGCACTTTTTGTCCTTCTTAATAGTAAAAACTTCATTCTTACTATTAAGGAGGATGAAGAGCGGTTAATAAACGAGAGTGGACTGTTCTCCTTGGTTGCTGTTTTTTGTGTACCTACTTGTTTTAATGTAATTTGGTATTCTGTTCAATGCACCAACTGCTCTCTCAGAAAACCACTTAGTACATTTTTCATTTCTATAGAATGTTCTACATAGGTTATCTGATGATTCTCTAGCACTTTTTGATAACCCCAAACATTCCCAGAGATAGTTGTCTCTAAATGCCCTATATACCTGAATAAGATATTTTAGTCTTTGATAATAACATTTTCACATCCATGGATGCCCTTGGTATATTTCCACTGTACTCTTTCCAGTTTATTCATCCTTGTTTTCTTATAAGGTTTCCATATTTTTATTCCAGACTCAAGTTTGGGTCTAATGTAACAAACAAACAACTTTTCCTAGACTTTATAAATCTTGTTATAGAACCTATAGTTCTATAGCTATCATTAACCAATTAATTTGTTGATATGATTAGAAAAACTCAAAGTTGGATCTACTCATATACCCCGGTCCTTAAATGAATCTACAGTTTCAACCACTGTGTGCTTTATTACATTGTCATCTTTCAGTTTCTGTCTCCCAAATCTCATATGCTTAGTTTTTGATAGATGTATCAGCATATTATTCTCCTGTGCTCAAATGGTTGAGTTAGTCAGGTTATTTTGCAGACATGCCTTATCTGTAACTCATGTAATCAGTTTACCCATTTTCAGGTCATCTGCATATAGACTATAGAACATCTCAGATGAAAAAATTAGGTCTGAAAGATACAATCTAAACAAGTAAGAGTGTAGGACAGAGCCACGTGGGACAACCTGACTATAACTAAGAATGTCACCTGTCTATTGCTGTATGATACATGCCATGCCCTATTTGTAAGCCATGCAGATATCTATCTTATCAAGAATACATCGATACCCAGTTGTTTTAATTTATTGATCAGTGTTTTGTTAATGACCCTGTCAAATGCTGAAATTAAATTTATATAACTTATATCAGAGCACAATTTTTAATTCATAGCTGTTATTATATTGTTATAGAACATCATGTTACAGGTAGTAATAGATCAATTTTCAATATATGCATGCTGATATATGGTTTCAAGTCCCAACCTAGCCATTTATGACAATAACTTATCTAATATTACCCTCTCCATTATTTTTCCACAACACGAAAGTAGAACCACGGGTCTATATGATTTTGAATTTGTTCTACTCCCCTTTCCCTTAAAGACAGGTTTAATAAGTGCATGTCTCCAATCTTGAGGAATTTCGTCTTATTTATACAACCTATTAAATAATACATAGAATGGCACTGTAAGTTCTTGCTGAGGAGTTCTCAGGTCATTATTACTAATTCCGTCTCCTCCCTGTGCTTTGTTTGGATCCAGTTTGTGCAGTTCTTTCTCAATATAATCTAATTTGATTTCAGTATCTCAGGTTACCTGGATGTCACTAGGACATCTTTCCATTCCCTTTGTGGAACCAAACTGTTTTGCATAAATTTTCTAAATATATCTATAATCTGTTGTGTCTGGAATAAACTTTAGAATCTACACACAGTTTATCAGTTTGTATGTCTTTACTCCTTCCACATCTTAAGTAGCTATAAAATGGTTTCTATTATGCTCAATATCTTTCTTCAAATTCTTCTTGATCTTGTCTCACACTATGCTTAATTTGTTTGTCCAGTTTGTTTATTTCAGTTTTCAAAGTTGTAGTTCAACCTCTCTTCAATTTCTCATATTTTTTTGACTCTCACCTTAATCTGGTTCTGATGGAAATATATCCCCCCTGATGTTGTATGTCTAGATCCTGATGTTAAACATTTTTTTTATATTTTTGCACTCAAACAATTTCTCTTTCAAAACTTTTCACATTCCATCTGCAGTTTTTCCACTGAACACAATCACTCCAGTTAGTTTTACATAGTGACTGTTTTGCTTGTTTATAATCTGTAATTAAATGTATGCGCATTGATCTAGATTTCATTTTGCAGAATTATCTAGCAACAAATTAACCTCTATAACCACATGATCACTGCATATCAATGGTGGTAAAACTTGACATGAAGTAACAGTAATTTCTTTAGGAACTCAAACAATGTCTAGTATGTTCCATTCTCTGGTAATATTTTTTACAGTCTGAAGAAATTGTTGTTCCTGAACATACATAGTGAATAATTTTCTTACTAATGTTGTTGAATCAATGTTATTCCAGTCTGTTTCTGGTAAATTTAAATCCCCAACTAATATTATTCTTCCCTCCTATGTTTTGTGCAAGAAATGTATGAATTCCTCTAGGTCATCAGCCAACAATTGTTATATGTTCCAGGGTTATCTTTACTGTTACAATTATACAATCTATAGTATTGGTGTTATCACTGAACATGTAATAATCACAGGTCTCATAACTATCTTTAATCCCTGTCATAACAACTCCACCTGATTTTTTGATGGAATGTCTGTTACAGTAAAAAAAAATATATATACCTTGACATAACTGGTTTCCAATCATTGTTCTTTAACCATGTTTCACAAACAATAACAATATCAATCTTGTGGAAACATAGAAAATTTTCCAATAGAAAAACTTTATCAATGTTCCTAGCATTAGGAACCATCAGAAATGCATCACATGTTGCTTTCTGTGAACTGTTAAATTTTCAACCTGGCAAAAATCCTGCCTAGTGTTTGTCAAATATTGTAAAATATCTGCTGCAAAAATTCTCTTCCCTGATCTTGACAAATGCACGCCATCCTGTCTGAACAGATGTGTGCCCAAAACTAGGCTTGGATGCCCTACACATTTCCATTTTTAAAATGGGACATTTTTTCATGTAGGTATTTACCCAAAAAATCTTTTCCTTCCCAGTGACTTGACTATCCTTTCTATGTGTGACTTGTGAAAAATACATCCTAAGACTAGTACAAGCTATACTGTTTAAGAGGGCTGTAAGCTCCCTACTAACATTCAGTGAGTTCTTACGGATGAGATCCTTTGTACCGACATGAATGAAAATAGATCAATACTTTCTTACATTAACTGCGGTGATGGTGCTGCGGTAGCGTTGTCGCTTCACAGTAAGACATTGTCCTGTTCGATTCTCAGCTAAAGCGTCTTCTGTGTGGAGACATGCTTAAATGGGCCTACCTTCGTTGAAGGTTGTGCGTCAGGGCTGGCAACGCGGCACATAAAAATCTACTGCCAATCATTAGCGGACCGGAGTTCCACTGTGGCGACCCCTAACCGGGAAAAGCTGAAAGACACAACAACTTTCTTACATTAAGGCATTCCAAGGCTTGTCTCACTTCTTCTAGTTTTGCTCCTGGCAAGCATAACACTATTCGAATTTCGTTATCCTCTCTGCAAATGTAAGTATCTAACAACTGAATCTCCAATTTCAAGAATATCTTTCCTGACCAGATCTGAAGAATCTTCATCTTCTTATACAGTAATATCTGCTCTATCAATTGTTACAAAGGAATGATCTTCTTCTTAATCCCATTGTTTTCATTGCATATTAATTTTGCAAGCATACAATTCTCATCCAGTCAGCTGTCTGTAAATCCACAGCTTGAGCCATGTAGTCAACATCTGTCTTTCTCTTCTTTTTTCTTAAAGTAATGTTCTTCAGTCCTTCCACATTCAGTTTTGATTTCTTCCTTTTCACCTGCCCCTTGCCTCTTTTTTTCTACCTTCTCTTTTGGAAAAAATGATGCCTTTTTTGTAGACTGAAGTTTTTCTGATAGAAAAATGTTATCATTCCTTGCAGTCTGCATGTTAAATAACAAAGCAGTGTCATTTTTATCATGTATTCTCTTTACTTTACAGACATTTATCAGTTTCTTTTTCCTTTCTTGTTATTTGCTGTGAACTTCTTCCTTTCTTTCTTTTTTTGTTTCCTTCTAAACACTCTGAATCATCTGATTATTGAATACTTGCATCCAGAATTCCAAAGTTGTCTGGGGCATCGTCTTGCTTCATAGGGGCTGAATGATCTTTACAGACAGTAGACATGTCATTTCCTAAATGTGTTCTATTTGCTCTTTGCCTAACATTATTTATCTCACCAGTCCAGTCATTAATATATGTAACAACAGTTCTCCAAGCCATGCCAATTGGAAAATTGCAATCATCATCAGTAAGTCTAGATTTACTTCCAATAATGGTAAGGAAATCATCCATCTTTTTACATGAGGAACACAGATCACCAGTGTTATCAAGTGTTACCTTTAAAAATGCATAGCATTTATTACACTGTATAAGATATTTGTGCTTTAGCAAATTATTAATGGCATACTCATTTAAGGAATCCATATTCAGCTTCAAACAAATAAAACATTTATTAAAAAAAGAATAATCAAAATCAGTAACCAAAGAAATCTAAGAAAACTTAAATCAAATTCTATGAGAAAAATCACACAAGCACTATACAACTAAATACTAAAGTTAAGCACAGTAAAGTTGTTGTTCTGGCCATACAAGTTCTGAAAGTCAGACAAAAGCTATAATTCTTTACATCACTATTGCTCGCAGATACACTTCTTTTTAACAGTAAAGATCATAAAATCACAAACCAAGATAGAATTGTTTAAATAAGGTCTGGATTGTCCTCTCTGCAGTCTGTGAATTTATAACTGATTAGGCCCCTTGGATTGGCTAGAGCTTACCTGTCTAAAACATATCCCTTTCTATCAAACAACAGTGAAAATTAAAGGTAAAACAACAAAATATAAATCAAATTAAATCTTCTTGTCTACAACCTATCATTTCATTCTAACAAACAGTGAAAAACAGCGGCAAAAAAATATAAATTCAAATAAAACTTCTCTTACCAGTCAGCTCCACAGTAAATCACAAACCAAGGTACCATTGCTCAGATAAGCTCTGGATATGTATCTGGACATGTATGGCATCTAGGTCCAAGAAGCCATTGTCCCATTGTATTCGGCATTCATCAGATCTATCATCGAGTACAGTACCGCCTTTGGTGTGCCTAACCAAGCATATCCAACAACTGCAACGTCCACAGAGGTTCCTCACTAAAAGAATACAGGGGGCAAGTAGGATGTCCTATGCAGACCACCTCAAGGCCCTATCCCTGTATTCTATTTCCTACAGGCTGTTGAGGGGAGATATATGCCTGGCATACAAGGCATTGTGAGACCCATACCTCTCACCCTCTTAGACCAACAAATCTGGACAAAGCCTAAAACGATGGGGGGACAAACAGGGACAGATTTTAAATATTGCTCTTACAAACTTAGAAAGCTGATAGAATAATTGGTTTTGCGTTAGAATTAATTTTCTGAAGGACGTGGAGTCTTAAACTCAAATGTTTGTCATTATTTAATGACTTCAATCCTTACCTATTTGCCAGAAAGATTTTAGGAGGAACACACCAAAAGTATGAGGCAAAAATCTGGACATTCTGTGAAAATCTGTACAGCTGAGAGGTATGGTGAGACCCCACTCTGATGGAACTCCTGCATATCAGCAAAACAAACAGCACCAGAATTGCCTTTCCTAAAGACTTAAACCTTGCCTGTGATACAAGTAGAACCTGTTGGAGAGACAGGTATGTATCCCAGAAACTACCCCATCTCTGGAACAGGTTCCCCATCCATGTGAAGCAGAATTCATCCCTAACCCATTTCAAGTGTAACTTGAACAATTGGATGTGGAACAGGAAATTCATCCCTGTTTTGGCACCCATGTCCCTAATAGACACAGGCAACCTGTAAATGGTTCATCTCCCAGGCCCCTGCTTGTAAGTGTGTCATCTTCCAAGCTGCTGCTTACATTTACCCAAGGTACCAGAACTTGTCAGAAATTTGGGATGCATGGCTAGGCTTAAAAGATCCTTGTGGTCTTTAGCCTAGTAAACACCTAAGAACCCATGAAAAAATCTTTACAATAATAACAGTTAATGTACTGATTTAGTGTTTACAATCATAGCACAACTCAGTAGACTGGATTCATACAGGTTATCACAAAGTGTACACTATGTGTACATTTTCTGAATTCAAGAACAGCCCTACCACAATGCTTGGTGCTGTCAATTCACTCAGAAAGGTTACACTAAGTGTACACTTTGTGATAACCTTTATGAATCCAGCTTATTGCATTGATTCAATCTTATCAAGATCACTGCAATTTAGAAAACAATATATATATATCACAAAAATGATCACTGTGACCAAACATAATAAAATAATGCCCGCTGAGCATATATCACGACGTAGTAGCTGCTGACAAATACAATGCTTATTGCACATGTGATTATATACTTAGAAAGGTTGCTAGAATAACAATTCTGAATGATCCAAGAAGAAAGCTAGTGCTTAGCCTAATCCCAGTGCTTCCAATTATCAACAAAAACAAAATAAGAAAATCACTGGGAACTGCTGTTGTACGAACACAATAAATATTTATTAAAACACTGAGAGTAAAAACAAAGTGAGCGATTTCGGGCTAAACCCTTCGTCAGACAAAAGTGCTCTTACAAACATCACATTTTTAAAAAATACTTACACCAATCAGTACTCAGAAAAAACCCGCCCTTTTCTGTGGGTTGTCTTAATTCAAGCAATTCAATTAATAATTAAAGGTACATATTACTGCTGATGTATATTCAATAAAAAGCACGCTTATTTTTGAGAGTGGGTTTCAGGGGTACCATATCATTCAGCCCTGGTTTAACATGGGCTGTTAAATCTAAAATCCATTTTGATTCTATAGCCTCTGTTTTCAACCTGATGTCACCACCTCTCTTATTGAGAAATACATTAACAATCACCCGGAATTTAAAATTATGTGTTGGGTGATCCTTAATATGATTATATAGTGCATTGTGCTCATCACAATTCCTAATGGAGCCTAAATGTTGCAGGATCCTAGTCTTTAACATATTGTTGGTCTTGCCAACATAATATCCTTGACATGATGTACATCCTGCCATATATACCACATTGGTGGTCCTACAGGTAGCTTTCCCCCTAAATGTAAAACTCTTCCCTGTTGACGGATGTATAAAAACTGTCTCCCTATTTATATATTCACAGGCCTTACAACTACCACATGGCACAGTGCCCTGGGACCTAGGTAAGCATGTGGCATCATTATTGCCCCTATCTCGACAAAGTATATCCTTCAGATTTTTGTTCCTCTTATAACTGAACTGCGGGACTTCCCCTACTATGTCATTCAGGTTCCTATCACTTATAATGATATTCCAATTCCTCTTAATGATGTCACATACCCCTTGAATGTTACTCCCATAGGTCAAAGTCACTCTAGGTTTCATGTCCTTTTTCTTATCATTATTCTTATAGCCATTCTGACTGCTGTCATTACTTTCTGACCTTGTGTCTATACTAAGCCATGGCTTATATTTCCCTTTCCTATTCTCACTACCTCTTATAGCTGCTGCTTCCACTAAATCATGTCTATATCCCCTATCCTGAAAACACTCCTTCAAATTCACTACCTCCTTCTCAAATTGGTCATCCATCAAACTAAGCCTAGATATCCTGCCCACCTGCCCTTCCACTATATTGGAAAAAGTGAACCTAGGATGCATACTATCAAAAGAGAGTAAGGAATTCTTCCAACTCTCTTTTCTAAATAGTTTAGAACTAAAACCTTCAGATGTAAGTTCAATGGTAACATCTAAAAAGTCCAGGGCCACATACGAGCTCTTTATATCAAATCTCAGAAAAGAAGTAGTGGAATGCAAAAATTCCACAAAGGAGGTCAGCCTTTGTTCACCTCCCTTCCAAGCAATAAAGATATCATCCACAAATCATAGGTAGACCCCTATGTGTTGATTCCAATCACTGTTATTTAAAACATGTTGTTTTTCCCAATAGGAGAGAACTAAATTAGCATAGGTATTAGCACAGGGGGTTCCCATGGCTACCCCCTGTGCTTGCCTATACATTGTGCCATTGCTCAAGAAAACATTGTTCTCCAGAACTAATTTCAATGACTCCTCTATAAGAAAAAGTTCTCTCTCTGCAACACCCATGTCCTTCAGAATCCCTACACAGGCCACTATTCCATACTCATTACCTATCACTGTGAATAAACTATGTACATCTAAACTTACTAACATGATCCCTTCCTGTCCACCTTCCCTGTTCATCTCACCCAAAATCTTTAGGAAGTGTGCAGTATCCTTCAAAACATTATCCATGAGATCAACATAGGGTCTAAGTGTGCATTCCAGCCATATAGATAAATTCTCAGTGACCCAGCCCCTACCCGACACTATAGGTCTAAGGGGTGGGTCAATCAGTGACTTGTGTACTTTGGGTAGAGCCTTGAACACTGGAATGACTGGTTTATCTACATGAAAAAAGTCTTTAAGGTCCTGTGTTATGTACATGTTAGCAAATAGCCATTCTACACGTGCATGTACCTTACTTATGATGTTCTTAACTTCTACTGGATTCAACATATAATAAACCTCTCTTTCTGATAACAGTTCTGATATCTTCCTGTTATACCAGTCAGTGTCCAAGACAACTACTCCCCCTCCTTTGTCTGCCATCCTTATCGTCAGATCTTGATTTTTACTAAGTTTCTCTAAGGCCTGTCTTTGCTCATTATTTAAATTATAAAAACAGTTTTTCCCTTTCTCTTGCAAGAGCTTACACAAATCTCTCTCACATTTGTTAATAAATAAATTCAGTGCTGGTGAAAATGGGGGAATATAACTACTTGGTTTTCGTAGGCCCATACTAGAACCCTGTGCCCCTCCATATATCTTATTCAACATTACCTTTCGGCAATACAACATTAAATCCAGCACTATATCACTATACATACAAGGTTTACTTGGTACAAATGTCATTCCTCTGTTCAAAACATATATTTCGGCAGCATTTAGTGTATATTTAGATAAATTAAATACAATACCATGAATAAAACAACATGAAGTCAATTCAAAGTCCTCCTTTTGTTCATCGAGTCCCTGTCGTCGCTCTGTGACCGCGTCCACGGACCTTTCCTCTTGACATTCATGGGCAGCATACCCAAAAAATAATCCTGTCCTAATTGCTCTTTAGGACGCGCTCCCATGCCCCCTAAAACAGGCACAAATTCTATCCTCTCATTAGAAGTATCTTGCAGACTAGTCAAGGGAGTCACAGATGTAATCAATGTCCCTCCCTTAACTAAATCACTTTGATTGCAGTCAGTGTTCAACGGCCCTTCCAAATTCGCCGATTCTTTGCCCGTGACTGCTAAGTCACAAGCAGTAGTCACATTCGAAGTTTGTGCAGATTGGGAAACTCGTATTTCACTGTCAATAGCTACCACTCTTCCATTAACCATTAATGGATCCCCCGCCAAAGCGTCAACTGGAACTGCTGTTGCTGTGAGTGTTTCTGTATTAGACGTCAAACGACCGTGCCACTCCTCTGCATTCGTAGGTCTCCCTCTGGGTCCCTGTGACCTCCATGTATTATTAGAGGATCGAGGGGTATTCTTCGGCCACACGAAGATATTGCCCCTCGAAAAATCTTCATAGTCTCGCCTTAATTTACCCATTTTCAAAGTTCTTAATTTGTCATCATTGTCCAGAAGACCCTGATGTATCTGCTCCAATCGGGTCTTATGATGTGGTTCACGAAAATTGTCCGTCAACTTCTGCTTTGCATTGGATACCTCACACTTCAAATCTGCAACTTCTGAAGAGAAAAAAGTTATCAACAACTCCATGTATTGGAAGCTTGTTTTTATATTGATAGCCTGCCACTTAGCTAATAGATGTGGATACTTGTCCCCTTGTGTTGGCATGCACATAACACGCATGCCCCTCAGGACAATGCCATAGTCCAGACAAGCCTCCAAGTGGTAGGCTTGCCATTGTAGTCGTTGTAGCCTCATGGCCTTAAAGTTAAGGTCATGAGCCAAATCTTCAAAAGTTTTGTCCATTGCTAGCGGTTTCAAGGACTCTTCACCATTGTTCCTCAAGACAGAGAAACCCAAATTAAGCAGATGATTCTGCTGCGTTGTCAGTTTATCTGTACACCAAATATCCATAGCCAAACCACGACTGCCTGTTGCTGACATTGTATTCAGTCCATTGGTTACGGTATTTCCTTCAGCAGCATGCATAGCACAATAAGCCAAAAGTAGAAAATCCAAGAAGAAAGCTAGTGCTTAGCCTAATCCCAGTGCTTCCAATTATAAAAAAAACAAAATAAGAAAATCACTGGGAACTGCTGCTGTACGAACACAATAAATATTTATTAAAACACTGAGAGTAAAAACAAAGTGAGCGCTTTCGGGCTAAACCCTTCGTCAGACAAAAGTGCTCTTACAAACATCACATTTTTAAAAAATACTTACACCAATCAGTACTCAGAAAAAACCCGCCCTTTTCTGTGGGTTGTCTTAATTCAAGCAATTCAATTAATAATTAAAGGTACATATTACTGCTGATGTATATTCAATAAAAAGTACGCCTATTTTTGAGAGTGGGTTTCAGGGGTACCATATCATTCAGCCCTGGTTTAACATGGGCTGTTAAATCTAAAATCCATTTTGATTCTATAGCCTCTGTTTTCAACCTGATGTCACCACCTCTCTTATTGAGAAATACATTAACAATCACCCTGAATTTAAAATTATGTGTTGGGTGATCCTTAACATGATTATATAGTGCATTGTGCTCATCACAATTCCTAATGGAGCCTAAATTTTGCAGGATCCTAGTCTTTAACATATTGTTGGTCTTGCCAACATAATATCCTTGACATGATGTACATCCTGCCATATATACCACATTGGTGGTCCTACAGGTAGCTTTCCCCCTAAATGTAAAACTCTTCCCTGTTGACGGATGTATAAAAACTGTCTCCCTATTTATATATTCACAGGCCTTACAACTACCACATGGCACAGCGCCCTGGGACCTAGGTAAGCATGTGGCATCATTATTGCCCCTATCTCGACAAAGTATATCCTTCAGATTCTTGTTCCTCTTATAACTGAACTGCGGGACTTCCCCTACTATGTCATTCAGGTTCCTATCACTTGTAATGATATTCCAATTCCTCTTAATGATGTCACATACCCCTTGTTATCACAAAGTGTACACTATGTGTACATTTTCTGAATTCAAGAACAGCCCTACCACAATGCTTGGTGCTGTCTATTCACTCAGAAAGGTTACACTAAGTGTACACTTTGTGATAACCTTTATGAATCCAGCTTATTGCATTGATTCAATCTTATCAAGATCACTGCAATTTAGAAAACAATATATATATATATATCACAAAAATGATCACTGTGACCAAACATAATAAAATAATGCCCGCTGAGCATATATCACGACGTAGTAGCTGCTGACAAATACAATGCTTATTGCACATGTGATTATATACTTAGAAAGGTTGCTAGAATAACAATTCTGAATGATGTGAAGTCTGAAACTCAAACATAGTTTAATCAGAAAACCACAAATCATAAGAGGAACAGACCAATAATATGAGGCTTCCTCATATTATTCACAGTGGTATGTTCTTATACTGATCAAGACAATAAAGCTATTAGAAACACATTTAACTACATCTGAAAAGGCAAATGAATTGATTATAAAAACTATGATGCATAGAGTAGCACAAGCCAGTGGCAAGTAAGAAACTGAACAGGTGCTAAGGGCCGCACTAAGTCATATATTTAAATGTACTGCAAAAACTACATAAGATAAAGCAATATTTTTTTATTAAAAGTTGAAAATGAGATCAGGGTTCAGGCAAAGTCTTAACTGGCATTCTCCTTCACAGCAGCACCAGAATGGAGAGATGTAGATCTGGCTGCTTAGGTTATGATTGTAGACAGAGCAAGGTACTAAAAGGCAAACATGAAAACTCTACAAGTAAGAAGAAATATACTTAACTTCATTTAACATTACTCACACCCAGTTGCTCACATTTATTATGACTGTCGTATAACTAATTCACTTTCACTGTTAATGGCTATGCTGCAGAAACTCACACACCTTAAATATTACCTAGCTTCTTATATGAGAGGAAGTAAGAAGTCTGAAGCAATCTGCACACCGTGGAGTGGAAACAGGAAATAAGCAATGCCTTGCTGTATTACAGTTAGCAGTGTCAAATGTTATAGGTCAGTAGTGTCTGTGAATGCATTGCTGTTGACCTTGGGAATCAGATACAAAGCTAAAAACATGGAGGATAAATGCCCAAAGTCAAGGACGGATTTTAAATGTTTCTCTTACATATGGTTGCTGTTATAACAAATTTTGCATTAGTGAACATTTTCTGAAAGAAATGAAGTTTAAAACTGAATAGTTTACATTAATTTGTATTTTCTGAAGAATGCAAAGGCTGAAACTCAAATGTCTGTCATTATTTAGTGACTGTAATTCTCAACAATTTGCCAGAAACGCACAAATCCTATGAAGATAGACCAAAATAAGAGACAAAATCAGAGATAGTTGTAAGGCTTTCTTACCTCTGCATAGTGCTGCGGGAGGCTCCTCAGCTCCTGAGATGCTTCACTGCGGAGAGTCTTCCTTTCTTCAGTTCAGGTCCACCAAAGGCAATGGCTACTCACCAGTCAGCATATTCTGCTTCAGTGAAGCTCTGTGACTCTTCTGCTTGGGACTGGCAGCTCAGGTTATCACTGCAGGCAAAACCAGTTCCCTATCTTTAATTAAAAATGAAGAAAACACTCTTTTCCAAGAGTGAAAGACATCCAGACCATCTGGACTGTGGCTTTTGAATTTACTGCTTCATGATGACTGGTCAGGTGACAGGTCTCTATGACCAATGGCTTCCAACTCATTCTGATGTCAGATTAGATAGATTTGGTAGCCAGTGGGAGAGGGGAAATCGGAACTACTGGTCCTCAGTATGGAACAGTAAAACACCTCATCTGTTCCTTTTTAAAAGTGGAATGTTCCACTAAATCCAGTCCTTTTGAGAGGCATGCATCTTTCTCCATAAAGTCAGCCCATAAAAAAGTTGTAACTTCTTAACTTTTATTTCACAGATCTTAAACGCTGGTTAACATCAGATGTAATGGTGGACAAAAAATGAAAGACATTTAAAATTTTTCTTGTGACACATCAGCAATGTGTGCTTCATCTTTAAAATGTTTAAACATTAGGGCATATTAAGAGGAGAAAACTAATTCTATTTTTTTAAAAAGCTCATTTCATTCTGATTTGTGCACCATAAGAAAATGTTCACTATTACGCTACATAAAACAATTGCAGATGTTTTTCATTTGTTTTTTGCCATAAGTAATTGATATAGAATATCCTGTTGTACTGCTGATGGTGTCATCAGTTGCATTTCAGTGTTCTTTTTCCCTGTTTCTGTTTCCTGCTACACCCTCCCATCATGCATCTGCTTCCATTATTAGTTCCGGAGTTAGCAGTGGTAGTCATTACAGAATCTCAGAAATGTTTAAGTTTTGGGAAAACACTGGTGATTTTAAATGGGCATGCCCCTGTCACTGTGTATGAATATGAAACTGCAAATGATACCTGCCTGTTGCCTTTCAGTTTTATCAAGTTTAAGCCCTAACACATGGATTCACCTCCCACTTTATGTCAGAACTCAATCATCTGAAAAATAATTCAAAACTAAACTAAACGGGAGAAATTTAATATGTGTGACTGCTTCAAAGGCAATGGGAAAATGATCACTATTAATCAAAATATCATGCTGGCTTTGAGACTGGTACATTCATACATCTCTACCTATCCAGAGATATCTGAAGAATCCAAGCTGAAAACTATAAACTTATAAATATGTAAATCACTCACTGTTGTATGTGTAAATAATCTTGTAGTGCATGGAATGCAGTGATTATGCTCCTATATCAGGAAAGATAAACTTGTTAAGTTCTTCTAGAGTGAGACCTAATCGTAACACCACTTAGTGAGGTGTAACAATCGATGTTCATCATTCCTACTGCTATAGTAACTTTTAGGCTGTATGGATTGTGTCTTGTCTAGGACACAACAACCAGCCAGCTTCCAAAAGCTCTGACTCCCGCCCATACTTCCACTCTGACTTATGATTAGACAGCCCTTAGGAGGGAAAATCAGCAGTCAGTGTGGAAAATCTTAAGTACTTTCTAGCGGCCTCATGAAGAAGCAGCTCAGAGGCTTTACAAGAGTAGCAGCCAGCACTTTAGCTCCTTTCTGGCAGATAAATCCACTTTGGAGAACACTTTCACACAGAAAATGTAATTATTTATTACCTATATTTATAATATTTTATCTATTTATATGTATATAAGTGTATTTTTTACTTTTATTTGGCTTTAGTGTGTACGGCTGTTTAAGAAGCCTGGTATTTCTTTAATTTCAGACATTTCCTATCAGGGATTGCTATTGTTAGCTTTGAGTCTTGGGGGGGGGGGGCTTATTTTTTGAAGAAGTTCACAACTTATGTAAACTTTTTAGTATTTAAAGGAAAGTTTGGTGTGGAGAAGTGTTTTACTTGGACAGGGAATACTATGGTTGCCGTATTACTTGTGTTCATGCTATGACAACTCACCTGACATTTTTTTTCTGTCAGACTAAATATGTCCTAAAGGGATTTCTGATGGGAACTTAATGTGCTACTTATGCATCACAGTGTTTTGGGACATTTTGTATGTGTGAAAGTGTAAGTGTGCTGATTGCACAAAGTATTTTACAACTTACCTTCAAACCGACATGTTTAGGGTTCTGACCGCGTCAGATGCATCTTCTTTGGTTACAGCATGGATACTTATCCTGCTCCTGCTAGTGCAAATTCTGTAGTTCTTAGAAAGAAAAAAACAACTTACCAGGGAGCCCTTGCTTATTCTGCAAGTTTAATCTTCACCTCAGTCAGTGGTGAGTGACTCTGTAGTGGCCATCAGTTGTTCCTCAGATCACTAACTTACCTCTCTGTCCTCCTCTTATGTAATCCTATCAAACACCATGAATCAGAAGTTAATCATATCCTCTTTGGCTGTTCCAATGTCTAAACCAGGCATGGTAAAACTTACCTTAGCCAAAAAGTGCTACAGTCAATAATTGTGCACAGTATTCAGTGCCTGTAAAGTAAGTCAGTAAAAATATTCCTGAGGAAGACACATCAGATGATTCTGATATAGACAGGGAAAGGTCTTCATTTCCTGAAAATTCTCTAGCACAAAACTCTGATGCGAGGAAACCTGGTTCTCACAACCTCCTTTGGAAGAATTTTATTTTTCTCAGATTATTGCCAGGATGAATGAAGTGTTTTTATATCAAAACAAATAAATATTACCCCCGAACTGAGGAAATATTATGATATGTTGCAAGTGAATATGTCTCATTCTACACCTATTCCTCCTCTAGCGCCAAGCCTAGGGGATGTATGTAATGCTGCCTGTAACAACGTTGATTCACAACCTTCAGTCCACAAAAAAAGATAGGCTTTATAAAGTTTCTCAAACTAACACTCACTTGTTTTCTCACTTTATGTCTTACCCTGCAGCAATATCAAAATCTATGCCAGCAGGGAACAGTCTCCTGGTACCATCCAACCCTACCCAGTGGACAAGGAGGGGAAGGCTTTGGGACAGATTTGTTATGAGAATTTCTTCTTATTATTATTTCACTTGGGCACATTGACTTCTTAACTATCAAACTCGTACTTGAAAGTTTTTTTTTTTTTTTTTGTATAGACTGATCTAGTACCACTCTTTTCCCCCGAAGGGAGTGCCTATCTCAATCTTATATTCCTCTAGTGTCTAGATTGCACAGATACTGGGTCAAAAACCTCTGCTTCTAATACTGCTTTGGTTTTTAGGGAGGTATTGCTGAGTTCGAAATCAGACGTTTTCTGATGAAGTAAAGTCTGAAATTTTGTAATCAGTTTCTAGATGTAAAAGGTTTTATTTGGCTTGTCTGCTACTCAGGTCCACAAACAATTTGATGAAAGAGGGAAATTAATGAAGGTAGTTTCTATGATTTTCAGGTCCCCTTACAAATCTCCCAGATCCATTTTTCATGTAAAATAAATAAAACGAGCACTCCCTACCATCTCAGTTCAAAGAGGGAAACAAAAAGAGATTGCAAGCAGGAAATAATATTCAGGAACCTTTCCAAAAAGGGATATCTACAACTTCAGGATAGCTATGACACTATTCATTCTTCCTTCCCTCTCCCATCCTGTCCCCATCTCTCAAAGCCTGTACCAACAACTAGCTCTGTGCAATCTCTTTTGGCAACAGACTGTGACAGACTCATGGGTATTAGAGATGGTTCAGGAGAGATGCAGTTTGCACTAAATACAGAAACTTCCTTTTACAGGAGTTCCTTATAACCCTCAAAACCAAACAGAATATTTTCCTTGGGTTATTCAGTTTTTGCTTACCCTAGGAGTCATAAAACAATTGCCATTTACTCAAAGGGACAAAGGTGTCTATTCTAGTATATTTCTGGTACGAAAGAAAGAGCCTCCTTGGAGACCAGTTTTAAATCTTTCTTTTGTAAATCACTGCTTAGATGTTCTAAAATTCAAGATGTTGATTCATCAGAATCATTATCTCTTATTCCCCAGGGAAGCTTTATGGTAACAGGGAACCTAAAGCACCTCTGAATTTCCTGAAAATTCTCTAGCACAAAACTCTGATGCGAGGAAACCTGGTTCTCACAACCTCCTTTGAAAGAATTTTATTTTTCTCAGATTATTGCCAGGATGAATGAAGTGTTTTTATATCAAAACAAATAAATATTACCCCTGAACTGAGGAAATAGTATGATATGTTGCAAGTGGATATGTCTCATTCTAGACCTATTCATCCTCTAGCGCCAAGCCTAGGGGATGTATGTAATGCTGCCTGTAACAACATTGATTCACAACCTTCAGTCCACAAAAAAGATAGGCTTTATAAAGTTTCTCAAACTAACACTCACTTGTTTTCTCACCTTATGTCTTACCCTGCAACAATATCAAAATCTATGCCAGCAGGAAACAGTCTCCTGGTACCATCCAACCCTACCCAGTGGACAAGGAGGGGAAGGCTTTGGGACAGATTTGTTATGAGAATTTCTTATTATTATTATTTCACTTGGGCACATTGAATTCTTAACTATCAAACTCGTACTTGAAAGTTTTTTTTTTTTTTTTTTTTTGTATAGACTGATCTAGTACCACTCTTTTCCCCCGAAGGGAGTGCCTATCTCAATCTTATATTCCTCTAGTGTCTAGATTGCACAGATACTGGGTCAAAAACCTCTGCTTCTAATACTGCTTTGGTTTTTAGGGAGGTATTGCTGAGTACGAAATCAGACGTTTTCTGATTAAGTAAAGTCTGAAATTTTGTAATCAGTTTCTAGATGTAAAAGGTTTTATTTGGCTTGTCTGCTACTCAGGTCCACAAACAATTTGATGAAAGAGGGAAATTAATGAAGGTAGTTTCTATGATTTTCAGGTCCCCTTACAAATCTCCCAGATCCATTTTTCATGTAAAATAAATAAAACGAGCACTCCCTACCATCTCAGTTCAAAGAGGGAAACAAAAAGAGATTGCAAGCAGGAAATAATATTCAGGAACCTTCCCAAAAAGGGATATCTACAACTTCAGGATAGCTATGACACTATTCATTCTTCCTTCCCTCTCCCATCCTGTCCCCACCTCTCAAAGCCTGTACCAACAACTAGCTCTGTGCAATCCATGCAGTTTGCACTAAATACAGAAACTTCCTTTTAGAGGAGTTCCTTATAACCCTCAAAACCAAACAGAATATTTTCCTTGGGTTATTCAGTTTTTGCTTACCCTAGGAGTCATAAAACAATTGCCATTTACTCAAAGGGACAAAGGTGTCTATTCTAGTATATTTCTGGTACGAAAGAAAGAGCCTCCTTGGAGACCAGTTTTAAATCTTTCTTTTGTAAATCACTGCTTAGATGTTCCAAAATGCAAGATGTTGATTCATCAGAATCATTATCTCTTATTCCCCTGGGAAGCTTTATGATAACAGGGAACCTAAAGCACCTCTGAATTTCTGTGTCTGGGTCACATAATCACTTCTCTGCATTACCTTTTGCATTCTCGGCTGCTTCAAAGGTGTTTCTAAAGTGCCTAGCTCCAGTAATTACTTAGGACAGACTGAATGGCATTCACTTGTTTCTTAATGGGATCAAGTATTTATGTTTACAGAGTCTTTCCTGAAATGTCAAGAGTCTATAACATGGGATTTGATGTTGTCTTTTCCATCCATTCCTCAACCGATGAGTTTTGGATTAGACTTTAGCCACTTTTCAGACTTAGGATCTATAGCTCAGGCTCTTCCTATTACCCATAATCTTCTCCAGACCCCAACATTACCTCAGATCTCGTTTGCCATTCTTTGCATTTGGACGCGGTTTTTGTTGGCTTAAGCTTTAGAGATAACTGTGAACCTTTTTCTAGCAAATATATTACTTTTTTCTTGATATTTTTTTAGTTTTTCGTATCTCGTCCTCTTACACACACAAAAAAAAGTTAGTTAACTTCAGCAGTTATTTTCTTTACATGGCTGTTTTGGCCTATACATACTTATATGCCTTTTCTACTAGTTTTACCTAGTAACACTCCTTGTCATTGCTGGCATTATAATATCTTTACCCTCCATTCTATAGGGTATTCTGTATAAACCTTTGCTGCTATTTTTTCTCTCTTTTCCCACTGTAGTTTTCTTGTAGTGCCTTGAGTAAATTGCTTTGTGGTTGTTGTTTTCTCGATCATGGCAGATAAACCAACAGGTTTTAAAAAGTGTGTTTCTTGTGACTGCAAGATGCCAAATTCTGACTCCTACAGTAAGTGCATATATTGTTTATGGTCTAACCACTTGGAAGAAGAGTGTAACATCTGTACTGCCATTGGACATAGGGCAGTGGTCAAGTGTCAGACCAAATTAGTCCTTAAAGGTCTCATTCCTCTACTTGATTTGTCATCTGCTTCTGGAGCATCCCCATCTGGAAAGAAACCTTCGAACAAGCACAGAGGATACAAGGAAGATAAACAGAAAGACAAGACTAAAAACCAATAGGAAGTGATCCCCTGACTGCTCTACACTTCTGTTACTACTTTGGCTGCAGCAGCTAAGGTGTTAATCTCAGATCTGACTCTCCTTTGGATCAATTTTCTGCATCTTCCAGGACTTCCTGTAGTCGGAGACCAAGATTTTCCCTGGAGCTGGTTGCTTCCTGATTACAGTCTCCATTCTTACAGGAGACACTGGTCAAGAGAGCTTCTAGACCCACTTCCTCATCTGCATCCTTCAGGTCTACAAGAAGTTTGCCAGAGGCTGATGTTGACAGAATGATGAGGAAATTCCTCAGGACCCACATTTAGTTGGGAGCTCTTCCTGCTTTGTCTCCCATTGGACCCATGAACTTTGAACAACCACCCATGCCTATTGTTGCTCCTACTCTGATCCATCCCCTGGCTTTGAAGCCCATGGATCTGGGACTCCTAGGACTGTCCTCATTAGATCTGAAGTTGTGGGCTTTTTCAACTCTGGCATCTTCTCTGATCCAGCCAGCTCCAGTCTCATCAGGGCTGGATGGATCTCAGAGCTGAAGCTTCAGCACTGAATCTGGGGATAGGGGCTTAACTCTGAGATTTTCATAACCTTCTCTTTCCCTTGGAGCTTTGGTGGTAGAGACTCTGCTGTGATTTTGGTCTTGAGGCATGGTCAGCGATATACTTAGCCATCCTGGCTCAGGAGTTTCTGTTCTGGCTGGGGCAGTTTTGAGTTCTCCTTCAGCACTTGCTTTCAAGGCTGTAGGGAGAGCCCTATCCAAGTCAGGAGCACAGACAGCTCTGCTCTGACTTCGGTCTTGAGGCAGTGTCAGAGAGATACACTTGGCCATCCCGGCTCAGGAGTTTCACTTCTGGCTGGGGTGGTTTTGTGTTCTCCTTCAACACCTGCTTTTGAGGCTGCAGATAGAGCCCTCTCCAAGTCAGAAGCGTGGATATTCCTGCCCCCCTCTGCTTCACCCCTCCACAACTGTTGGTCCTGAGTCCTGAACTTACACATTCTGTCCCATTGGGGCAGCCGGTGCACACTGGTTTTGAGACAGTCCTTGCTCAGGACTCCCTTCAGACTTCTGAGTCTTTTCTGGAACATCCCCGAGTGGAAGCGCCTCAAAAGCATAAGTGTAAGAGAAGGCACACTGACTCCCCATGAGAGTCATTGACAGAAGATAGGGATTTTGATGAAGGGGAGGAGTTTCTCAGATCACCCCTTGAGGACATTTCCTTCGAGAAATTCTCGAATTATTGAGACAGAAAAGTGGTTGGTCTTCTAAAGCCCCTCCTCAGGAGGAATCCCATTTTTCTGGAAGCTTTTTTCACTGGCTGAGATACTTCCTGGCTGGTTCCCCCAACTGATGAGATAGTTGCCCTGATTTCTCACTTTGTTTGGAAGGAACCTGATGTGTCAGAACCAATTCCTAAGAAACCCAATAAGTATTTAGTTGCCCCTAAAGACCGTGCTCATTAGAGCTAAGGCCTGGCTGGGGACGCTATGGTGGTAGCAACAGCCACCAAAAAGGAACTCGCTGAGGGGAGCTCATCTATCTACCTTCCTAACAGGGAGTCGAAGGCTTTGGACAAAAATGGGAAGTGTGTTTATGCTCCAGAGACCTCTGCCTTGAGATTGCTGAATTACTTGGCACACATGATGAGACTTCAGAAGGACTTGTCTAAGGAACTCTCCAACTCCCTGTCTGGGACCATGCCTGTGAAAGACAGAAAAATTGTGGATTTACAACTGGCCACCCTGCAATCCCTTCTGAGCTCCTCCACGCTGTTGATTTCTAATAGAGTGGAAAGTGTTTCTAGAGCTGCAGGCACAGGCATTATGGTATGGAAGCATGCCAGGGTGCACTTGTGTGACTTTTCAGAACTCTTTAAGAAGTATTTAATCAATGGTCCTTTTGATAGATTGACTCTTTTCAGCTCAAAGATTCAAAGGCACTCTCTAGGAGTGAAAAAGATGTAAAAACACTTTCTGTTAAAAGGATATTGTTTTTGACCCCTCAGAGAATCTTTTCTAGGAACCAGAACAGGGATAGGAAAATGTAGTTTTGTAAATCTCAAGGTTTTTCCCAAGACTGTTCTGGAGATAGATTCTCCCCCAGGCAGAGGGCAGTACTCCAATGACAGTCCTCACACTGGTGGTAGAGGAGATCTACAGAACCAAGGCTTTAGAGGTCATGTCACTGAAAAGCCTTATCAGTGCTCGTGAAGGGTTGCCTAACTGATACACTCTAAAGGCAGTCGGGGGCACTTATCTCTGCACCAGAGCCCTGGATGTCCATCACCAAAGATGTCTGGGTACGGTCAGTCATACCCAGAGGCTATCATATCCCTTTTCTTTATCCTCCCCAACAACAAAGAAATCCCCATACACTCCACTCCACCAAACAAAAGCAGCAGTATTGGAAATAAAAAAGCTGCTAAGAAGTGTCATCCAAAAGGTCCCACCAGATCAACAAGGGTTTGGAACTTATTTGAGGTTCTTTGTAGTGTCAAAAAAGAATAGGGAACTCAGGACACTCCTGGACCTAAGTTATATAAATCTTTTTGTTAAACACTCTAAATTCTGAATGATCATGGTGCAGTCCATCCTCTTGCTACTATGGAAGGAAAATTGGATGTGCTTAAGACCTTCAGGATGCATACTTTTGTCTTTGTCTTTCAGCTTTTCCCAGTTAGGGGTTGCCACAGTGGACCTCGGGTCCGCTAATGATTGGCAGTGGATTTTTACAGTGCCGAATTGCCAGCCTGATGCATACTATCACAATGAAAATAGATGGATGATCCAGAAGGTTTCTATGCTGCTGGCTGGGAGACAGTCATTTCCAATTCATGGCCCTGCACTTTGGTCTCACCACAGCTCTCCAGGTGCTCACCAAATGCATGGCAGTATTTTCAGCTCATCTCAGATGGCAGGGGTTCCAGGTGGTCCCCTATCTGGACTACTGTCTGCTCACAGCTCCCACCAAGCATCTTCTAGTTAACACCAGGGATTTTCCTCTTTGATTTTGCTCCAGACTAGTCATTACAGTAAATTACAACAAGTCACAAGTATCCCTAACATATGTCCTGGAATTCATAGGTGTACACATCAGCAGTAGTTCCCTAATAGCAAGGCTACCACAAGCCAGGTTGTCCACACTACAGAGTCAAGCCTTACAATTGCTTTCCTTTCAAACACCCCGCCAAGTTGGTCCTACTACTTCTAGGGTCAGTGTCAGCTTCTATTACTCTTCTTCCCCTGGCAAGATTCTATATGAGAGTGTTGCAGTGGACATTAGCAGTCCAGTATGAATCAGTCAACAATTCATGAAGTTTCCAGTTCATCTTACCAAAATCTGCAAAGAACATATAACTTGGTGGATCCAGTCATTGGAGATCCCTTAGGTCTGCTCCTTTGTGTTCCCTTTACCCAAAGCCATGGTGACCACAGATGTTTCCCAGTTGGGGGACATTATATGGAGAACATGGTCCAAGGCATGTCATCCCCTTTACAGGACAATCTTCACATCAATATCTTAGAGATGAGAGAAGTCCTCAGCATTACAGGCCTTACAGGGCATTCTCCCTCTAGGGATAATATCCATACAGATGGACAATATGTCAGTGGTCTGGTACATCAACAGACAGTGGAAAATATGCTCATATCCCTTGTGTCGAGAACCAATGAGAGTGTATTACTGGACAATTTCTTCTGGTCGCTTTCTAATAGCAATGCACATACTGGGGAGGTCCAGTGTATTAGTGGACAGGTTGAGCAGGTCAATCCTACTAGCTCACTAGTGGTCTCTCAACCCAATAGTTGAAAACAGATTTTTTGTCAATGGGGCCAACCATGTTGTGAACTCATTGCTTTTTCCACCATTTCTAAATGCAGTAGGTTCTTTGATTGGATCTCTTGGGAGCGGGGGTTCCCTGAGGGACAATCTGATCCATGATTGGTCCTCTGGTCTTCTTTACGTGTACCCATCAACCCTATTAATTCCAAAATTTCTACAGAAAGAATCTCAATGGAAGAAAATGGTCAACTTTATTGTCCCTTTCTGGCCTTTACAGGTGTCATTCCTCTTCCTTTGGCCTCATTTGATACTCCCTTCTTGGGTACTGGATTCAGATTTAGATCTTCTGCCTCACCCGTCCAGGATGCCTCACCTGGACATTTAAGCTCTCAAGCTGACTGCATGGTTTTTCCACTCCTGATGATGGATAGCAAACCTCTCAACCTCTTAGAGTAAGAAATCTAGACAAAGCCATAAATAATGGGGTGAAAAAGGCCCAAAAATAGGGACAATTTTTAAAATATTACTCTTACAAACTTAGAAAGTAGATAGAATAACAGGTTTTGCATTAACATGAATTTTCGAAAGGGTGTGAAGTTTGTCTGTCATCATTTTCTGACATATATCTTCAATGATTTCCTGGAAAACCACTATTTTATGTAAAATGGAGCAAAACTATGAGGCAAAAATCTGGACATTCTGGGAAAATCTGTACTTTTGAGTGGTATGATGAATAGGCAGTCCAGGCTTTCCTCTAAAGTAGTACATATTCTCACATCATCTCAGAAAGCTTCATCTAGGAAAATCTATAAAAGTGAATGGAAAAGGTTTTCCAACTGGGCTTCTGAGTAACATTTAGACTCTTTTTCTGCCCCATATCAGCAGTGTTAGAGTTCCTTGCTTCAGATTTTCATGATCGAACCAGTTACTCCACAGTTGAAGTTCAGCTAACTGTGATATCTAATTTCCACACTGGTGAGAATCATTCATCTTTGGCTTCCCTTAAATTATGTAAAGTCTTCCTCAAGGGTACTTTTCTGATAGGACCACCTATCAAAGACCTCACTCCTCCTTGATACCTTACTATGCATCTACAAATGTTAACACAATCTCCATTCAAACCAGAAGCCAAAGCAGACCTAAAGATCCCGTCATGAAAAACTATTTTGGTGGCTATTACATCCTCAGCCAGAAGACTATCTCAACTCTACTCCTTGTCCTGCAAGCCTCCATATATAATTTTTCATAGAGACAGAATTTTTTTACAAACCAGTCTCTCTTTTCTATTTAAGGTGGCATCAGAGGCAGCACTCAATCAAGCTATTAATTTGCCGGTTTTCTTCCCTAACTTCACTAATAAAGACGAATATTTGCTTCAATTGTTAGCTGTACATTGACAGTTGCGATTCTACTTTCACAGAATGAAGCTTTTCAAGAAGTCAGACCAATTGTTTATCTCTTTTTCCATACCATAATTGTGTCAAGCTGTGTCGAAAATTACAATGGCTAGATGGTTGACTAACTGCATTTCTCATCTTCATCAGAACAAAGGCTTGACTTTACCAAAAACCCTGAAAGCACATTCAATAAGATTGGTTCCCACGTCTGCCTTTTTTTGTCATGGACGTCAATTGACAATATTTGTGTTGCTGCCACTTGGTCCACTGCTCATACATTTATTGCTCACTGCAAACTGGATATTTTTTCAAGGGATAGATCTACTTTTGTTTTTGCTATCCTCCGGAATATCCTTCTATGAAAACCACCTTGGTATTCAAGTAGCTGAGAACTCTATGCTATGGTTGAGAAAAGGACGGAAAAGATAACATCAGATTTAAAAGTTATGTATTTACCATATTGGTGCATCTGTGTTGTCTCTTTCTGTTCTTTATTAACATCCCACCCTCCATTCTCCCTTCCATTTCATAGAACACCTTCATTTCGACTTCTGGTATGTCCTTTAGGACACATAGAATGTTGTTCTTCTTGCTACAGCTCCAGAATAGGCTGCCCATTTCCCTTTATTTCAACGAATGCTCACACCACTGGAATTTTAATCTGGGAGAGGACTGGGTATCAAAAGATTTTGATGTCACCATTTGCAATGCTGAGATGACTGGTCAGGTATGTTTTATGTTTTTTTTTATCCTTGTTTGTAAACATTCAGCTTTTGGAGAAAAAAATATTAAAGTATCATATTTTACAAATTGAAAATGGGTATTTCAGGGAATGTTTAAAGTTGGAAATTGTTCCACAGGGATTGTGGTTGTTCATACTTCTTAATGTTATACCAGCTGGATCTCCTTTACACCACAAATATATTAATATGATTAAGAGGCATGGTCTGGAGATTGTCAAGCTCCTTATTAAAAAGAATGATCTTGCTTTAGAATCATTGCATAAGGAGGTCAATGATTTAAATATGAAGGTTACTTTTGACCTTCTGTTTGCCTCTTATGAATAAAAATATGTGAAGATATTTTCTCATGTTGACAAACAGTGTACTACCATGATTTCTTAAAAAAGTAGTAAGATCATAAGGGACTTGAAACAACACCAGAGGAAAGTTCCTATCCTCCTTTTCACAATAAGGATTCTTTTTCCAGACCTAATTTGTCTTAGAAAAATTCAACATCAGCTGTTATTTTCACTAGTGGAAATTTTGGTTTTGATTCTAGTCCCTGTGATGGGGAAGGTGCAGCCCTCTTAAGCCCTCCTTTTTTACAGACATCAGATAGACGTGCACACAGAACCAATGTACAAGAGGGACTGCAGAGATATATCAACATCCATGAGAACATCATATGAATCATCCAAAGTCACCATTTTTTCCTGTCCAGTAGAAAGGAAGACCCCAACAACAGGGGAGAAAACATAAAATCTGTTATTCAGTCTAGCCATGGGAGTATATGAATACCAGCTAAGGTTACAGTATTTTTAATTACAGTGATGTAATTTTGACTTCAGCATTTCAAAAGGGTTTCCTTTTGTATCACTTTGCTCTCTTGACATGATAGACACTTTAAGAGAGCTTAGACTATTTACCCAGAAAACAATAATAATCCTACCCTGCATCCTTTGGTTTCAACATTTGAAAAGGCTTGTGAAGCTAACTTGTATGAAGTTGTTGAAGTTACAAAACCATTATTTTGGGGTAATTTGTCTGTTCCTCAAAGGAGTTTGCTTCACTAGCTTACTAGAAATAGTACATTGCGCATTATGAAACCAGACAAAGGTGATGATATTGTGTTATATGATAGTATTATGCATTCCTCTAGTATATTTGCCTTATTGCAGGACACATTTACATATTTATCTGTTTCTAGAAATGAAGTTCATATTGCATATCCAAAAATTGACTTATTTTTGGAAGATTGTGTTTTGCAGCATATGTTTGGTAACAATCTTTTTGATTTTTTTATACAATCCTCATCCCCGAATACCCAATATTTTGGGATTCCAAAAATTCATAAAGATATTTTTCATCCACCTTTTAAACCAATTGTATCATCTCAATATTCAAAGATGCACCCTTTGATCGTATTTGTTGATAGAGTTTTAAAACCAGTCAATAAAGACAGTCCCCATATACTACGAGACTCATGGGATTCTTTTTAAGCATATTACATAATAGCCTTTGGGATTCTAATTCAATATTTTTAACTATACATGTTGTGGATTTGTTTAGCTCTAACCCAAAATGTTGGGTTAGAATATTTTCATGATGCCATTGTTAAGTTTAATTCTTTAACAAGTAATTAAATTTGTCTTGTTGAGCATTTTATGGCCCTTGTCTTGGAAAATAATTTTGTATTTTTTATGGGGAACTTTACAGATAGATTAAGAGTGTTTCCATGGGGATAGCTTGTGGCCCCCATATATGCTAATTTGGTAATGAAAACTTGGGAAGAGAAATATGTTTTTCTAGTAGTTTCTTTCAAACTGAAAATTATATTTGCTTTTTAAATTATATTTTTATTTTGTGGGTTGGTCGTGAAAATGAAATTAAGAATTTTATTTCTTATATAAATGAATGAACATGCAATTAATCATAAAGCTATCCATCACTTAGATGTTATGATTACTAAGGAGGATGTTTTTTTCCATCTACAATTTACAGGAAACCAACCATTAGTAACTTATACCGCCATTTTAACAGTGCCCACCTTTATCACCAGAAACTTAGCTTGGTGAAAGGATAACCTGTAAGACTTTCCAGTATGATATCTAGTAACTCAGTAATTTTAGAAGAGCTTAATATTCTTAGAGATATGTTACTCAAGAGAAGTTATCCTATAAAATTGATTAATGACACTTTTCAATACATTATTGACCATCGCCAAGTCAGGCACTTTCCTGACCATGGGAAGCCTAGTGATTTTGGTAGTCATTTTCTTAAATCAAATAATTTTAAAAAATCAGTTTACAATTGTTATGATGTTGGATCATCATTATGATACTAACAAAATCAAGGGTATAATTAACTTAAATTGGAGAATTTTTAGAGGAAATTAATCTATTTTTAACAAAATAGGAGCTAGACCACACTTTGTATGTAAGATTTGTAATAATTTTGAACAAATTTTCAAGCACCTACGTGGTGACGATGGATATAATTTTATTAAAAGAGGGATTTGTAAATGTGGTGCTTATGGGCAATCTAATAATAGTATTGATTCTGAAATGTACATTTTAGAAAATTATGCGTCTTCTGTGTGGAGGCATACGTGAATGGGGCGTGCCTTCGTTGAAGGTTGTGCGTCAGAGCTGGTAACCTGGTACGTAAAAATCCACTACCAATCATTAGCGTACCGGAGTTCCGCTGTGGCGACCCCTAACTGGGAAAAGCCGAAAGATACAAACAATGCCAGTACTAAGGTCTTTTTTTCAGAATGGTAACTGTTCTTCTAAAGGCTGAGTTTGTTTAGCTAAATGTATATCTTGTCCCATTTTTTATGTATGGAAAACTGAGTGCTCCCAAAAAAGAGACTATATGAACATCTGTATGATATTAAAAAAAGCTAAGGACAACAATGCTTTATTCTGATATTCTCTCACCTGTCACAATTTTGAAAAATTTGTGTTTGGCATTTTTGGAAATAGTGTCATACGATCCATAGACAGGGCACTTGGGAGAATTTGTTGGAATATAAGGAACTGATTTTGCTCTTCTGTTTAAATGTTCACAAAAATCCAGTGTATGTTTGCATAGTTCCATTGTCAAAGAGGGCTGCCAGATTTTAATAAACTTTAATTTTTTTTTATATTTTTATTACATCTTTTTTCTTATA
Source organism: Protopterus annectens (assembly GCF_019279795.1). Taxonomy (NCBI): domain Eukaryota; kingdom Metazoa; phylum Chordata; order Ceratodontiformes; family Protopteridae; genus Protopterus; species Protopterus annectens. The sequence continues at coordinate 1,085,037,424 of NC_056739.1, read as the reverse complement.
CTCATTTTGTGCATTTACTATTTTAAGTGTTTATTATGTGTGGTACAAGTGGGTTTTTATATTAATTTTTACCTTCAGGGATTTTTTTTTTAATGAATTTTAATTTATTCAAATTAACTGCGTCCTGTTTTTTTATGATTGGTGGTTAACATCTATTTAAAATTTTGTTGATTTAGTTTGACCATTTCTGAAGAAGGCCTGTAATTTTGGAAGAAAGCACTTAACTGATTGTATTTAATAAAGTTTTAAGTGCCTGCAAGATCATGCTGTCAGCCTGTTTTTAAGAGTTACTGCATTTGGTTTATTAGTTATTCATCTTCTAGTGGTCACGGACAACACTACTTTGATGTGGTACCTGAACAACTAAAGGGGTACAAAGTCATATTCTCTTTGCCAGCTGGCAGTGATGGCCTGAGAGCTTGCTTTACAGCATTTTCTGACTCTTCAGGCCTCGTACATTCCACCAGAGCAAAATACAGTGGCAGACAGACTAAACAGATCCTGGACAGACTCTCATGAGTGGAAGATGCATGTAGAGGTCTTCCAGGACTTGATCTTGATCTGTTCATCTCTTTTCAAAACAGACAACTGAAAAAAAATTCTGCTCAAGACATCCTTGCAGCCATGCGTGAAAGACAGATGCTCCTTCACTTCCATAGTCAGGAACGTTCCAATACACATTTCCACCATATCTAATGATTCTGAAGGTACTTCTAAAGATTCAGAAAGAATTACCAAAGATCATTGTGGTACCCCCTTTTGGCCAAGGCAAATTTGGTTCATGGGTTCATAGGTTCATAGGTAGGTACTGGGCTATCGGCCCTAGGACCTATACAAGTCCAGCCAAAAAGGTACCCTGGCTTTTGCCACCCAAGAAAATTATTTTCCTGTGCCACTGTCGATCAGAGCCACAGAAGTGATCCCCGGGGTGAATTTCCTATTTCCCATCCAATCATCAAGATTTTTCTTGAAGAGTACTAATGAGGAGCTTTGTTTGCTATAGATAGGTAGTTTATTCCAGAGTATGGGAAGTCTCTGGGACAGGAATCTATCCCTCTGGCATGTTCTGTTTATTGTGGTGACAAGGTTTAGGTCCCTAGATCATGTAGCTCAGAGGGATTGGGACTTCTTTAAGTGGAGCATGTCCAACAGCTCTGGGTTTGACATAGCTTTGTATGTTAGGCAGAGATCACCTCTGAGTAGGCAATATGCGATGGAGTAAAGCTGGAGTTTTTTGAGACGGTCTGCATAGGGCATATGTTTGAGGCTGGTAATCATCTTTGTGAGGTATTTCTACAGCCTTTCCAGTTGTTGTAGCTGTCTTGTGATGTACATACCAAAATGGGTGTTGTACTCTATAATGGGTCTAATGAGTGATGAATAGAGAGGAACAATGACCTCTTTTTTCTGGATGAGAAACCTTTTGTGATGAGGTGTACCATGTAGAAGGATTTCCTGACTACTGTGGTGATGTGATTATCAAAGGAGAGACTACTGTCCACCTGTGTCCCAAGGTCTCTTATCACAATTTCGGTGTTAAGTATACTACCACCTATGTTGTAGTTCATGGGTACAGAGTTTTTACCAAAGGGGATGACAATGCACTTTTTGGAATTGAGCTTGAGGCCATGGCTTTGACATCAGGCATCTGTCTTAGTAAGGCCCTTTTGCAGGATGTCCACATCGTTAGGAGTTTTGATTATGGCTCCTAGTTTGCAGTCATCTGTAAACTTCATTAGCCAAAGACCTTCTGTGTTAGCCTGTACTTCAGAGAAGTAGATACCAAACAGGAGAGGACCCAGGACTGATCCCTGTGATACTTCACTTGTCACTGGTCTGAAGTTGGATTTGGAGTCTGCTACTTTCACAGTGTGGGTTCTGTCAGTGAGCCAGTTGGCAACCCATCTTGTGACATAGGGATTTATACCTAGTTTAGTTAGTTTATCTATAATTCCAGAGTGGGGGATGGTGTTGAAAGCCTTGGCAAGATCTAGATAGGCTGTGTGAACCACCTTACCCTCGTCTACGGCTTTGGTGACTGCTTCAAAGAAGTCTATCAGGTTTAGGAGACATGATCTGCCTTTTACAAACCCGAACTGGGTGGGGTCCAGAGTTTGGAGATTACCAATGTCTTTGTTTATAAGTTCCATGATGATACATTCCATGGCCTTGCAGACCAGGCTCGTCAGGCTAATGGGGAGCCCCTTCCTGGGGTCCGTGGTGGCTCCCCCCTTGTGGAGTGGGATAACCATCACTGTGCGCCATTCAGCGGGCACAAAGCCTGAGGTGAGGCTATGATTGAACATGGTACTTAGGTGGGGTGCCAGTTTGTTCTGTAGTTCGTGTAGAATGCAGCCTGGGATGTTGTCTGGTCCCATGGATGCTGTGTTCTTGGCTTTGGAGAGTATGTTTTTTACCTGTGCAGCCGTGATTACAGGAACTTTGCATTCTTCTGGTATAGAGATGGGCTCTTTAGGGGGTGAGAGGGGGGTAAAGTTAGCACTGAATCTATCTGCCAGGATGTTGGCAATATCAGTTGGGTCTGTATATTTAGTGCCAATGTGCTGTAACTCAGTGCAGATCTGAGTGTTGCCATTGAGATTCTTGACATAGCTATAGAATGCTTTGTGGTTGTCTTTAGAATCAGTGGTGATTTTGTTTTCGTAACTAGCTTTGGAGGATTTTATCAGGGATTGCAGCTTCTTACTGAGGCTGACCAGGGAGCTCCTCCACTCATGGGATTTTACTCTCTTTTGCAACAGTTTCTTCCTTCTGTTGTACAGTTTGTTTATGGCAGGGGACCACCAGATTGGCTTCCTTTTTTTGGAGGATAGCGTCTTGGTTCTGTTTGGGATAGCACAATCCATGCACTTGTGTAAGTGCTTATAAAGTGCAATTATGTAGGATTCAGTAGTCATAACTGTATTGTCCATCTGCATGGGTGTCATGAAGTTTACCACTTCTGTCTTAAGAAGCATGAAGTTGGCTTTGGAGAAATTTTTTAACGTGGTTTCCTTAATGGGAGCTGGGGGCAGGATGTGGATATCTATGGTAATTAGCTTATGGTAGGATCAGACCAATGAGACGTTGACTTCAGGTGTGGAACACTGGTCACTCATGTTGCTAATGACTAGATCTAGGATATTATTGCCCCTGGTGGGGGTGTGCATAAGTTGATCCAGGGCATTGGAGTTTATGAATTCCAGAAAGTGTTGAGTGAAGGAGTTGGTACATGAGTATTTTTCCCAGTTAATGGTGGGGTAGTTGAAATTGTCCATTATTAGGGTGTTTGTTTGAACCCTAATATTTTCCAGTACATCAAGAAAAGAGGAGTGGGAATCCTGGGGCATAGTGGAGGATCTGTAGCAAGCTACAATTTGGATTGCAGTTTTGCCCAGAGTTAGTTGCACTTGGACAATCTCGGCTGCATTATGCTGAGCAACTAGCCTGGAGGTGTGGATATCCTTAATGAATATGGACACAACTCCGCATTTGGTGTTCCGGTCCAGGTTACATGGCCGAAAAGTGTAGTATGAGTTATAGCCTGGTAGTCCAGGGGTGCTCTCTGGAGCCTTGAACCAGGTCTCAGTCACTGCACAGATATTGATGTTCTCCATTTTAAGGAGTGCCTCGAGTGAGTGTATTTTGAGATTTAGACTTCTAGCATTGAGTAGCCTCACCCTCAGTTTTTGCTTGCCTGTTCCTGTTACGGTGGTGAATTTGTCATTTGAACCTTGCCTAAAAAAGGCACTATAGGGGCAGCAAGAAACTTAGCCAGTATCCGGAATCCCAGGGGTGACAGGTGCAGGCCATCTCTGGCAAAGCATCGTGGTCTGTCAACCATGTCATCCCAGGCAGACAGATACTGGATCCCTTTAGAATGACACCAGAAGCTTAGCCAATTATTGAAATCAATCATTTTGTCCTTGTACTGCGGTATCATTCTGGGTGATGGCAGAATGCTACTCAGGGCTAGGGTCATACCTGCCTGGGCTACAAGATTGGAGAGCTCTTCCATGTCTCTTTTCATGTAGTCCAGGGAGATGCATCTCAAGTCATTCACACCAACATGGACAATGACAGAGTCATATTTGTACTTGTTGTGGAGTGACCTGAGTGCATGGGTTATGTGAGGGATCCTGGCACCTGACAGGCAGCTGACAGTAACCTTCTCCTTGTTTAGCCTGGTGAGTGGGACATCAGTGTGCCTGACTATAGGGTCACCTGTGTCTAGTGTGTTGGGTATGTTGTTTTGCCTTATTGGCTGGTTCTTCCTTTTAGTGGAATTGGCTAAGGCCAATTACCACAAGCTTCTTCTTGGACTGGATCTGCTCACACAGCATCATGGGTGAAAGGGTACAACCCATCTTAAAGCAACTGCAGCTGACAGTCTGGATGATTTTATTATGATACTTCTTAGGCTGTTGCTCCATGAGGATGTACAGCAGGTATTTAAGGAGGCAAGAAAACTTGTGATGAGAAAATTTTACATATACCAGAGGAATAAGTTTAGTAAGTGGTGCTTAGCTATAACAGAGGTTCTAAAAGGGTTTCAAACCCTCTGGTTTTAAAATATTTGTTTGAGAGACTTAGAGATGGTTTGTCATATGCTTCTATCATAGTGCATCTTGTGGCCATTTCAGCTTGTCTGCCTATGGATCTTCATCTTTCGTCCCTTTTTGTGGTCAAATAGTTTTTGAAAGGTGTGAGCACGAGACCCCCTTGAAAGCAAATTCCTCCTCCTTAGGATTTCAACTTTGTTATTGAAAAATTGACCTTACCTATCTATAACTTTAACCTGCTTTCAGACTGATTTACAGTTCATTACTTGTAAGACCGCGTTACTCATTATGTGTGAGTCTCTGAGCTGCTTGCTGTCATGGTGGGCCAACCCTAGCTCATTTTTTCAGAAGGACAGATTGTGTTATGCACTAATCCATCATTCATGCCTAAAGTTGTTTCTGAATTTACCTTGAATTAAGCCATCAATCTCCCAGTCCTCTATCCTGATCCCAAAAAACAAGGGAGAAAAGATTCTACATACCTTGGATGTGCACCTGCAGCTCAAGCGCTTCTTTGACAGAACAAAGCCATCTAGGAATGCTGAACAGCTGTTTGTCTCCTGTGTGTGTGTGTGTGTGGGGGGGGGGGGTATGAATGGTCTACCTATATCTGAGCAAACTATTGCATGATAGTTCTTCTCTGTTTTGTTTGGTTTTCTGTTACTGCCACCACGATAAATCTCTTCCAGGGAAGGTTAAGGCTCACTCAGTTAGAGCCTTCTGCTGTTCAAAAGCATATTAGAAGGGGGTGGATCTGGAAGCATTCTGGAGGCTGCAACCTGGCTCTCTATTCATACTTTCACAAAACACTATAAACTGGATTCCTTTTCAAGGTCAAGAGCAGGTTTTGCTGCAACCTCTCTTCAGGGGCTAGTAGATCCTTATCCTTTCACCTTCCCGGTAGGATAAGCTTTGGGGATCTACTCAATATGCCATTGAGACAGTGGGAATGGCGAACATAGTACAGTTGCATAAGCCCTACTTAACTGTAACAGCAGGCGTTTGAATTTCTCACTGCCACAGTGGCAGCACCTGCCTGCCATCCTCCAAACTGTGTGTATAGTTAAGATGAGTTTCAACCTATTTGATTTGGTTGTTGTTGCATTTGGATTTTATATGCTATTGTTATTGCCTGTGAATTTACTCTTGCTGGATGATTCTGGCTTCAGGTACTTTCTTCTCCTTCTTTGTGGAAGTATAAAAGCCTGAACACTCACTTTCTCTGACAAGCTAAAGTCATTCCTCTCAAGATATGCTCAGCCAATCAGCTGTCACTGGAAGAGTGAGGGAAGTCTGAGCTTTTGAAAGTCGTCCAGTACTGGGTTACCTTGGCAAATAACTCAAAATGCCACTTAGCCAGTGAGGAATTTGAACATTTACTGTTACAGTTAAGTAGGACTTATGGAACTGTACTTTGTCTGCCTCAATTCTCATACTCTTTACCCTTTAAACACCCTTTTAGAGGCTGTGCAGCAGGTATTAAAGGAGGCAAGAAATCCTGCTACTATAAAATCTTATGTTGACATGTGGAGAAAATTTTCTAGTTGGTGCCTACAGGGCCCTCTCTGGGGCTGTACCACTGGTGCACAAATATTTTTGGGAGTTACTAGCCTCTGGCTTTTGTACTACTTTATCAAGGTACATTATGCAGCCATTTTGGTTTATCTGCCCATTGTTCCTTCTCTGTCTTCTGAAAGGAGTACTTCACCTAAGATCACCTCGCAAACAGATTGGTCTGTCCTAGAATCTTAACATCCTGCTGGAAAAGTTAACCATGTTTCCATATGAACCTACACTTCTGGCAAGTTTAAGGTTAATTACATGGAAAACTTCTAATTGTTCTGACATCTGCAAGGTGAGTGTCTGAGTGACAAGCTCTCTTGATTGGTAAATGTTATCTGGTCTGCTATGGGGCTAGGTTGTCAAGAATTACAAATTCCTCACTCATGCACCCGAGGTTGTTTCAGAATTTTCTTTGAGGAGGTCGTCAATTTCCCAGTGTTCTCTTCTAGCCCTCAAAATCAGGGAGAAACGATTCTACATACTCTGGACATGCATAGGCAGGTCAGGTATTGTCTTGACAGAATCAAGTCTTTTAGTTAATCAGTTATTTATTTCTTATGTTGGGCCTAAGAGAGGACTACCTGTGTCAAACAGACTATTTCCAGTTGATTGTCCTTGGCTTTTGCCTTTTGTTACACCCACTATGGTAAAACAGTTCCAGGCAGTATAAAAGGTGCATTCTATGGAAGCCTTATCTTCCCTGATAGCCTGTTGGAAAGGGATGGAGTCTATAAGCATTCCTAGAGGCCGATATATGGTCATATGTATTTCCCTGAACTGATACTGAAATGGGTCGAGTGGGATCAGTGATCTACCCCAGTTAACAAACTCAAAATAATAAATAACAACAATACCTTTACAAGTCATTTGACTGGATCTATGATTGGCTTTACTATGGCCATTCTCCAAGAGTTCTTAGATCCATATCCTTCCTCGTTCTGGGTTGGTTAGGCTTTGGTAATCAGACCATGAAGCCTAAAGGCTAGTGCAGCTGTTGTGTAAGTTGCATTTACCAACACAAGCAGATGTTTGAATTCCTCACTGCTGCAGTAGTTGCAGTCACCCACTATTCCCATCTAGTAGTGCGTATGGTTATTGTTGAGAAATAGCTTGCTGGTTATTTCTTGTTTGTTTAGTTCAGGGTAAGTATACTACTTTTTAACTTTTAGGAAAGACAGTCCCAAAGATTTTCCTCTTTGACTGCTGATTTTCCCTCATCAGGGCTGTCCAAGCATCAGTCAGAATGGAAGTGTGGGAGGGAGCCAGAGCTTTTGGAAGCTGGCCAGCCTGTTGTTGTGTCTTGGGTGGGACACAGACCATATAGCCTAAAGGCTACTGCAGCAGTGAGGGATTTAAACCTCTACTGTTATGGGTAAGTGCAACTTACACAACTCTACTTTCTAAAGTACCTCAGTGTAAGGTATATCTCTGCTGTGATGAACATGTGAGTCTTTGCTTTTGAAATGAGTAAAGAAATATAGTAATATACAGTATTGTCCATGTTTAATATATGAAGCTACAGATCTGCACTGTAGACAAGGGAAGATAGCCAACTATCAAAATGCCTATCCCCATACTATCAAGAATGTCCTATACATACGTGCTGTGAGTCTATGATGGGAAAATCATTTTTGTGGGCTACTCATATGTACCTCAGCAGCATACCACAGGACCCCAATGTCACATGTTAGGGTATCCCCAGCCCATGTGCTTAGTGATGACCACACTTCACTTGTTTACCTCTGTGGGCCTCTATATGGCAGCCACCCATGCTGTCCATTTGCACTTGTCTATCCCTAGCAGTTGGCTGGGATATCTTAGGGATACCCCATTTGACCACATCAGAGCATGTCTGTAGTATGTACTGTGTTCATATCACTGTCCACACCTGTACTGTTGTGTATTTGTATGGCAAACCACTAATTGGTAGCCTGCTGTCCACAGCAATCACCAACCGACAGCTACGTATCTTGTTGACATAGATATCTTCTTCTCCTCCAAAGGTGTGGATGGTAGAGAGTGGACAGCTTCAGATGAACTGAGAATAGCATCCTTCTACTGTCACTCATGAACCATGGCTGCTGCCTGTTAAAGAGAGGGGATTCAAACATCTGTACAGGACCACATTTGGGAGACAGTTGTCCGTGACATCAATTATGTTGGTGAGCTGAATTGCATAACAAAGTAGCGTTGGAGACATGTCATGACTAGGTAGGCCTACAGGAAGGCACATAGTATAGCAGCATCCAGGGAGCCATGGGGGTACCGCCCAATGCAAGACCAAGTAATAAGGAAAATTCCTTTGTCCTTGAATGGAGATGGTGAAGGCACAAGTATCATATGTGGAGGACCGGACAGAGGGTCAGAGTATGGTTAACCTTCAAGTGACTCAGAGGGGGATGCATCAGGTTAGTAACCATATTACATTTTTATATAGTAGTTCTATGATGTGTCTATATGTGCTGTCCTCCCATACCACTGCATATAATCCCCATTTGTGCATCAGGTGTACAGGTACACAGAGATGGCATTAAATGTATATGTCAATTCTACATCAGCAAAGTCTGCACCAATTTTAGCATGTATAAAACAGGACCTCAAATATAGAATGGGTATTCAGATTCACCATGTTCTGTCTTGTGTATTCACAGGCTGAACCACTGTTATGGTGTCACCTATGCAAGGTGGATTAGTACAACAGACTGATGTCAGTGTCCATCCAATGTCTAATAATGACACAGAGACACAGATCAGTCACATTCAGATCACACACAGGCACTGCCTGTTTCTCTTCTGGGTGGTCCTCCACCCAGTGTTCAGAGTGAAGTTGTGGCCTTGCCCACACCTGTGATACAGGCTGTACAGCCTGAATGGTTATCATCCCCATTGGAAAGAGAGTCCCCTGTGTCACATTCTCCCTTGTGGTAGCCACAGCAGAGGAGCACAGTGTATCTGATGTGCATCGAACTGCAGCCTAGCAGGGGATCCTGGTGTTCATAGGTTCATAGGTTCATACTAGGCTATCTGCCCTGGGGCAATTCTAAGCCTAGCCCGATTCTGTATGGCTTATGCCACCCCTTGATTTGAGTATACTATGCCCTTTTTAAGGTTTAGTTTACTGTGCCTCTATCTAATAGTGACACGGGAGTAATCCCTGGGACAAACCTACGATCCCTCATCCACCTATCGAGATTTTTCTTGAAGAGATTCAGTGAGGTGCTCTGTCTCACATGAACTGGAATTCTATTCCAGAACGAAGGGAGCCTCTGTGTTATGAACCTGTCCCTCCAGCAAGTTCTATTTCTTTCTGTGCTGAGGTTCAAGTCCCTCGAGCATGTGGCTCTAAGGGATTTAGATTTATTGAGGTGGAGCATGTCCATTAATTCTTGATTTTTCATAGCTTTTTATGTCGGGCATAGATCACCTCGAAGTAGGCGGTATGCAACTGAGTAGAGCTGGAGTTTTTTTAACCGAGCAGCATATGGCATCTGTTTGAGACCCTTGATCCTCTTGGTGAGATACTTTTGGGGTCTTTCTAATTGCTGCAGGTGTCAGGTAAGGTACATCCCAAAAGGGGCATTGTATTCTATGATGGGCCTGATGAGGGATGAATAAAGGGGCACAATTACCTCTCTTGATCTAGATATGAAACCCTTCGTGATGAGGTGGGCTATGTAGAAGGTCTTTCTAACCACTTTGACAATGTGGTTTTCAAAGGAGAGATTGCTATCAACTTGGGTCCCCGGGTCCCTAATAACTTTCTCTGTACTTAATGGGTTTCCGCCTATGTGGTAATTTGTGGGCACATTGTTTTTGCAAAAGGGTATGACTATACATTTTTTGGCATTTAGCTTTAAACCATGGCGCTGGCACCAGTTATCTGTCTCTGTGAGACCTTTTTGAAGGATGTTTGTGTCAGCTGGAGAGTTGATTATGGCACCCAGTTTGCAGTTGTCTGTAAACTTGGTGAGCCATAGTCCTCCCACGTTTGCCTGTACCTCGGAAAAGTATATACCAAACAAGAGTGGTCCCAGGACAGAACCCTGTGGGATGCCACTTGTGACCGGTTTCGAGTCTGACATGGCTCCAACCACTCTCACTCTGTGGGTTCTGTCTTTGAGCCAGTTTGCAACCCATCTTGTGACATAGGGGTTTATATTTAAGCTGGATAGCTTATCTATGATGCCCGAGTGGGGTATTGTGTCAAATACCTTTGCAAGGTCCAGATAGGCTGTGTGGACTACCTTCCCTTCATCTATGGCTTTGGTGACTGTTTCGAAGAAGTCAACCAGGTTCGAAAGGCAGGATCTGCCCTTGACAAAGCTGAACTGGGTAGGATCTAGTGTCTGTAGGTCCCCAATGTCTTTGTTTATGAGCTCCATGATGATCTTCTCCATAGCCTTGCAGACTAAGCTAGTCAGGCTTAGGGGTCCATAGAGGCTCCACCTTTGTGGAGTGGGACCACTGTTGCTGTACGCCATTCTGTGGGCACATATCCTGTAGTGAGGCTGAGATTGTATAGCTGTTTTATTTGAGGGATTAGTTCCTCTTGGAGTTCATGTAGGACGCAACCTGGGACGCCATCTGGTCCCATGGAAGCAGTGTTTTTTTGCTTTGGAGAGGGCAGCCTTCACCTGAGCATCTGAGATGTTTGGAAGGCAGCCCTCTGCTGGGATAGATACTTGCTCTTTTGGGGTGGAGGGGGTAAAGAAGTTTGCACTGAACCTTTCTGCCAGGATATTGGTGATGTCTGTGGGTTCAGTGTATTTTTTGTCATTTAGAATCAACTCAGAACAAGTTTCTAACATAACTGAAAAAAGCCTTATGATTGTCTTTGGTGTCCTGTGCAATTTTTCTCTCGAAGCTGGCCTTGGAGGATTTTATGAGGGATCGTAATTTTTTGTTAGTACTGATCAGAGATGCCTTCCCTATTAGGGATTTTGCTCTATCATGTAGTAGCTTCCTCCTTCTGTTGTACAGTTTATTTATGGCAGGGGTCCACCAGACTGGACGCCTGCCTTTGGATGATTGGGTCTTGGTTTTGTTTGGGCTAGCATGATCCATGCATTCCTGGAGATGTCCGTAGAATGCATTTATATAGGATTCTGCAGTTTGGGCCATAGTTTCCACTGGCCCTGGGGCCTTGAAGGATTCCACTTCGGTTTTGAGAAGTGAGAAGTTTGCTTTTGAGAAGTTTTTCACTGTGGTTTCTGGGCTGGGGGTGGGGTCGGGATGTGGACATCCAGTGAAATTAATTTATGGTCTGATCTTACCAATGAGGGATATACTTCTGGTGTGGAGCATAGAGTCCCCATGTTGGTAATGATCAGGTCTAGTATGTTGCCCCTCTTGTGGGAGTGGTGACTAGTTGTTCCATAGCATTTGAGTTTATAATTTCCAGGAACCTTTGGGCTAAGGTGCTGGGGCTTGAGTAGTGCTCCCAGTCAATGTTTGGGTAGTTAAAGTCACCCAGTATAATGGTGTTCGGAGAGATCTTCATGTTCTCCAATGTTTTCAGGAAAGCCGAGTGGGATTCCTGACTTTGAGAGGGTGGTCTGTAGGATGCTATAAACTGAAAAGCAGTCTTGCCCACTGTTAGTTGCACATGGATGGTCTCCGATACTTTGTGCAATGCCACTAACCTGGAGGTGTGGATATCCTTGATAAATATGGAAACTCCCCCTCCTTTTGTGGTTCGGTCCAGGTTTTGGGGCCGAAAAGCATGATATGAGGTATAGCCTAGTAGTGCTGGGGTGCTCTCTGGAGCCTTGAACCAGGTTTCTGTCACTGCACAGATATCAATGTTCTCCATACTGAGGAGAGCTTTGAGTGCATGCATCTTGAGGTTAAGACTTCTGGCATTTAGCAGCATTACCCTTAGTTTCTTGTTCCTTGTGCTGTCAATGGGGGGTGGGTTTGACTTTTGAGCCTTGCCTAAAAAAGGCACTATGGGGGTGGCAAGAGCCTTTGCCAATATCCGAAAGCCCAGTAGTGACAGGTGCAAGCCATCCCTAGTGAAGCAACTTGGCTTGTCGAGCATGTCATCCCAGGCTGACAGACACTGGATCCCCTTTGAATGACACCAAAATTTTAGCCAGTTGTTAAAATCAATCATTTTGTCTTTGTACTGTGGCATCATTCTAGGTGAGGGTAAGATGCTGCTCAAGGTCAGGGTCATACCAGTCTGGGCTACATGATCAGATAGCTCCTCTATGTCTCTTTTCATGTAGTCCAGGGAGGTACGTCTCAGGTCATTCACACCAGCATGTACAATGACTGAGTCATATTTGTATTTGCTTTGGAGTGACCTGAGTGCTTGCGTTATGTGGCGGATCCTAGCACCCGACAGGCAGCTCACCGTGACCTTCTCTTTATTCAGCCTGGTGAGCGGGATGTCAGTGTGTCTGACAATAGAGTCACCTATAACAAGAGTATCAGGTGTGTTATTCAGCCTTAAGGGCTGCGGCTGCTTGGCACACTGACTTTGTGGGTTATGTGTTGTGTGTGTTTTGTTTTGAGATAGCGTTTGCTTGGATGTCTGCTTTGGAGGTCTCTGTTGCTTAGGTAGATTTTTATTTAGAGCCTCCGGGTATGTTTTTGTGTATTTATGTGTTTGGTTCGCTGATGTGGTGGGACTATGTGATACTGGAATTGTGTTGTGTGAGGTTACCTTCTCCTCCTGACTGGTTACACCAGTTTTGAGATGAGAGAGCTCAGCCTCCAGTTTGGCTAAATAGTTGCATCTCTCACATATATTTGAACCTGTTTGGAGGAGGAGAGGGTTGTCCGTGTACATGAGACAGTTGTAACATTGCCTTAAAATTCCCAGATGCACCAGCTGGACTGGAGAGGAAACCATTGACTGACCTTTGGACATGCTAGAGTAATATAGGGAAACTGAATTTAAGATGGACCAATAGAGGACAGGGTAATCGTAGAGAGTATAAGAGTAAGTAGAGCTTATGGTTTAATAGTGCTAACTTGTAGGATTACTTAATTGGACCAGTGAATGGCCTTAGAATGAGAATATGGTGTTTAAATTGAGAGATAGAGCAGTTCTAAGGGAAAAAGTGAAGAGCAGACTTTGTGGAGCCAGGAATAGTTTAAACCCAATTAGGCGGCGCTGCCCGCTGTTGCGCTATGCACAAAACCGCAAAACCGCAAAAGAGGGTTTTAAGAGAGGAAGATGAAGGAGTTTTGGAATTGACCCAAAATGGCCAATAAAACTACAGTTTGAAGTCAGTAACCACTCCCACAGGGGCAGGCAGGCTGCTCAACGTTTTTCACTGCCACTGATCAACACAGAGACTTCCCTTTAGCCCAAGCAAAAAATGGCCTCACAGAAACTTACAAACAGTTCAAGAACAGCAAGCCTGTAACTGAACTTTTTTAAATCTCAGAAAAGTGGGAAAAAAGCAAGATTTTTATTTTTTTTGTTTTTTCAGAGATAGCAGAGGTTCACAAGTATCAGCAAGTTATAACAGTGCAGTAAATGACCCCACACAAGAGTGCTAGGCCAAAGACAGATAAAATGCAAGTTTTGAGAAAAAAACGATTTTAAAAATAAGTGCAAACAGGAAATTCAGTAAACAGCTCTAGGTTGTGCTCTAAATACAGTTACTAATGCAGAAATCAAGTTTAACAAGCCAGAAAATGCTCAAAATAGGGGGCTATGCAGAAAAACTTAGCAAATAAACAGAGGAAAAATACTTAAAATCTCAAAAGTGGCTCCTTTCTTCTCTCAGCATTTTCTCCTCTTGGTGGGTGCTTCACCAATAGCCACCAAGCCTGAAAAGACACCAAAACCATGAGGCAACCAGGTTTAAGAGAGGAAGATGAAGGAGTTTTGGAATTGACCCAAAATGGCCAATAAAACTACAGTTTCAAGTCAGTAACCACTCCCACAGGGGCAGGCAGGCTGCTCAATGTTTTTCACTGCCACTGATCAACAGAGAGACTTCCCTTTAGCCCAAGCAAAAAATGGCCTCACAGAAACTTACAAACAGTTCAAGAACAGCAAGCCTGTAACTGAACTTTTTTAAATCTCAGAAAAGTGGGAAAAAAGCAAGATTTGTTTTTTTTTTTTTCAGAGATAGCAGAGGTTCACAAGTATCAACAAGTTATAACAGTGCAGTAAATGACCCCACACAAGAGTGCTAGGCCAAAGACAGATAAAATGCAAGTTTTGAGAAAAAAACGATTTTAAAAATAAGTGCAAACAGGAAATTCAGTAAACAGCTCTAGGTTGTGCTCTAAATACAGTTACTAATGCAGAAATCAAGTTTAACAAGCCAGAAAATGCTCAAAATAGGCGGCTATGCAGAAAAACTTAGCAAATAAACAGAGGAAAAGTACTTAAAGTCTCAAAAGTGGCTCCTTTCTTCTCTTAGCATTTTCTCCTCTTGGTGGGTGCTTCTCCAATAGCCAACAAGCCTGAAAAGATGCCAAAACCACGAGGCAACCATGTTTTAAGAGAGGAAGATGAAGGAGTTTTGGAATTGACCCAAAATGGCCAATAAAACTACAATTTCAAGTCAGTAACGACTCCCACAGGGGCAGGCAGGCTGCTCAATGTTCCCCACTGCCACTGATACACAGAGAGACTTCCCTTTAGCCCAAGCAAAAAATGGCCTCACAGAAACTTACAAACAGTTCAAGAACAGCAAGCCTGTAACTGAACTTTTTTAAATCTCAGAAAAGTGGGAAAAAAGCAAGATTTTTTTAGTTTTTTTGTTTTTTCAGAGATAGCAAAGGTTCACAAGTATCAACAAGTTATAACAGTGCAGTGAATGACCCCACACAAGAGTGCTAGGCCAAAGACAGATAAAATGCAAGTTTTGAGAAAAAAAAACGATTTTAAAAATAAGTGCAAACAGGAAATTCAGTAAACAACTCTAGGTTGTGCTCTAAATACAGTTACTAATGCAGACTTAGCTGGGCTCTGGAATGTGGCAGTAGGGCTCACTCAACAGATATGCAGAGCTATCTCATGGGTACAGTCTACTGCTACCCATGCTAAAATGGAGCAGATTGGTGTGGTATGGGTCTTCTTTAAAGATATCATCCATCATTACCAGAGCACTGTTGCAACAATGGAGCACATAGATAATTCCATGCTAGGATGTATGAGGATTATGGAAGGACATATGGCTACCATATCCATCTGTGTGCAGAAGACAGTGAGTTCCACCATCAGTGCCCTGTCATCAGTGTTGTTCATAGCTGGGGTGGATAGGTAGCCAGGGTGATTGTGTCAGGGGGGCATCATGGAGTGCACAGTACAATTTTGTCAGTCTAGAGTTATCTTTCCCAGCCACTCAACATCATGGGCAGCAAAGACTGTCAGCAGCCAAGGACAAGACAACATCCCATTGGACTCTGTGCAGGTTTCATTCCACTGGTAGCACATCCCCTTTACAGTGCTACTACTGCAGGCCAGCACAGTGGCTCTAGATAGCAGTCACATAGTACCATTTCCATCCCGCCACAGATTCATAGTGCTACCTCCTTCCTGTCATCAGAGGATACAGTCAATGATACAGAATACACATTTTTACATGACCCCCATCTCTTCCTCAAGTGATATGCCTCCCATCCAGATTTTGATGTTAGCCACATGTCATTGTATACCTTGTCATTTGCAAAAAATGGTGCATGTACAGATGACTAATGATCACTGTGACTCAACAATGCACTACTCAGTATAGCATTTAACTGACACTGCTTGTACCGTGTTTTCCCTATATGTCACTGCACTGCCCCATCTGCTCCTTATGGTCCATATAGGCGGACAAGATGCTGCTGCTTAACCTGCAGTGCCATATGCTATGTTTGTTGCTGTTGGGTGTAGGTATTGTGGTTGCAGCTCAGTATCTTATGAGCCTCATTGACATTACTGGATGATGGT
This sequence comes from Protopterus annectens, assembly GCF_019279795.1. Taxonomy (NCBI): domain Eukaryota; kingdom Metazoa; phylum Chordata; order Ceratodontiformes; family Protopteridae; genus Protopterus; species Protopterus annectens. Next base: position 1,085,021,392 of record NC_056739.1, on the reverse strand, counting down.
GTGTGTTAGTAGTGACAGAGGTAGCTGCAATGGAGCTGCACCCTCCCTGGATGGAGTGAAGGTCTGCATGTTTCCTGGTAATCATGTTATCTATCATGCATCATGCTACACCTGATCCTGATTTTGGGCAATACATGTCAAACAATGCATATATGATATTTCTGTCCAGATGAAAGCTGTCTGTCAGAAGCTGGCCATTTAGTTTTTAGTATGCAATCCGTTGGGAGTACCATTTTCAGTCATGTTTCTTGGAGCCGTGTTGTGTTGCTGGGTGCATGGTCACAGTATTGGTTGCTACTGCATGCTGCTGTTCTGAGCATCTTTGCTTGTTGCAACTCTGAGAGTTTCCACGTGCTGTTTGCTTTTGTAGTCATCTGCATTTGCTTAATGCCTAATGTGCGGTATGACTTTTTAATTGTGACCTGCTTTCAGTGGCACTCAGTTGTATCTCATTATGCGCTTATTAACCTGTGTGCCTTCACCCACATGACATTATATGGTCATTTTCAGAGACCACACTCAGCCCTGTTTTACTTGCTGGTTCGTAGCACTATCTGGAACTACGATTTACAACCTACTTCAATGTAGCTGCTTCCTGCACAGTGGTGTTCTGCATACTGTGTGAGTTGTTTATGAGCCCTGGACATAGAACTGTCATGCATTTATTTATTTATTGGCATTTGTTTACCAGGTTGGACCAACTGGGTAATTAGAGTTACCCCTCCTCAGCAGTAGCCCAGGGAGAAAAGCTCCAAACAAATGGTACATTGCAATATAAAGATATTATAACAGTGAAACATTATGAGTACATACATTTGTGAACATTACCATTGACATGCAATTAGATTTAGAGACACTGTAGACATTGTAACTTTTAAGAGCAGGATTACATAGATATAATAGTAATGATGTAGACACTATGCATTCATTATTCAGGGCTCTGGCAAATTTAAAACATAGTTATGGTGAAATACTAATAGTCATTATTCAGGAGTATGCCAAAGATAGTACATGAATTTGAGGTGCGATATTAAGATGCATAGCTAGGAAAATGTTTAACGCCTGTAAGAATGAAACGATAGCAGTTAGATAAGAGGGAGGACAAGTAGAGTGTGAAAGGCTAATCCATGTACATAGAATTACTAATGGGTGAAAGAAGCAGACAGTAAGTAGGGAAGTTTATGTGTGCCAAGTGAATCGCTATGGTAACAGAGAGTAGAGGGACAAAGGAAAAGAGTTTATGTAGGAGATTGTGTGCTGTAGTAGGTAGTAGAATTAATTTCAGCATTTGCAGGGACATAGCCAGTTATTTTTAAAGTATCCTCTGTGTTGATCCTTGAAAGGTTTATTTTTGCCAGGTTGTTCAATTTCAGATGGAACTGAGTACTATAGCCTAGTGACATGAGAGGAGTAAAGATAGTTGCCAGCATGGTTATTAGTTTTGATTGTCAAAATAAGCAATTTATCAATAGAATGGTGAGCTCTATTGGGAGAATAAAGTTGAGTATGTTAGCTAGGCTCAGGCAGTGAGTCAGGTAGTACATGTGGTTGTGGGAATTGAGAAGCTGGAATGTGGTAAGTAAGTAATGTGGTCGTTCAAGCCAGGAGGGTTGATTGAGTGCTGTAGATGCAGTGTTCTGTTTAAGAAACATTCTGTGTACACTTGTACATCATGTTTTGCCACAGATACACCTTCTGTTAAAAGAAACACATATTAAGTATCGTATGGCAAACCAGAATTACATGTCTGCAGTCATGTTAAATTTAAGGACTACTTGTTTTTCTGTAACCATGTTTTTATTTGAGTATTACTGATTGTATTTTTTTCTGCTAAGTATAGTCATGGCTGAAGTACAGAGCTATTAAAAAGGCATAGCTTAAGGGGCTTCATGACAGCTTATAGGGGTGCTTGTCAGGCTTACTTTCTTTTACATATAACAAGTAATTACAATAACTGGTAAATAAGAGATATGTTTCCCAGTTATATAGGAAAAAAAACGTTTCTTAAACATATGCCTTCATTTTGAGAGTAATCACCCTTTTACACAGAAGAGAAACATAGTAAAGGGGCAGATGGTATGGGCAGACCGTATGACATCTATTAGTGAAGACTTAGAAAGTGAATTAGATTATATTGAGAGGTTGTTTTTTGAAACAGGATATCCCAATAGTCTTACCAAACCTCTCAAAAATGAAATATTAATGGGTTGAGGGAATAAATATTTACCCTTACTGAATGTGCCAGTACCTGATGATAATGGTGATGGAAGACTTAATACAAAAAGGGAATTGAATGGAGAATGTATTAATATACCTTATTTAGTGATAACATATAATCAAGATACAGGGAAAATTCGGAATATTATAAATAAATCTTGGGAGCTATTTGGTAATATGCCGAAGAGGTTGGATGTGTTCAACAGGCCCTTTAAGTTCAGTTTTAAGAGAAACTTCAATCTGAAGGAAATTTTTGAAAGCAGACAAAATAATAGGATAGGCAGGGAGGGAGTTAATGATGGAACATTTAAGTGTGGTAGATGTTCTCAATGCCCATTTATAGCTAATACAGGTGAATTATGGTTACCTGTTCCTCAAATTAGATTCTGGGCAACAGGATTCTACAATTGCTCAACAAAGGGAGTAGTGTATGTAGCATACTGCACATTCTGTTGGTCATTTTACGTAGGCAAAACAGAACGTAGTTTGAGACAAACAATCTATGAGTACATGTACAAAATAAATAGGAAGAAAGAAACTAATGCCTTGTTTCGACATGTTGTTAAATGTGCTAAAGCAGATTTTAAGTTTTGGGTTTTAGAGATATTAAAACCACAAGAAAGGGGTGGGGACTGGGAATCCAGGGTGGAATTCTGGGAATTAATATGGCAGTTATGCCTGGACGCCTGTTTATACCCAGGACCGAATGATCATATTTCACTGACCCCTGCCCTAAAATTAAGGGCAAATAAGTTATAATACATATACTTTTTAGGGTTAATATAATGTAATATATATATATATATATATATATATATATATATATATAAATATATATATATATATATATATATATATATATATATATATATATATACACACATACACATATATGTTTTTTAATGTATATTTTAATGTGTTCAGATGGTGTTATGCAAAAGTACTGTAAAATCATGGTTTTAGTTGTCAAAACATTACGGTGGTGTACAAAACGTTTTTGCTAAATACTGAGTGGTCTTAGTTGTTGGGATGGTTACTACAATATGCTGGCCAATGAAAAATGGAGTACTGCTTTATATTTGTGGCAGGATATTGTACCAATTCATTCTGATGACGTTTCGTGTTTGGAGACAAAAGCGCTAAATCTGTGGTTGCTTGACTTTGTGAATAAAAGTTTTTGGCATATTTAAAAATTCTTTACTGCCCGGCTTTGTGTACAAGAGTTTTTGACATTTTACTGTGTGGGATTACCTTTATTGGCACCGTGGTGTCACCAGCTGGAGGTCATTGTGTGGTTTATAGTGCTAAGTAATGTGAACGTTCAGGCCAGGAAGGTTGATTGAGTGCTGTAGATGCAGTGTTCTGTTTAAGAAGCATTCTGTGTACACTTGTTTATCATGTTTTGCCACAGATACACCTTCTGTTAAAAGAAACACATATTAAGTATCGTGTGGCATACCAGAATTATATGTCTGCAGTCATGTTAAGTTTAAGGACTACTTGTTTTTATGTAACCATGTTTTTATTTGAGTATTACTGATTGTATTTTTTCTGCTAAGTATAGTCATGGCTGAACTACAGAGCCATTAAAAGGGCATAGCTTAAGGGGCTTCATGACAGCTTATAGGGGTGCTTGTCAGGCTTACTTTCTTTTACATATAAACAAGTAATTACACTTGCAGATTTATTTTTATGAGTTATTTGTGGTGTGTTAGGTAACCACCTCCATCTGTAAGCAGTGTCACACTCCTGAGCTCCCCAAAAGTCCATTGGTTAGCCCCCTAAAAAGTCCCTAGCAGTCAAAAATGTCATCTTGTATGCTTTTTTACAGCTAGGCCATGCATCTTAAAGAAACCAGCCTGCAGTGTATACCTGTATCCTCACCTACACTCTTAGATGAACTTTCTTATCGTTGTACTTTAGTTATTCTTTAGTGTGGTTCAGCAGTGGAAGACAAATGTGTACTGAGCTGGCTGCAATAGCATATATGTATTAAGTGTTAGTGGGTGGAGAAAAGTCAGGAGAAATAAAACAAACAAATTAAGCAGGAATATTGGAATTTTGAGTGCTATCCCAGTCAGCAACTACTGATCAGTTGAGGACTGTTCATAGGTTCATAGGTAGGTACTAGACTATCGGCCCTGGGCCCTTTATAAGCCTAGCCAAAAAGGTTCCCTGGCTTTCGCCACCCAAGAACATTATTTTTCTGCTCCCCTGCTGAGCAGCACCACAGAAGTGATCCCTGGGGTGAATTTTCTGTTTCCCATCCAATCGTCAAGATTTTTCTTAAAGAGGGCTAATGAGGAGCTTTGTTTGACATGAATGTGTAGTTTGTTCCAGAGCATGGGAAGTCTCTGGAACAGGAATCTTTCATGTTCTGTTTATTGTGGTGACAAGGTTTAGGTCCCTGGAGCATGTGACTCAGAGAGATTGGGATTTATTTAAGTATATCACATCCAACAGCTCTGGGTTAGACATAGCTTTGTATGTTAGGCAGTGATCGCCTCTGAGTAGACGATATGCAACGAAGTAGAGCTGGAGTTTTTTTAGATGGTCTGCATATGGCATCTGTTTGAGGCCAGTAATCCTCTTAGTGAGGTATTTCTATGGCCTTTCCAATTATTGTAGGTGTCTTGTGAGATACATGCCAAACGGGGCATTGTACTCTATAATGGGTCCGATGAGGGATGAGTAGAGAGGAACAATGACCTCCTTTTTTCTGGAGGAGAACCCTTTTGTGATGAGGTCTGCCACTTAAAAGGATTTCCTGACTACAGTGTCGATGTGGTTATCAAAGGAGAGACTATTGTCCACCTGTGTTCCAAGGTCTCATCACACTTTCGGTGTTTAGTGAGCTACCGCCTATGTGGTAGTTCATGGGTACAGAGTTTTTCCCAAAGGGATGATAATGCACTTCTTGGCATTGAGCTTGAGGCCATGATTTTGATACCAAGCATCTGTCTTAGTGAGGCCCTTTTGTAGAATGTGCACATCATTTGGTGATTATGTTATTGCTCCCAGCTTGCAGTTGTCTGTGAACTTAGTTAGCCAAAGGCCTTCTGTGTTGGCCTGCACTTCAGAAAAGTAGATGCCAATCAGAAGAGGACCCAGGACCAAACCCTGTGGTACTCCACCCATTACTGGTCTGAAGTCAGACTTGGAATTGGCTACTTTTATTGTGTGGGTACTGTCAGTGAGCCAGTTGGCCACCCATCTTGTGACATAGGGATTTATGCCCAGTTTAGTGAGTTTATCTGTAATTCCAGAGTGGGGGATGGTATTGAAAGTCTTGGCGAGCTCAAGATAGGCTGTGTGCAGTACCTTGCCCTCATCTATGGCTCTGGTGACTGCCTCAAATAAGTCAGTCAGGTTTAGGAGACATGATCTGCTTTTTACAAACCCAGACTGAGTGGGTTCCAGAGTTTGGAGGTTACCTATGTCTCTGTTTATAAGCTCCAAGATGATACATTCCATGGCTTTGCAGACCAGGTTCATCAATCTAATGGGGCAGTAGTTCCCGGGGTCCATGGTGGTACCCCCTTTGTGGAGTGGGATAACCATCACTGTGTGCCATTCAGTAGGCACATAGCCTGAAGTGAGACTGTTTGAACATGGTACTTAGGTGGGGTGCTAGTTTGTTCTGTAGTTCGTGCAGTAGGCAACCTGGGATGTTGTCTGGTCCCATGGATGCTGTGTTCTTGGCTCTGGATAGTGCAGCCCTTACTTGTTCATCCATGATTACAGGGGCTTTGTATTCTTCCAGCATCGAGATGGACCCTTTGGAGAGTGGGGGGGGGGGGGGTAAAATTAGAACTGAACCTATCTGTCAGGATGTTGGCAATAGTGGTTGGTTCTATATATTTAGTGCCATTGTGCTGTAGCTCAGAGCAGATCTGAGTGTTGCCATTGAGATTCTTGACATAGCTGTAGAATGCTTTGTGGTTGTCTTTGGAATCAGTAGCAATTTTATTTTCATAACTGGCTTTGGAGGATTTTATGAGGGATCTTAGCTTCTTACTGAGGCTGACCAGGGAGTTCCTCCAATCTTGGGATTTTACTCTTTTTTGCAACAGCTTCTTCTTTCTGTTGTAGAGTTTGTGTATGGCAGGGGACCACAAGATTGGCTTCCTTTTTTTGGAGGATAGCATCTTGGTTCTGTTGGGGATTTCACAATCCATGCATTCCTGTATGTGCTTATACAGTGCATTTGTGTAAGATTCAGCAGTCATAGCTCTATCTTCCATCTGCATGGGTGTCGGGAAGTTTGCCACTTCTGTCTTAAGAAGCATGAAGTTGGCTTTGGAGTAGTTTTTGATGGTAGTTTCCTTAATGGGGGGTGGGGGCGGGATATGGATGTCTAGGGTGATTAGCTTGTGTTCAGATCTGACCAGAGAGGAGTTGATCTCTGTCGTGGAACACCGGTTACCCATATTGGTAATGACCATGTCCAGGATATTGCTGCTCCTGGTGGGGGTATGGACAAGCTGATCCAAGGTATTGGAATTTATGAATTTCAGGAAACATTGAGCAAATGAGTTGGTACATGAGTAGTTTTTTCCAGTTGATGGAGAGGTAGTTGAAATTGCCCATAATTAAAGTGTTGGGTTGCACCTTAATATTTTCCAGTATATTAAGAACTTTGGAGTGGAAACTTGGGGCATAGTGGGGCATCTGTAAAAATCTATAACCTGGACTGCAGTCTTGCCCAGTGTTAGTTGCACTTGGATAATTTCAAATGCATTATGTTGAGCAACTAGCCCGGAGGTGTGGGTATCCTTAATGAATATGGATATGACTCCACCTTTAGTATTTTGTTCTAGGTTAGGTGGCTGAAAGGTGTGGTATGAATTATAGCCTGGCAATGCAGGGGTGTTGTCTGTAGCCTTGAACCAGGTCTCTGTCACTGTACAGACGTCGATGTTCTCCATTTTAAGGAGTGCCTCAAGTGAGTGCATTCTAAGGTTTAGACTTCTAGGACTGAGTAGCATTACCCTCAGAGTTTGCTTGCTTGTACCTGTTACGGTGGTGAATTTTTCATTTGAACCTTGCCTAAAAAAGGCACTATAGAGGTGGCAAGAGCCTTAGCCAGTATCTGGAATGCCAGGGTTGACAGGTGGAGGCCATCTCTGGCAAAACATTGTGGTCTGTCGACCATGTCTTCTCAGGCAGACAGATACTGGATCCCCTTTGAATGACACTAGAAGCTTAGCCAATTGTTGAAGTCAATCATTTTGTCCTTGTACTGTGGTATCATTCTGGGTGATTGCAGGATGCTACTCAGGGCTAGGGTCATACCTGCCTGGGCTACAAGATCCGAGAGCTCCTCCATGTCTCTTTACATGTAGTCCAGGAAGGTACATCTCAGGTCATTTACACCAACATGGACAATGACAGAGTCATAGTTGTACTTGTTGTGGAATGACCTGAGTGAGTGCATTATGTGGCGGATCCTGGCACCTGACAGGCAGCTGACAGTAAGTTTCTCCTTGTTTAGCCTGGTGAGTGGGACATCAATGTGCCTCACTATAGAGTTACCTATGACTAGTGTGTTGGGTACATTGTTTTACCTTATAGGATGAGATTGAGTGGCACACTGATTTTGTGGGCTATGTGTCATTTGGGTAGTGTTGTGGGACGTTGGTTGTCTGCATTTCAGCTTTAGAGGTCTCAGTTGCTTCAGCAGATTTTTATTGAGAGACTCTGCAAATGTAGGTGTGTGCTTTGTGTTTCTATGTGCGAGTTTTGGTAGTGTAGGTTTTGAAGGACTATGTGTAGATTGTGGTGTGGGCAGGTGTTTACCTTCTCCTCTTGACTGTCTTGTCCATTCTTGGCTGGAGAGAGCTTGGCTTCCAGTTTGGCTATAAAAGTGCATCTCTCACAGGTTGTAGTGTTGAGTGGTAGGAGGAGAGGGTTGTCAGTGTACATGAGGCAATTGCTACATTGCCCCAAGATGCTCAGATTCATCAGGTGGACAGGAGAAAACACTGGGAGCTGACCCTTGTACATGCCTGGATAGGTGTGTATTAATTTAAGTACTAAGAACTGTTTTCCTCTTGAACAGTGAGGAAGGTTTAGTGCTGTAGTAATTTGTAGTTTATTTAGTGCTTACAACGAGTTCTGAACAAGTGCTGAGCACAAGGAAACAGTTTTGAGGGCTGAAACTGGAAACCTGGCTAGTTTTAAGAGAAATTTTGAAGACAGACTTTCTGGCACTGGGAATAGTTTAACCGTAGTTAAACGGTGCTGAGTGATGCACAAAACCGTATAAACATGGGTTTTTTAAACAGAAAGATGAAAGGGATAAAAATAGCCCAAAATGGCCAATAAAAAACACTTAAAAATGATCAGTTAAAGTGCAAACAGTATCAGAATTTAAAAAACAGTTCAAATAAGTATCAAAGTTAATAAAAACCCTTGGAATAGTGCGAGTAATGAAAATAAGCACTAAAAAGCAAAACAGAGGTAATTAATCTGTTCAAAGTCTCTCTTTTCTCCTTCTGCTGCTGTAGAACTCTGCAAGACACCCAGGCAGGCTCTTGCTGAGGTAATACAAGTGCAAAAACCACGCAAACACGGGTTTTTAAACAGAAGGATGAATTTGATAGAAATAACTCAAAATGGCCAATAAAACTACAGATTCTGAGCTGAAACCACTCCTCCAATGATAGATAGGCTGCTCAAAACTCACCACTCTCACTGATGAACAGAGAAGCTTCTTTCTATCTTAGTAAGGTGTGGGCAACACAGAAACTACAAAACAGCCCTGAATTCAGCATAATCTGAAAACTGGACTCTACTGGTTATAGAATGATGGGAAACGAGTAGAGAGATAGGATTTTTTTTTTTTGAAAATTAAAACAGATACAGTAATACAAACACTTTCAATGCAGAAAAATGGCTAGTGCACTTGAGTGTGTAGCCCTCAGCAATTAAACAGTTGAAAAACACTTAAAAATGATCAGATAAAGTACAAAGAGTATCCGAATTAAAAAAAAAAAAGTTCAAATAAGTAGCAAAGTTAATAAAAAATGCTTGGAATAGAAGTTCTTCTGTTCATCCAGTTGAACTGTCTATAAGAACTTACACTATAACATATCCTCAGTAGACCTTATTTTAGCCATTTAAATGAAATATTATATTATGTTCACTTGGAATGCTAGAAATATGGTCTCATTGGTCATCATGTACTTTGAATCTACTTAAAGCTTCCAGAATTGCACTTACATTTGCCTAAAGCATCCAGAGAAGAGGAGACGAGGAAACTTGTGTGTGTGGTCTGTGCCTCAGATCCACTGATGTAAAGCTGATTTGCTATATTTATTTGCTGGCAGCATCTGAACTACATGTTTGCAATATACAGTGTAGTTAGTGAACTTGTATGTCTGCACTTGACTGTTTTTATATATGTATTTATATGTGTTAAACTGTTTGCACTGTAATGCTGATCTATTGACTTACATCTGTGTCGCATTAGGATATGCAGTAAAATTGGTTTGAAAAAATGAACAATTGTAACCATATCTGCTTAGGCATTTCATATAAATGTCTTACAAAAAATTTATTTATTTGTTTAGCTACTATTTTTAACTAGTTAAGATGACTAGGCATAATGTGCTTGGTTTGAGATGAAATCTTGGAAATTACATATCAGTGTTGATTATACTATACAGCAAATATAGGTGTAGTATTAACCAGTAACAGTTAAAACAATGGATCTGATGTTGTCTCTTCAATCCATTCCTCAATGGTTTAGTTATCAGATCAGACTAGGATCTAACTTTGGTCTCTCACAGGCTTTGGGTCCAATGCACAGGCTCCTACCCTTACCCATACCCCCTGCAAGGAGAGAATTACTTCAGATCTCAAATTTCTGCTTGTTTGCTACAAACATGGTCTGTTTTGCTCAGACTCATTTTATTGAGTTTCTTCACTGAGGTTTATCTTCTGCACTTGTGTCTTCCCTTACAGAAAAAAAGGTTTTTAGGATTTATTTTTATACCCCGGTATCCTCTTTCTTTTATTCACCTATTGGTGCTCTGTCATTGAAACTTTGGTAATTAGCTTATAGAGTATTAGCGTATTCTCTAGTGTAGTCCTTGGTGACCTTTTTCTAGTGTGATATTATAATAGACTACTGTTAGAATTTGTAGTTCTTTTTGTTACGGTTGTGTGTTTTTTTGCTGATTGATGTTCTGGTTTTTGTTGTTTCTGAATTTGTAAACTATATTAGATAAACCTTCAGGTTTCAAAAAATGTGTGGCTTGTGGCCACAAAATTGCTAACTCAGACATGCATGCCAAGTGTCTCTATTGTTTGAAGGATGCCCACCAGGACTAACAATTTCCAGTTTGTGTTATTTTGGGGTATAAAGCCTTTTTAAAGTGGAGAAATAAACTTGTTATCAAAGGGCTCCTCTCTTCCCTGTGGGAGAAGTTTTCCCTTCTCACTTCTCTATTACTGTGCTGTTTTCTTTCCAGCTAAGAAGCCTGTGGAAAAATCTAGAGCTAAAAAAGCCAGGATACAGCCAAGGATAAAGAGAAGTCCAAAGAGCCAAAAAAGTGGTCCCTGGATCACTCTCCTTCTTCAGTTCTGGTTCTGAAGATTTCAAGGCCTTCAGATCTGGCTTTTACATCTGAACCTGTTCTTATTGTATCTGTTACTCCTTGCTTGCTAGAGCCACTCTTTCTCTGGAGCCAATCTCACCCAGGCTGCAATCCCCCATTCTCCAGGAGAGGCCTCTCCATCGGATGTCTAGACCATCCTCCACTGCTTCTTCACTCTGTTCATTTTGGTTCTCCAGGAGTCTGTCAGAAGTGGATGTGGATAGGATGATGATGAGGTTCCTCTGGACCCAAATCCAGCTAGGGGTTCTTTTGCCTCTGACCCCTGTAAGAGCTGGAAATAGTTCTATCTGCTTGTCAGATTATTTCTCCTTTCCCAGTCTGTCCATTGTACTTAGGGTTGTTGGATGTGGGTGTTTCCGGCAGTATGACTATGTTGGATCCAAAGACCTGGTCTTCATTGACTCCAGCTGCATCTTTGGGCCAAGTGGCTTGGACCCAGACAGATCTCAGATCCAAGTTGCCAGTATCGGCCCCTGGGGGGGGGGGGGGCGGGATTGACTCTGAGTTGCTTGAAGCCATCCCTTCCCCTCAGAACAATGGCAGTAGACAGCTTAGCTCTGATGTAAGCTTCTCAGCTGAGTTAGGCAGAACTTCGATACCAATCCTTGTTGGGTGCCATAGCTCCTATAGGAGCAGTTTCTGGTCCTGTCTCGAGCTCTGCCTTCAAGGATCTTAAAAGAGTGCTCTCTCATTCTAGGGAGTAGCCATTCTTCTTGGGCTTGGATCCATTCCTCCACCACAGCATCCCCCTGGATTCTGATTCTACTCTTTCTATCCCATCAGGACAGCTACCCCCAAAAAGTCTTGAGTCTGTCCACATAGTGGATCCCCAATCAGCTTCTGAGTCCTCCACAGAACATCCCATTGTGGACATTCATTAGAAACATGCATGCAAAAGGAGGCATACTGACACTTCCCCCAGGAAACCTTAACTGAAGATACTGACTTCGATGAGGAGGAGTCTCCCAGATCTCCCCTTGAGGACATCTCATTCAGTGAAATACTAGAACTGTTCAGACAGAAATGGGGATGGTTCTCAATATTTCTTTAGGCATTTGGGTCTGGCCCATCTACTTCTTTGGTGGTTCCTCTCTTAGACGAGATAGTGAATTTAATTTCTAAGTTATCAGGAAGGAACCAGATGTAGCCAAGCCAGTCCCATGTAAATCTGAAAAATTCTTTACTGGAGCAAGGGTCCTGCCATTGATTCCATAGTGGTGGCAGCGGCCACTAGGAAGGAACTTGTCGAAGAGAGTTTCACTGTCCATCCCCCTAACAGGGAGCTTTGAGAGCTAGACAGGTTTGGGAGGCAAGTCTATCCATCGGCAACCTTTGCTATCAGGGGGCTGAAGAATCTGGCACATGTTGCTCGCTTCTAGAGGGAGTTGACTAAATAGCTCCATTAATCTCTCTAAGAGTCCATTTCTACAGAGGAGAGAAAGTCTGTTGATTCACAGCTGGCCACCCTTCAATCCCTGTCAAATGTCTCAATGTGCCTTATTTCCAATGTGACAGAATGTGCTTTTAGAGCTGTCAGTATAGATTTAATACCTCCCATACTGTAATGTGAACAGTCTCAGAGGAAAATATTTCATAGCTTATTGAAGGACATCACTGCAAATATACAGGAGATGAAGTCCTGGCTATGCCCATGAGATTATAAGATTTAGTCAGAGAGACTTTGATATCTAATACATTCTCCAAGAGCATTTAATAAGTGTGCTTTGTTACTGCATTGCATATGCCATTGTGAAAATAGGGAATTTGAATAAGAGGAGCTGAGAAGACACGTGAGTGAGAGTACAGTGCAGTACACCATGGTGAAACACATTAGTCTCTGTTTTGAGTCTAAGGAGATTTGCAATTGTAGTGGAGTTAACTGGGCATATGATGGTTATAAACTGTGAAGTGTGACGGAAGGTTACTACGGACAGGCAGTTAACACTGTGATGATGAAAAGTGGAGCTATTGATAACTTTCATGAACACTGTGCTGTAACTACTTGGTGCACTTGCACATTATCAGGCATTTTACATGGTCAGCAGAAGTGTGGCTGAACTGAACAAGCCTAAAAACCAGTAGAAGAGACTGGACGATGATTTACATGTACCTGTAGTAAGCTAATTTCTAGACGTGCACTAGAGAAGGCACCTGTAACCTCATCAAGCACAAAATAAGTGGCATATGTTAGTGTCTAACAGAATAAGAATGCTGTTCTGAAATGTGTTGTTGACAGAACATGATATGGGAGATACAGCTACTCTGATATTTATGCTAAAACTGAGAAATTTTCTTCAAAAAGGTTTTAGTTCACTTTTGTTTTTCAGCTTTAGTGCAAGGTCTAAATGTAGTCTTTAAACCATTTCCTGTATTCCCTTCTCCAAACTGCTTGCTTTATTTTTGCTAAATCTTTGCTGAATTTTAAAATAGAGGAATTTAATCAGTAAACAATACAAACAAACAAACAAGCACAGCCACATACTATCATCATGCAGAAGACTACATTTACCTTGGATAAACATTACACTATGATCATCCTGTGTATGACCATCCATTCCTTCACTCACAGTACCTTACACCCCTTCCATGCTCAGTATTAGTTACCCTCATGCCAGTTCAACCCCTCATTAAGTTTTCACTTGGTCTGTTTTTGAAAATGCCTTGACTTTGCCACACATCTTGTCATTTGTCTGTTGTCCACAACCCTCATCTCATTATTCATTTTTAGCCACACTGTCCCTCTCCAGTTTCCACTTCCTTTCACTGTTATGTCTCTACTTTCACTGATTTTGTTATTAATATCAACCCACCATTCACTTCAAAGTGTATAGCTTCCAATCAACCCTTACTTCAAAAATGACAAAACTTCCCAGATCTTTCAGCAACTCATTCATAAATCCCTTTCAAGCTGACTTCAATGAGGAAAAAATTACACCACATATGTATATTGTCAATTCCCTTTTTCAAACACCTCTAGCACTTATTCCATCTACTCTTCTCTCTTGAGGTAGTGTGATGCTTTATAGCCTTTGCACAACTGTCAGTTACACATGAAACACAGCTCATCATCCTGATAGTTCTTACTTTTTTGCACCCAAATTTCCCTTTACACCACTCGTCTAGCCTTGCTACATAATACCCTTCTATCTCTGTAGATCCTGTCACTTTTGTTTGTCTTCACTTTCCCCCTACCTTCCGTTGAATCTATTTAATCCCCAGTTTGTCAGTTCTCCTCTCTTCTTCCACTTTTCCACCTCTTTTTTCACTTTCTTGTACTTCAGCCATTCGTCCACACCTAAGCCATCATCTTCCTTCAGCTCCTTAAGCCTCATTATCTTCTAGTACACTATCCTGATTACATTTACTGTTTTCATTCTGTTAGCCTTCTTACTCCATACTTTCATCACTGTGCCTTTGCTGCCCTATTTTTTTATTTTACCACTGTTTCTTTCCCCAAGTATTTAGAAACCTGTCTAATCTCCTCAGCTCCTGCTCGTTCTCTTTTGTGTTTAAGAAATGTAACAGTTAACCCAGTTCTTATATTTCATTAATCAAAACTCTTATGTTTACTCTACCATTATGGTTTCTTTTCTTTTCTTTTTTTTTTTTTTGTACAGAAGCCAGGTATTCCCAGGCTGGGCAAGAGCCCCATGTCCCATTCATTTTTGTCAGAAAATCCCCATCAGCTGTCTGTTCCTGGTTAGAGTCAGGTGACTGGGAATAGGAAAACTTGCTCATCTTGGGGGGGCGGGGTAGCCTACCCTCTCATCCCTCTCATGCTGGAACCACCCTATGCCCTTTTGGATGCTCCTCTAACCTCCACCATTGCCTTCTCATGAGTTGAAGCATGCCTCTGCATACTGAATTTCCTCTCACATGTCAGTACAAGATGCTCTATGACAGTGTGGGCTTGAGAGGCTCAAACTCCAAAGGGTAACATCTAGTCCTCTGCCTAGGTATCACCTTTGTGATGAGCCAGAGCTGCCTACTGAAAATTTTATTTTAATTTGTGCTCTGCTTCTATGCTGTGCTGGATCCAAAGTCTTCTTAAGACACACAGTCTTGCTGTCTGTTTACTGCTGAAATCAAAGTCACAGAGCTTTGCATGACTCCACCTGTAGTCTGTTTAAAGCACCAAGCCTTTCAAATTGCACACTGATAAATATATTTTGCAGCTATAAGCACAGTTACAGATAACTTATTTTATAACAAACGACACATACTGTTTCTGTTAGTTTGTAGCATATATTTACTAAGTTTTCCTTCATTACAGATATGAATAATGACTTCTACAAAATACCTCTCTCTGTCCCTTTCTCACATAACTGAACTACTATAAATGTTATATAGAGTGCTAGTCACGCACATAGATGTTGTTATTTCCTCTTGGTATCTTTTTTGGCCTTCTGTGGGAAGTCACATAATGTCTGTTTTTAGACTTTTCTATTGTCCTTTTGTGATTTACTTGTAAGCACTTTTGCTGATGTGAGGATGCCATTAACAGAAATCTGAAAGGAAACATCTGTACAAGCTGTTCCTATTGAAAAAACATCACGTATTACTGAGTTTAGATATTTGTTCTGCAAACATGTGAAAATCATGTCTAATATTGCTTTGTTAGGCTTTTCTGATGCTGTGAAGAGAAGCCTGTCTGTTATACATACAGTATGAATGCACATTTTACATTGCTAAACTCTATACATATATTCAAGCAAACTTTTTATTCTACGCTTTATCTTTCAGCATATTTACAATAGAATTAATTTCAGCCTTATATTCATAGTCTCTAACACCTACTTCCCTTCTGGATTGGCGAGGTGAAACAGCAGTGGCTGCTCACTCCCATCCTCCCCAGCCAGCTGTTATAGGTGCTGAGCTGCTACTTGAAGTTGGATCATTTGATGTGTAGTCACGGCTTAATCCCTGTACCCTTATTCTTCACCATCTGGGCTCTGTTGATTGCCACAGCATCTCTCTTAAAATAAATTTGGTGGTCCCCACCCACCTCTTTTATTCTTTTCCCTGAACTCTTTCCAGTCTTCACTTTCAGCAGCCAACCTAAAAAAAAAAAAAAACTATCACACAGCTTTTGATTCTCACTTACAAAATTAGCCCTTTAAACAAACAACACATTCCTAATCAAGAATGAAATCCTGGAACCACAATCATTTTAGTTGCAGGAAGACTGCCTATCAGAAGTGTACACTTCTAGGCCATCTCTCCAACTGATTCTTGTAAATTACTAATAAGGTCCCCAATTCCTTTTTGTAATGACATTCAAAGACTGAAACAACTCAATTCCCAGATATTTTGCACTTAAAGTAACAGACACTTAAGCCCTTGCGTCCCCCATTTCTCTTCATTTTTTTTTACTTGACAGTTGCAGCATGATACGTCCAACTGTGACGTCTCCCTGAATGAGCTAAAGTCTTCCTGAATCTCCAGGAGTGATTCTTCACTGCTCTTCGGCAATGTCTTACAGTCATGCAGAAATAAACCAAAAAACATTCCTCTCCATTTTTCCTCACCTCTGTCAGCCTTACCCATACACTGTGTTTTAACTTAGTACTACCATCACACATGGAAATAGGTGCAGTATTAGAGGACATCCTACTTTGTCCTCCCTCTATAACCTTGTTTTACTTAACTCTACCTCACAGATTACCATCTTTTGTATAAGACTTTGGTACACTGCCTTGACAGTCCTTTTAAATCTTGTCACAATTCATCTTTCTAACACTATCCTGTCAGTACTACTGTATCACATTTATTTTCAGCGCTGAATAACATCACCCACTTCTTCTTTGGCTTTCTGCCCATTCAGTCTGTATAACTTTCACGCAATCTACAATGATCCAGGAGAACCTTCTCTTGACAAATCCTACCTGACCTTTCTCAGTTTTGACCATTGGAGAACTTTTTATAACCTGGTAGCTAGACTCCTTGCAAAAATTTTGAATCTGCTTTAAATAGTAAAATGGACCTATAACTGGTGAACTTAAGATCCCCTTTCCTCTTACACCATGCTACTACAACAATTTTCCTTGCAGAATTCAGGTGCATGCATATTCTATACCATCAATGAAAACCTCCAACATTTCTGTAAAGATGTCATTACCTTGCACACAGTAAAATCCACTCCATCTTCATTCATCTGGCACATCACCACATAATCTCTGTCCAGTTTATTTCTCATTCTAACCTCTTTTTCTGAACCTGCCATAAGCTCTTTTTGTCCCAAAATTAACCATCCTTTCCTCATTCAGCCCACCCTTCTAATGAATACAGTTTCTAATGAAAAGTAAAATCTAAAATATTCAGGAACAGCAAGCCACAGAAGCACACCACAAAAATGGTGTTGTGTTAAACAAAATTACATTTATTAAAACACAATTCAGCATGCTAACAAAATACTTTTGGACTTGCATTTGTTAAGGCATGTATTTTCTTAGACAAATGTATCATACAGAAGAATAGCACTGACACCATATTTAAATCACCTACCAGGAATCACATGACAAACTATGTGCTAACAGATGAAATACATCACCTTCTTAAAGCTGTAGTACACAAAATAAAATTATCAATCTGTATGTAACAACACACATAAAAACATGACCAAGTTATATACAGGAACTTTCATTTTAAAACACATTTCCTATTTTATGCATGTATGGATTTAAAAACACCATCCCATTCAACCCATACACATTCATGCAATTCAGTTTAACTTGCCATTTAATTTGTGCGTGTTATAACCCATTCTTGTGATCACCACCCCCTAGGATTTGAAATAACAATTTGGCATACAACATATTTTAAAGCCACAGTATTGTCAGCTTCTTTTGCATGCTTAACAAATAAACTCATTTATCCTTTCTTTTTAAATCATGTAGATGTTCTCTAATTTGTATCCGCAACTGCCTTTCTCTTTTCCTCACGTTTCTTGCATGCATATGAAGCTACATAATTTAAACCTGTGCTTTCACAATTAGCAATACCCAGCATAAAATACTTTTTTACCATTTGGGTGCAATGTTTGGTATTTCTAACATTTATAAAAATGATAAATAACTACTTATGAGGCCTATTGTGCCTGTTTTTGGTTCTAAAATAAAACCTGTAGCTCTTTTTTATTGAATGTAAATTAAAACATTTGGTTACAACAGTGAATGTTGTAATTTACAATCTGCAGGTTATGTAAGAAAGTTGAAAAATATCAATATTATAGCGAGTGACTATTTTATAACATGTGACATAGTCATTTTGCTGTATTGTTATATCCCATCAGTTATTTACTGTAGTTTCAAGAATAGCTGTTGGCAATTTTTTTGTATTTCAGACTATGATGTCAACTTCTTAAGTGATTAAATGGAAAGTGGATTGAATCATAATTATTTCAGTTTAAGTGGCATTTATATAATAATCAGGTGTGAGGTATATGGAGACTGCTATGGCCCCAGGTTGTGTCAGTTGTTTCAGCAGAATGGGAAGAATTGTATGGGTACAATTGCATCGATACTCAGGCTTCAAAATTATATATATATATATATATATATATATATATATATATATATATATATTGCTTTATTGATGGTGTTTTTATTTGTTTGGTCAGATAATGAGACTAATTTCAAATCAATATTTTTATGTATGGAAAATCTACTACATTTTTGAATTTTAAATTCCATTATAGCAATGTGATTGCTTTCTTTTTGGATATTGTTATTTCTAAGGATTTAGAACAAGGCAAAATTATAACATACATTCCTAGGAAGAAAGTCGCTAGCAATTCATAGTTAACACTATGCATCATAGTTATTCTAAGTTAAACAAAGTAAAATATCATTTTCAAAGAGTTAGCCTTCTGTCTACTATGAGCACCCCACAAAAATGGTGATAAGTGTTAAACAAACTTACATTTATTAAAACACAATTCTTAAAACTGGCGTTTTAACCAATAAATTTATAATAAGGGGCTATATTGACAATTTAGTTTAAAAAGTACCTAAGAAAGTGATTAAGGATAGAAACACCAAGTTCAAACATTTGATCCTGGGAGTTACAGGAATACACTTCAGTGAAATATGTATTGTTAAGAAATGGAATTTAGGTATGGTAATAACATGCAATTTGGCTAGATGGGTCACCACGGAAGCACGTTCCAATAATTGGTGAGTCCTGATGGCATAAGAAGATGTTATGGCTATTTTGGGTAAATGTATATATATTAATCAGGAGGAATTTAATAATGGTAATATGTTGGAAAATCAGAAAGTTCACAAAACTGGTAACATAAAAGGGACCTGCAGTTGCAATTCATGTAAGCAATGTTGGTTTACTGTAAATTGCCATTCATTGTATTGTACTAATACTAGTAGACTTTATGCAACTCCTAAATAGGCAAATTGTTCTTCTGTCTTGTTGTGTTCACTTATCATTCAGTTTTCTAGGATGTACTACTAGAAACTAGGATACACGAGCATCATTATGTCATGGCAAACAATAACGACAGCAATACATTGTTTAAACATAGTTTATCATCTCATCATTTTAAGAGATTTTTATTTTATGTACATAATTATGTACAATCTAATGGTAGAGTGGCAGACTGGGAAGGCATCTTAGATTGTAAAGAACTTGAATAACAGGCTGTTAGGAATGTCTCAGTCCCTCATAGTTTAAGTGAGCACCTTAATTTTAAATGTGCCTTGAAATTAAGAACACTAAGATACTGAATTCTCTCTTGTTTTTCATGTTACAGTTTTTACTCACAAATTAATTCCAGTTAGTAATTACTAAATGTAATTTATGAAGTTATTTAGTCTGTGTTTGTTACTTTCAAGATAGCTCGAAGGATGAACTTTTTGGGTTTTTCTACTAGTTCTTGTTATTATTGGTTTGGACTTTACAGTTTGAACATCTGTTTGTTGCCTTTTGCCAGCTGTCTACCCTCCCATTGTTTTGGACTATTTGCACTATAATAAATTTGAAATAGAAGTCTTTTGATGAAAGTGATAACACTAACAATTTATATATTCATTTAGCTTCTTTTGTCTTTTTGAGTACATTTTTAATAATTAGAGCTGGTAGTGGATTATTTTTAATTTTATTTCCTCGATAACTAGGTTAGGCCAGTGGTTGCAAATATCCCTTTTCAGAGGCAACCCAGTTAACTGTCTTGCTTAGTGTCACAAAATTTGCAAGTATAAATTAAGGGACACAAACCCAGGACTACAGAATGAAACTTTTTAATGACTCATAGACTTAACCCTCTTAGATTCATAGGTAAATACTAGGCTTTCAGTCTGCAGACTGTTACAAGTCTAGCCAATAACTAGTAGACATAATCAAACCCTGTACCTTGTATCTATGAGGTAAAGACCTTAACCATCATGCTAATCCAATCCCTCTGAGCTAAACTGCCAGATATTTGAGATTAGAATGACATAACCTACTTAATTAGAACACAAACACAGTGCCAGCAATTCTCTTTTTTGTGTATGCCTGCTGACCATCAAGCCACTACCTACTGGACATAGACCATTTGTTTACCCTGAAAATTCACCCAAAATGAAGACAAGAGCTGTCTGAAGGGGTCCTGCATTCAGGTAGGCATGAGGGTGCTTTAACTCCTTGCCACCATGCCTGCTATGACAACTTTTGCTTTGGTAAGGGATATGTGACCCATGCCACCAGAGAAGCCCACAGTTTCTTTCCCATGCACGAGCTCACTTATGTACACCGGTATTGAATGCTACCATCAGCTAATTCTGTTTTGTAGCTATAGATGTAGTGAGTTTGTTTACTTTGATTTCCCTACACAACTGTCTTGGAATGATTTGTTCTTGCTATTTATGAGTATGGTGCATTGACTAACAGGGAGGTAAGAGTTATTCTGGAACTCATGGAAATAATTTAAAAAAGAATAACTTTTTTTTTACTTTGAGGAAGAACATTTCTGCCAGTTAAATGGGTTAGCCAAGAGGGCAGCTTCTCTTCCAGTTTTTGTCAATGTTGTCCTGTTAGGCTGGGAAAAAAAGCTTTTGTTTACTTCTAAATTTGTTCAGTACATAAATTCCTCTACAAGATTTTTGGACGACATTTTTATTATATGGGAGAGGAAATGCTCAGCAGTTAACTGACTTTATTGAATATATAGGAAACAGCACATAATTTTTGCAATTTCCGTCTTGGTATGACAAAGGCAGGAATGATCTTTTTGATGTGATTATGTTTAGAGATGTGGCTAAGAACTGTTTTTAATTTACAATTCATTCGTACTTACACTACAGAAGTTGTCATCCTTATCACCAAAAAGTAGTATTGTTAAGGGTCAGATAGCCGCCTGTTCAGGATAGTAAATGATGATAAATTATTTATGATTGAAATCATATATATATTGCGGGTTGCTTAAAGTGTGACACTTTGTATATAAGGAAAATTGTGCGTTCCTTTAGAAAACGCATATATGAGTATATGTATGACATTTCTTGTATGGTTGAATCTAATGCTTTGTATAAACACACTAAAAGTTGTACACAGGGTGTTTTTAAAATTTTCATATTACAAAATGTGGACAGTATGGCATGTGGGAGGGCTTGAGAGACCTTTATTGAATATTGTGAACTTTACTGTCAATTACAATTGAATGCTGGGGCTTTTCTATGTCTTAATTATGATATCTCTATAACCAGCATTCTAAGGTTGTGGTCAGCTAGATTATAAACAATTTTTATTCAAGTGTACTATTAATTGTATATTCATACTCATGTATTTATTATTGTATTTATATTAATTGTCTTTGGTATGTAACAAGTTATTTGGTGTGAACAGTTTTTAGTGAGCATTATAAGCTACCACTTTATTTTAAATATTCAGCTCAGAAGCCTAAATCATGTGATGCTTTTAAGCTATTTAAGTGTTTCTCTAACTGAAAATGCTGTTTTGAGGAAGTTGTGAATACTGGATGAAAGTGCTAAACCTCTACAATAAAGTATTTTGTTTTTATTGGTATCCTGGTTCTTCTGGCTTTCTTAGCCTGACACAGGTTTCTTGATTGACTGATTGACTGATTGATTGATTGATCATTGGATTAGAGGATAACAGTACCCAGCTTGCAGTCATCAGCAAGCTTGGTCAACCAGTCTTCAGGAATATTGGCTTAGATATCTGTAAAATAAATGTCAAACAGGAGAGGGGCAAGCACTTATCCCTGTGGCAGCCAACTTGTTATAATTTTACATTCAGAGAGGGTACCACAACTTTCCCTATTCGGAACTGTTGGATAACCAATTTACAATCCGGCAGACAATGTAAGGGTGTATATTGAGCTTATCTAACTTTTAAACAATACCTTGACAGGGAATAATGGCAAAAGCCTTGGCCAAGTCAAGATAAGTTGCATGCCCAGTGATCACTCTCAGAGACATAGCTAATTCATCTAGCGCCCAGTACCACTCCCCGATCTGGCAGCCCTCAACTCTAAGCTGAGGAACAATAAAATAAATTCCATTCTCCAATCCTGGCAATCCTCACTTCTCTCCTTAGGAGAAGTGCCAGGTGCCATTTAAGTGAGAGCAAAAACAAAAAAAGGCCTTCAATACAAAACTGTAGCAAACTGCTTTCTACATTTGTAACATGAAGCTTGCTATAACATAGACCACACAAAGCATTTCATACCTGATTGCAGAAGCTGTATCAGAAGTCATTTCCATATCTGCAATCATACATTCTGGCAACAGAAATGAATGTGAGTACTGTACTACCAAATGATCAGCATCTGCCTATCATGCCCATAACATCTGTGCTTAGGGCAGTTGTCCCCTTTGCCCCGCCCTAGCAATGCTTCTGATTACTGTCTACAACCTTTGTAACTCTTTCTACTGGTTCTCTAGGTTCAGTAGACAGGACACAACCTTCACAAAACCAAAGTGAGTGCGGTCTAAATCATTTTTGATGCCCATGTCTACATAAATGAGTTCTGCTGTGTTTATCAAAAATCACTGCTGTAGTAGCCTTTAACTATTTGGGTTACATCCTGCCAACAATTTAACTGCCAGGCAGTCTTCCAAAGTCTGGAGCTACATCCCCCCATATGCACACATATGTCTAGGCTACTGTAGCACAAGCCCCTAAGGGAGAACACAGCATCTGGGGCAACAGAACAATTCAGGCCTTTCTTGCCTCCAAAAAGGAGAGAGGCTGCCTTCTGACAAAATAGACATGTTAGGCACACATAACTTTATTTAAAAACATAACTATTACAGAAGTAAAAAGAAAGATGTAGGAAGGATACAGCTACTGCAGCAATGATTTCACTGAATGTCTATGGTTATGTTAAGTGCAATTTGTACAAATGTACTATGTTCATCAGAAATTAATTTTGCAATAGCCTTTAGAGCTTTGTGGGTATATTAACATAGTTTATCTAACCTGGGAAAGATTAGAATTCATGAGCACCTGTAGAATAGTCCCAGCCAAACCTGTTCTGGACTTAGAAAAGGAATTCCACTTGTAATGCTTTGTAAACATATGTACAGAAGTCTAAGTAGCTGCCTCTATAATGCTTCTAGAGTCCTCCCCTTTCCATCTGCCATTAAAGAAGACAAAGCTCTAAATAACGTGACTTGACCATGACTGGAAGTGATTTAAAGTGGTAGGTACAACAAAATGTAATAGCAAGGGACAATCATCTGGAAATATTCTGTTTTTTAAAACACCTTTACTGAAATATCGAATAAAACACTAAAACAACTGCAAAATAACAAAAAAAGACTCCGGGGCACTAGACCGAAGCCGTAACAAGTTTAATAAAGCTTTTTTCATTTGAATCTTGGTTCACACTTCATCAGACTTTAGCAAAAAAGTAAAAGCATAGCTTAATACTATTACATAAAAGTCACATGATGCTCCCCTTACAATTATGAAAGGAGTACTGAATAATTAATTAATTACATCATGGATCCCCGCCCAACAAAATTCATTCAGAAAACTGTAAACATGTGTTAAAGGCCTATGCTTTAACATATACAACTAAATAAGAAACAAAGTTAAAAACCTGAATATTAAAGGATGTTAAGCTATACACGATAACTAGTGCAACATAATCATTAGTTGTTTTTAAAAAACATTGTTACACTAAAATTCGTAAGATATATGCCCATATAAATGCATCACTTTTCAATATACCTAACCTACACTTTAGATTAAAATACCTAGAAATATCACAAAATTAAAAGGAAAAATGTTCCAGAATTAAATGTTTTAAGGATTAATTGAATAATTCATCTCTACTACTCAATGATTAATACACTGGAGGAGATTTTTTACACTATATTTCATAAATCCAATGCCTGTAAAAATGTTAAATGTATTTACTAATATGTTCAAGTCTACCTTGCCAAACTTTTAAGCTTCAATAAGCACTTAATTGAACAGGAGTCATTTAGTCCAGGATGCCTGTATGCATTTACTTTGATTTGCCAAAATAACTCCAGTTCTTCCAACTTCAAGCCCTCAGGCCCCCCTCTAATATCATGTAAAACACAATCTATTACTAAGTATTTAAATGTATGATCCTTTTCTATCAAGATGTGTTTTGCTAAAGCATTATCCTGCTTGCCTTTACTGATGGCATACTGATGTTCATAAATGCGTTCACGGAATCTACTTTCTGTTTTACCTATATAGTAAATGGGGCATTGTTGGCATTTGGCAAGGTAGACTACATACTTTGAGTTACAGCTGAATTTATTTCTTATTCTATATACTGTATCATTGATATTAAAAGATGTTCCCACTTCTACGAACTTGCAAAATCTACAAGATTCACACTTATATATTCCTAGGTGGTTTGACATTCTAGTAGTTTTGGACTCCAGTAGATTTTTCACATTAGGGCCTCTCTTGAAGATGATTTTGGGAAAACTCCCTACTTTCTGGAACAATTCAAGGTCATTCTTTAATATATCCCAATTCTTACCTACAATGAATCTCACAGTTTGACTATCAACACTAAAAGTTGTGATTAAACTCAGCATGAAGTCACTGGGTTTATCCACCATTGATTCTGGGGTAATAATGAGTTGCTCACTAACTATGGTAAAATTAGTATCACTAGTTGTGCTCAAAATAGGAGTATATTTATTTTTTATTTATTTTTATTTTACATTTGTTGACTGGGCTAGTCTAACTGGATATATGTCCATTTTCAGTAGAGGCCCAGGGAGATAAGCTCCAATAAAGAGATAATTGCAACATTCATACAATGGATAGTAAGACCAGAGATGCAAAGTGTTACAAATAGTATTGTACTGTACAATAAATAGTATATATAGTAAATAGTAAATATATTCCTTTGATCCTCTTTAATTTCACCTCGCTTACCAGGGAATCTACTAACTTGCTCGGGTAACCTCGGCTGATGAACATCCTTTTCAAGACCATACTTTCAGAGTTAAAGTCATCTTCTAAAGTGACAATTCTAGCTGCTCTTACTAGCTGTCCTTTAGCGACTGATCGTTTTTGATGGTAAGGAAGACTACTGGAAAAGTGTAGGAAAGAATTAGAATATGTACTTTTCCTATACACCTTGGTCACATAACTCTGATTGGAAAAATCTTTCCTAAGGCTAATGTCAAGATAACTGATCTCGACATTATTGAAATTAAATGTAAATTTCAAGAAGTCAGTTGTATTATTAAAACAATTCACCAAAAAGGTGGCTTTATCTATATCTACCTTGATAATAATAAAGATATCATCCAGAAACCGAGTGTAGAAAAAGATATCTTCCCTGATGTTATCTACTTTAAAAATAAACTCAAATTCCCAATGGGCCATGACAAAGTTGGCTATACTAGCGCCATAAGGTGAACCCACGGCCACCCCAATTTTCTTCAGGTAATATTCATTATCAAAGAGGAAAAAATTGTTAGACAATATTAAATCTAACAACTCTGTTACCAATTCAATCTCCCTACTTGGTGCGCCTCTTCGATTCAATAGAATCCTGATCCATTCAATCCTTTCCTCATGTGGGATCGAGGTATATAGATCTTTTACATCAATTGTAAGGAAACTGTGGTCCTTCTCAAACTGTAATTCACTGATTTTATGTAAAAAGGACCACGAATCCTTACAAATCTGTTTTTCATGGATCAGGTATTTTTTTAAAATTGAATCTACAATTTTCGCACTGTGATAGGTGATCAAATTTTGGGCATCAAATAATGATCTCATTGGTGGGTTGGTTAAATCTTTATGGATTTTAGGAATCCCAAATAATATTGGTATTTGTGGAAAGGGCATACACATAAAGTTATATCTGGTTATGTCTATCCTCTCTTCTAGGTATAACTCTTCTATTTGGTCCTTTATACTGATGAGCTATATTAAGCTCATTCAAAGATACTTTTTGGCATGCTTCAGTGGCCAAGATCTCACGCATTCGGGCTGTGTAGTCCCAATTATCCATAATGGCTAACCCTCCACCCTTGTCTGGTTTACTGACCCTCACATCTGCAACTCTTAATAAATGCAAGGCTTCCCATTCTTGTTTGGAAACATTTGGTTGAAAACCATTATTAATATTAAACCCCTTGTTACTCCTAGTGCAGGCAGAACGTAAATCCAGTTCACAAAGACGTTAAAAGGACTGTAGGGTTAGGTGATTTGGTGGATTAAAGGTACTGCCAACATGGATAGGGTTGTTCTCTGTATTAATATTGTCCCCTAAAATGACTTTTAAATTAAGTTTCCTAATGAAACACTTAAAGTCCATGACTGTCGTAGGTAGATTCAAATACATCCTTGGAGCAAAAGTATATCCTTTAGACAGCAATTCTACCAACTCTGGTGCTACACAAACAGAAGAATAATTAAAAATCTTAAAGTCACCTGTTGTATTAGTAATGATATCCAGATTGTTGTTTAACCCCAGCTCTAACGCTTCCATTTGTAAAACTTCTGATTGTTCCTCTTTTTCTGGG
This sequence comes from Protopterus annectens, assembly GCF_019279795.1. Taxonomy (NCBI): domain Eukaryota; kingdom Metazoa; phylum Chordata; order Ceratodontiformes; family Protopteridae; genus Protopterus; species Protopterus annectens. The sequence goes on along the minus strand of NC_056739.1, from coordinate 1,084,994,559 downwards.
TTTTATTCTTCTGTTTGGGAATCACTCCCATCTGATTGGGATCCTGAAAATTTGATTGACTTTGAGGGTTTGTTACTCCATCAGCATTCACATTATATCCCTGATTTCTTATTCTTTCACTTCTCCTGAGTTCGCTTTTGGGCTCCCATCAGCTTCAAGGGTGAGTTCAGTGTTAGTAAGTTCATTCTTATCATTGTTTATTGGTCGAGTGTGATGATGGTTATGTGAAAGCCATGAGAAAGCCATGATTGTGATGGTAGGGGCAGTGGATCGGCAATACCTGAATCATAGGCTGTTCGATCACATTGGAGTTTTTTAACTTTAGTGGTCTTTAATTTGGCTAGGTATTGATCAATACTGGAAAAAATCTTGGTATAATCAAACTTATTTGTTTTTAACTTATTGTATTTGACTACACAGCCAAAATGCGTGAGATCTTGGACACTGAAGCATACCAAAAAGTATCTTTGAATGAACTTAATATAGCTCATCAGTGCATAAAGGGCTAGATAGAAGAGTTATACCTAGAAGAGAGGATAGACATAACCAGATATAACTTTATGTGTATACCCTTTCCATAAATACCAATATTATTCGGGATTCCTAAAACCCATAAGGATTTAACCAACCCACCAATGAGACCATTAGTTGATGCCCGAAATTCGATCACCTATCCCACTGCAAAAATCATAGATTAAATTTTTAAAAAATACCTGATCCATGAAAAACAGATTTGTAAGGATTCATGGTCCTTTTTACATAAAATCAGTGACTTACAGTTTGACAAGGACCAAAGTTTCCTTACAATTAACGTGAAAGATCTATATACCTCAATACCACATGAGGAAGGGATTGACTGGATCAGGATTCTATTAAATAGAAGAGGCGCACCAAGTAGGGAGATCAAATTGGTAACAGAGCTATTAGATTTAATATTGTCTAACAATTTTTTCCTCTTTGATAATGAATATTACCTGCAGAAAATTGGGGTGGCTGTGGGTTCACCATGTGGTGCTAGTATAGCCAACTTCGGCATGGCCCATTGGGAATCTGACTTTTTACTGTTACCTTAACTATTGGTTTTAATGTTAGCATGGTTTTTAAATATTTCTGAATATACTTTTAAAAGGTCTTTTAAGAGTGTTTTCGAACTGATGAGCTATATTTATATTTACATATATACAAATATATTTACTGCATTCATACTTGTTTTACAAGAAGCTGGATTTTTAAAGAAGCATACAATGGGTTAATTGTTCTTTCCTGCTTACCTTGGGAGCGGGTTTGCCTTTTGCTTGGAGGAAGTTGATGTGGTTTGAACTTGTATATACTGTTTGAAACATTCTTGTTGCAACTGTCTGATAAAGTCTCACTAAGGGGTGAGAAGAAAAGCGCTTTATGGTTACTGTTTTTTATTGTTTTTTATCTTTTGTTTGAAGCAAATTCTGAAGAATAAACTTTGGAAACTACTACTCTGTGCATGCCTCAAGCCCTCTTGCCTGCATTCCTGTTTTTGCAGTTACCTGTTTCAGTATTCCAAGTCTTCCTATATAGATTATTGGAAGCCATGTCTTGCACCAAAGCTGGAACTTGAACTACTTTTTACTGAATAGCTGCAGGATTCCTCCCAGTCACTGTTTTCTATTCACCTTTTCTATTTGATTTTCTTTCAGGCTGTCTTAGTTTCTTCTTCTTTGTAGGCATCCAGGCAGTGTATATACTAGCCAGTAACTGAATTTTACAATATCACTTGTTATTGTTTCTCAGTTTCTGTTTTCACACTGGAACAGCTGAAGTTTAGCTGGTGATCAGTGTGGAGCCATCTTGGAAGTCCTGAAAATACTCTGTTTTGATGCAGGCTGCAGTCTGACTATTCTCCAAGTATCAGTCACAAACCCTGTGGATAGGTTGAGGTGAACAGGTTAAGCAGAGGCTCAGATAGTGCATACTTGACACTGAGGCAGCCTGGTATGTTACTTGGTCATATAGAAACATTACTTTAGCCTTTGATAAGGATCCCAGGACTTCTTCCAAGTTGATTTTGGAAGAAACTAAATTTTCAGGGATAATGAATGCAATAATGTGGTAGATCTGGTAAAGTTAGCTCTAAATTTGTTTGCTAATATATTTGTTATATGTTCATCATTAAATCACTGTTGTAGTTGCCCAAGCTATATAGTTTACACCCTGCCAAGGATATGATAACCATCCAGCATCCAAAGCTTTAGGGCACCTTCCATTTTTATCTAATTTTCTGAGGAAAAGTTTACTTTTTCTAGAGAAAGGTTTATATTTAAGCTAGGATGTGGTTTTAATGGTTGTCAGTAAAATAATTTCCTTCCAAAATTTAATTTTTTGTTATGTTTATCTAATACATGAAAACTTTTCTAAACTCACTTTTTGTGTAAAAGTGAAGAATTTTGTGTGGAAAATTATAGATAAGTGCTTGGGCTAGAGGTTTTCAGGATTGTCACTAAAACTTTTACCTCATAATTCTAAAATTCCTGTTGGGATGGTTCACAGAATTTTCCAGGCCCTGCTACTTGCCTATCAGTCTCTTTTCTCAGTTAGAACATGGAGCAAGCTTTGGGCTCTTTGATTCTTCCCTCCTTATCTGCAAGAAGAAAAAAGTTTCACAAGAGTTTTTGGTAGTTAGGCAGGCTTCCTCATTGTCTTAGCCATTGATGAGTAACTCTGCTGTGGCTAAATCAGATACATTAGACTTTCCATCATTGTTTCTCGATCCCCCTAGTGTTGCTCTTCAAGAAGCTGATAAAGATCAGGAGTTTGGTACTTCCTTCTCAGCTCTTTGGTTTTCCTTGTTGAGCAAGGGAAAACTATTCTTGGTGGTCTTGGGGGGGGGGAGTGGATGATGCTTTACCCCAAAGCTGACCTAGGGTACTAGATTCCTGAGGAAGAACCCCTTCCTTGGATTAGTCTTTTTCTAGGGGGCCCTCTAAAAATAGAAAACAGAAAGTTAAGCATATTCCTTTGCTTGTTTCAAGAGGATAGAGAGGAATGTCTGACCGGGCTTTGCTAAGGGCTTACTTCAAGCCATTAATTCTTTTAAATTTTTGACCCTCAATGAGTTTTCAAAGAAAAAGATTTCCTTTTGACTGATACTGATTCCCAGTCAAAGCGGATTGTATTTTTCCAGTATCTACACCACAGGAAGGGGGATCTGATTCTGAAGAAAGTTTTCTTCAGATTCCTTCTTGAAGAGTTGTCTTTTTTTCTGAAACTAAAGCAAGATTGAGAGAATTGTTTCAGTGGGAAGAGAGTGGAATTGCAGCATCCCAGAAAAAATATCATGATTTTTACAGCTGGATTTTCCTCAACCTGGATCTGTTCTTCATGCACTGCCAGATTTAAAGGATAAATGACCAAGGGAAGTTATCGCAAGCTTCCTCACGGACTGAACTTACATGCAAAAGACAGGGATTGTTTGATACACCCTAACCTGAAACCTCTACAGTTGGCTTTACTAGATAAGCTCACCCAGACTCTGCCACAACTTTGCTGTGAGGGAAAGGTGAGTTTGTTTTTGCTTTCTGGTATTTTTTGCTGCTTTATTACCTTCTTCTGTTTTGTATGTTGCGATTCATTTTCTTTACACAGTGCTTTACTTGTATTCTGCTTTTAATTGCATATTAAACTAGGAAAGAGACCACAGCTATGTTTGTTGTTAGTCACACAAATTAAGTTTTTACCCACCCTCCCATACTGTTGATGTTGAGTTTTTAAACTCACCTGTCTTTCTAGTTGACTGCCCCTACGTTAATTGACCACATATCTTCTTCCCTCTTCTCCTTCATTGCCTATTGTGAGTAAGCACAAAAGTATCATTTTGTGAAATCACTTCCCTTCAACTATTTAAATTTATTGACCAGCCAACTGAATTCCATAGAACCAGAATAAAAAGTGCCTACCCCTTCCAATTTATCTTGCTCTTTTAAAATTAGTGGCTCTTTACTTAGATGGCTAAAGCTTAAGTTACTCACTGTTTCATATCTAACTGCTTTGTGCACACTGGATATTAACCCAGTTTTTAATCTTACTTTTAAAGTCTGCAGTATCTGCTCCAAGACCACCAATTACTGGACAGCTCACATTCTGCCGCTCAGTAGACATCTTGGGATTAATGCTTCTGTTTTGCTCCTGGTGAGGGAGGGGCCACAGGAACTTTATTTCCTGGGGACTGTTGATCACCAGTAAGCCTGATAGCTACTTCATAGGCATACCTTTCAACCTCTTAGAGCAAACAGTCTGAACAAAGTCACAAATAGTGGGGGAACAAAGACCCAAAAATAGAGACACTTTTTAAATATTGCTCTTACAAACTTAGAAAGTTGATAGAATAACATGTTTTTAATTAGTATGAATTTTCTGAAGGATATGAAGTCTGAAATTCAAATCTCTGCTATTATTTTCTGATGTCAGTCCTCAATGATTTGCCAGTGGTTTGCCAGAAAGCAACACTTTCATGAGTAAGAGGTCAAAAATATGAGGCAAAAAATCTGGACATTCTGCAAAACTCTGGACAGTTGAGAAGTATGTTCATAGGTGCCAGTTTGGAATTTGTGCTTATATTTTGCTCCTGGCGAGAGAAGGAGCAGAGTGTATAGATTCCTGATTCTTTCTGGTTGGGAAGTGAGTGTCTGTGCTTGATCTTCTTGATTGGTCTGGTTGCTCTTCAAGGCATCTACCAGGAAAAGGCTACAACAAGCCTACAGACCTTTGTATCACCTGGGGCAGGACTGTGGATCACCAAACAAGATGTGGCCTGCTTCTCATCTTAGGATTGATGCTATTGTTTTGCTTTGGGTGAGAGAAGATGCAAAGGAGTATTGTATCCCAACAAAGTGAAGCTGTGGTGAGACCAACAATAGTAGTAGTTAGGCAATAGCCATTCATGCGACTCCCCTCTTTTCATCATTCTTGACAAGCTAATTCTTTCTTTCCAGTAAGTACTGCTTGATTTGCTTCTAACTTCAGAATATCTGCCTAAACACTTTATCCATAAATCATCTGGCTGTACTTATTAGTTCCCCTCAAGTGTTTGGCAGTGCCTGTATAGCAACAGACACCTTGAGATGACATTTTCCAGTAAAAACACCATTGAAATTTCACCAATACCTAGTTGAACATAGTACAACTAGTGTGCAGTGAGAAGCACTGCCCCCATAGTTGCAAATCGGATACTCATGACATTATTTTATCTTCTCACTCCAACTGTCTAATCAAAAATGGTCTGTTGCTATGGATATGAGCTTTCCAACTATCTCCATTACCAACTTAGTAGATATGGGCATCTTGAGGCAGTATAGAAATTGCCTCATGTTTACTGACAACCAGTTAATTCTCAAACAAACTGATATGGTATGAAAGAGATGTATTTACACAATGTCACAGGAGGCAAAGCTCTCACATAAAAGCACTGCCAATGTCAATAAGGTTGTCAGTAGCACACATGCTGCACCCATCACACACAATACAAAGCAGACACATATACCCACATATGCTGAGGCAGTTAAATGTAATCTTTCTAAACCTCAAAGACTTCCTAGACAAAGTACATATAGCAAACACCCTCAGCAACCCTAAATGCACTCTTTCAAAACAACATCCAGATCAACACATACAGCCACATCTCATGGGGCCTCTACTTCTAAGCCCATAAAGCAAGCCACCACAGAATCCAACATTCCAGTCATTGGAAACTCCATTGTGAGACACACTGAGGTCCCTCTCACCTAGTCAAATAAGGAGAAAGTCATGGTCAGTTGCTTATCAGGGGTCAGGATTTGCCACATTACACATGCACTCAGGTCATTGGACCACAAGTACCAGTATAGTCCATGTGAGTGTGAATGACCCAAGAAGTACTTCCTAGACTATATTAAGACAGACATCATGGAGCTCTTGGAATGTGTGTCCCAGGCTGGTATGAGCCTAGCACTGAGCAACATTTTATCTGATGTCACAATATGAACAAAAGATGACTGACTTTAATAATTGGCTTAATTTCTGGTGTCATAAATAAATATTAGCTAGGACATTGTCCTCCCCAATGGTGCCTTTTTTGACAATGCCAAACTAAAAGTACTTCTGACATAGCAAATCATAACCATGAAAATCTAAAGGTGTTACTGCTCATTGTTAAGTGTCTAAACAAAAAAATGCACTCCCTGGAAGTTCTCTTCACCCTGGAGCATGCCGATGTATGTGTGATCACTGAGATGTGGTTTAAAGCCATGAAGACCACACCAACAGTGCAAGGTTATAATGCCTTCCACACATTTAGACCAGCTACTACACAGACAAAGACTAAAGGTGGAGGTGTCTCAATTTACATCAGAAATAATTATACCTCAATGCTGGTCAAACAGGACAAAGCACTTGAGTGTCTACACTTTCAAATTACCATAGGCAAAATCCAATACCACTTCATTGCAAGCTATAGGTACTGCTCTATGACCCAGGAAACCCACAGCATGTATTTAAACTTCTTGGAAAAACTCACCATCCAACCCAACACCATATCTATGGGTGACTTTAATTACCCCACTATATGATTATATATGACACTAAACATACAGGCAGAGAGATTCCTGAATTTTGTAAATATAAACTTCCTGGACCAGACTGTCAATACCTCGACATGGGGTGCAACCATACCGGATCTGGTCCTCACTAATATGGGAGAATGCTGCACACCCCTCTAGTGTAATGTCTTCTCTGGTAAGATCAGATCACAAAATGGTCTCATTTGAAGTAAAAATAAAACCTGAAACTTCAGCTAACCCTGGAATATTCAGGAACTACTCTAAGGCTAACTTCCTACTATTAAGTGATAACCTGGCAACATTTCCTTAATCTCCTCACCATTTAAACTCTACACATCCCCATCATATCTGTCACCCTTTTCTCCCTACCTCTTCTTCTTCTCCTATCCTATCCCTCCTCTTATCACATCCCGATCAGCCCCCTACATCTTTCACCTACCTCTACTCACAATACTCCAAACCTACAAAGCAATACTCATTCACAATATCTCCATCACTATTTCTTACTAACAACTCACAACTTTCCAAAATCAAAACATCCCCCCACCTCTCATTCCCCCCAAACACTAAACATAAATATCACTTCCACCTCCTCACACCTCCTACTTAACTCTGCCACTACAGTACCTTACTCTTTTCAGGTGACATTCACCCCAACCCAGGCCCCTTCTCCAACCTCGCTTCTACTAATCATCCCTCTCAATCTATCTCCCATCACCCATACTCTCCCTCCAAGCATCTAATCTTCTCTATTAATATTGACAACATTCTTAACAAAATCAGTGAATTCCATGCACTGATGGACAAATACTCTCCTGACATAATAGCTCTCACAAAAACCTGGCTCAAACCTCACATCTTAGAGCAAGAATTTCTCACCTCTGGCTACAACATCCTTCGCATTGACAGACCTAATAAGAAAGGCGGAGGAGTTACCATAATATACTCTGAACACCTCAACCTGTATCCTACATCCAACCCACCTCCTCTATTTCACCCTGCTGAACTACTAACCGTGAACTGCAAAATTAATGATTACAAAACAATAACAATAGCTGCAATATATATCCCTCCAGTGGCAATATTACACTATTAGAACACATTCTGTCCTGGTTTACACACAATATACCCAATGAAACCACTCTGCTAGGTCATGTCAACATCAATTGGCTATCCTTTACTTTCAATTCTCCCAGCTCTAGCATCAACCTGTATGGCTTCTCACAACTTATCACCATCACCACCCACTTCAACAAACCAACACTAGCTCTATCATAGACTGGATCCTAGTTTCCAATCCTGAACCTTATCACCACCCAAAATCTCTACCTGATTCCATTAGTGACCACTCTTCTATTTGCATACAAATATTCACCCCCATCAGCCAAGGCCACACAAATTTAAAGACTGCCACAGCCTCTTAAACTTTCACCCTGACACATTTAATAGCACATTCTCCTCCATAAACAGGTCCTTCCTATCATACCTTCCTCTAGACGATACTGCACTAAAATTCAACAACATTGTTCTAATCATACTTAACTCTCTCGCTCCTCTCTGGAAAATCAGAGTTAACTGTCTCTGCTCCCCCTGGTTATCCCAATCCACTTGCTGTCTCATGCAGAAAAGAGATAATGCCTGGAAACTCTGGACTAAAACAAAATCCCCCATCCATCACCAACCCTATAAAGAACTCCTTAACCTTACCAAAAAAAAAAATAGTCAACAATGATAAGAAAAATTTTGCCTACAACCCCAAACAACCCATCGTAGTAACCCCAAACATTTCTGGAACACTATCAATTAAATCCTTCAACCAGGCAACCCCACAGCACCTAAGCCCTGTCCCAATAACACCCCTCAAGAAACTGCCACCATATTTAACTCCTACTTTATCAAAACTATCAGTAAACATATGCAGACAACTAACTCCTCTAACCCCATTGACCCCCCCACTCCTCCCAAATAAAAAGAACCCCATCTCTCTGAAATCTGTTCCCACTAGCTACATTAAAAAAACTCCTACATAAGCTTAAGCTATGCTCTCCATCTGTGGACAACCTACCTCCACTCAACCTTAAGCTAGCTGCTACCTCTATAGCCTACTTTGTTTCCCTTCTTATAAACCACTCTATATTTAAATCCACTGAACTCTCACTCTGGAAACAATTTTTTACCTTACCTAACCACAAAGGAGGTACCTCCATGGAACTATCTAACTACTGGCCCATAACAATACTGTCCCCCTGTCCAAAATACTCAAGAAATCTGTACACAAGCAACTCTTGGACTACTTACTACAAGAAAACCTACTCACTACCACCCAACATGGCTTCCATCCAAATAACAGCACTACTACTGCCCTCATCTCTTTTACTCATTCTACCTCTCTAGCCAGATGCAACAAACTCATCTCCTGTCTCTTTCTAGACCTCTCTACAGCTTTTGATACTGTCTGACACTCCTTGCTCCTTTCAAAACTCTCTGACCTCATTCTTTCCAGTACTTTCATCTCCTGGTTTTCTAGCTATCTCTCCAACAGACAGTAATCTGTTACATGGCTCTCCACAGCATCTCCCTTTCTCCCCATCAAGATGGGAGTTCCTCAAGGTTCAATTCTTGGTCCCTTATTGTTTAACATCTTCACCAATCACCTTCACATGTCCTGTCCTTACACTTCTCTCATACAATATGCCGATAACTCAACAATCATCTCCATTTCTGGCACCAGAATTCCTGCAATTCTGTTGAAAACTGGCTCACTAATAACAAACATCCTAAATCTCCAAAAAAAAAAAACAAGCTTTTTTATTCCTCCCTAAATATCTTATGCATCTTAAACCTGTCTTCTGCATTACTTCACTAAACAACACTGTCTTAAATGTGGAAACTAACAGAAAATAAACTCAAACCAAAGACCGTCATCTCATCTATTATCATAGCATAACAATAACATAAATATAAAATATAAAAAATATAAAAAAGAATATAAAATATAAAAAAATCTTAGCCTGACCCATGCTAGAATACTTTCATTTATATGATATATATTAGTAAGAGCATAAGAGGGAGTAATATTAATAATATAGTTGAAACAAGAGAATATGAGTGGATAATTAGACCAGCCGTGGACAAATATCCAGGAATTAATGCTGCTGTAAGTCTGAAACCAGTATTGATAAAGAAGCAAATGCAAGATAACTGAAAGTATTCTAGCATGTGTCAGGCTAAGATTTTTTATATATATGTATTTTATATTTTTTATATTCTTCATATTTATTTTATTGTTATGCTATGATAATAGACGAGATGAATTTCATGTGATTTGGTTGGTTGTTGTCATGTGATTTGATGTAATTATACGAGTATTAGTAGAGTTGTTACCATTGTATTTAGCACTGAAGAAGGGTTACGCCTGAAAGCTTTGCTTGTTCATTTTATTGCTTTATTAAACCAAGTTCTGATGGTCTTTGGCTTGAGTTTATTTTCTGTTGGGTTTACGTTTATCTCACGTCTGAGCTTACCACTATTTTATTCTTTTTCTTTTTATATAAATGTGGAAACTCACATCCAATCTTCTTGGAGTCATCATCGATGATCAACTCAAATTTGACCTACATGTCTACCACTGCATAAAGAAAACACACCAAAAACTAAGCTTACTTTACTGAAATAAAAAATTCCTTACAAAAGACTCCAGACTCTCTCTTGCCTATGCTTACCTTCTCCTCAGCCTTCTCCACAACTTACAAATCTTAACTAACCTACAATCCTCCCTACTAACCAAACTTTATTCTATTTACACCAAAGTAGGTAGGTTCGCAGCAAACTTTACGTCAAACTCACATCACTGTCACTCACTCAAACTTTTAAACTGGCTTTAATTCTCCCATCAACTACCACTCTCTGAACTTCTTATCGTTCACTCCATCCTTAACAAACCCTCCGCCTGTCCAGCCCACTCCTCACTCCTCTCTCTTTATACACTTTCTAGAACCCTTAGGAGCTCTGACCAACAACTCTTGGAAATATATAAGCCCAAAAGATCAGTAGGGCCAAAATCTCTATAGCTACAGTCCTACCCTAGCATGGAACAAACTACCCATGCCCATAAGAGAAATAACTCATGCAAATGAATTCAAAAACACTCTAAAAGACTACATACTAAATGCCTGGCCATGTCACTGTAAAAAACTCTCTCTGACCTCCCCTACTGCTACCTTTAACTACTCTTCAACTGGCTCCCTCGAACCTACCCTTTTGCTAACTTACCTTGTTTTAACTGCTGTCTCAACTCCTTCACCTAACCTGAATACTGACTCTTTTTTCCACCCTGACCCTAAGAGTTATATCTTACAAAATTGTTTACTACACTCTATATTATTGCAATTGTTTCTCAAATGATTGTTATCTTTGATACCTCTTTGTTTTTGTGTGCATTTACCTTAGTTTTTACGTTTGTGTAACTAATTAAAGTACTACACTCTACGTTTTTAATATTGTTCTCATGAATGCTATTTTTGTAACCTTTATTGTGTACTTCTGTGGAGCTTTTCTCCCCGGGCCACTGCTGAAAAAGGGCTCTAGCCTAGTTGGACTATCCTGGTCAACAAATGTCAAATAAAATAAAAAGAAATAAAATAAAATTTCAAGCCTCCATAAAACACTGCTGCCTATGCAGAACTGTTCACAGAAATCCTATACAACCATGTTAATAGGTATATAGAGGCAGCTGTACCTACCAGGAAGAAATACACCCTGGTGGAATCACATCAGTAGGCTATATAACAGAAGGAAGCAAATCATGGCAAAAATTAGGAGGTGCAGCACCCAGCAGTTTAAAAGCACTTTCATTAAACTAAGCAAACAACGCAGAGCACAAATAAAGTCTACCAAAGCCAAATTTGAGGTAAATTTGGCCTTCCAGGTCAAGGACAACCACAAGGTATTCTTTAGCTATGTCTGCAACCTCAAAGACAATACACAATTGTGTGCAGAGCTCATTGTAAATGGAACCACCTATACTGAGCCAGAAGATGAAGCAAGCCTACTGGCCGATGAATTCAGCTCCAACTTTATGCCTCTCTCCCCATCAACCTTCCCTCAGGAAATACCATCAAATATAACTCCCTCTGCTATCACTAGGGAAAAGGTCCTTAATGTTCTCTCTAAGGCCAAGAACACTGCATCAGTTGGCCCAGACAATATCCCAGGATGCCTTCTAAATAGCATGAAACATGGCCTATCAGGCCATTTGGAATTGCTATTTAACTGTAGCCTCCAAACAGGCTTCATGCCTCATGAATGGAGAACAGCAACAGCCATCCCTCTGCACAAAGGTGGGCCATCTACAGACCCATAAGTCTCACTAGTCTTATATGCAAAGCCATGGAAATAATTATCATAGAAATGATCAGTAATGACATATGAAACCTCCAGACAGTGGACCCAACCCAGTTTGGTTACATCAAGGGAAGGTCATGCCTGATCAACCTGGTGGACTTCTTTGAGAAAGTCACCAAAGCAACGGATGAGGGCATAATGGTTCACACGGGCTACTTTGACCTAGTCAAGGCATTTGACACAATCCTCCACTTGGGCATTGTTGATAAACTCAAGAGGTTAGGTACAAACCCTTATGTCACCCAGTGGATAGCCAGCTGGCTCACAGACAGGCCCAAGGAAGTTATATTTGGGGAGTCTACCTCTATGAAGAGGCCAGTCACAAGCACTCAGAGACTGGGCCTGGAACCGCTCCTTTTTGGCATTTACTTTTCTGAAGTCAAGGCCAACGTCAGTGGCCTCTGGCTGACTAAATTTGCAGATGATTGCAAATTAGGAGCTATCAGTGAATTGCCAACTGATACAAATGTTCACCAGGAAGGGCTGACACAAACAACTGGTTCCAGAGCCATGAACTAAAACTAAATACCAGGAAATGCATAAATAGTATCTTACAGGAAGTCATCCACCCATTGAAACTATCATATTGACAACACATCTCTAAGAGTTGACCCAGGAGCCAGAGACTTGGGGACACACATAGACAGTAGTCTAGTCTTTGACCATCACCTATCTACATTAGTGAGGAAATCATTCTATGCTGTACAACTTATAAATAAAGTAGGTCCAAAGAAGTCATTGTTTCACTGTATTCATCATTCGTCAGACCTATCATTGAGTACAATGCCCCATTTGGTATGTACCTAACCAGGCATATCCAATAATTGGAACATCCTGAGAGGTTCTTCACTGAAAGAATACAGGGCATAAATAACATGTCCTATGCAGACTGTTTCAAGGCCCTATGCCTGTATTCTGTCTAATTCAGACTGTTGAGGGGAGATCTATGCCTGGCATACAAGGCATTATCAGACCCCACTCTGATGGACTTTCTGCATATCTGCAAAACAAACAGCACTAGAATTACCTGTTCCAAAGACTTAAACCTTCCTGCGATATAAATAGGACTGCTGAAGAGACAGGTATGTATCACAGAGATTACCCCTTCTCTGGAACAGGTCCCCATCAATGTGAAGCAGAGTTCCTCCCTAACCCAATTCAAGTCCTCTCTAACCCAATTCAAGTGTAACTTGGACAGTTGGATGGGGAACAAGAGATTCATCCCTGATTTTGCACATATGTCTGTAACAGACACAGGGAGCCTGTAAATGGTTCATCTTCCAGGCCCCTGATTATAAATGTTTCACTTCCTAAGCCCCTGCTTACACTTATCAAGGGTACCAGAACATGTTTGAGATTTGAGATGAATGGCTAGGCTTAAAAAGGCCCTTGTGGTCATTAGCTTAGTGCACACCTATGAACCTATGACTGCCTGTATGATAAAAGTTTCAGTACCTTTTATGCACCTGTTTTCTGAGGATGTGTGTCAAGTTTTAAAAGAGACTAAGAAATCTGCTAAAATCATATATGGGTAAATGGAAGAGATTTTCTAGTTGGTGCTAAACTAAGAACATGGGCTCTTTTAAAAAAAAAGTCACAAATACATCTGGTTCTTAAATATTTGTGTGAATTATTAACTTCTGGCCTTTCTTGTTCTTCTGTCAAAATTCATCTCTTTGCCATCTGTACTTGTCAGCCATTCTATCATTCCTTATCTACACTGCCTTAGGTCAAACAGTTTTTGAAAGGGGTTCTTTATATCCATCTGGAACTACTTCTACTTACCGAAATCCCACTTCGTCAAACTTCATAATGATGAGACAAAGTTGCCGAAGATGTAGTTTCAAAAATACTTGAATCAACATAAAATAACTCCTGGAAATGAACCACTTGTCTAACAACACTTCAACAACAAACTGAAGCAAATCAAACCCATCCATGTGGGGGGGGGGCTGTGCCCCCCCCCCCCCAACTAAATATACCAACTCTGAGATCACACTTTAGTGGACAAAAGAGCAAAGCTCACCATGGTGGCCAAGTAGTTTCCTTCCTGAAGTTATTTTATGGTGATCCAGGTGTTCATGAAACTCATCTTCGGCAACTTTGTCTCATTGCTATGAAGTTCATTGAAGTGGGATTTCAGTAAGTAGAAGTAGATCTATCTATCTACCTAAAAGACTGGTGGGACCTTCTTGGTATCTCCGTTTTGATATAGAGCAACTTTCAATTTTTCGTTTTGAACCAGCTCATCAAGGCAAATTAAAATTTTTAATTTGTAAAATAGTAATACTCACTAGCCTCTGCAAGAAGAGTATCTGAGTTAGAAGCTTTTATGGTGAGTCTGCCTTATCTCATTTTTCAGAAGGATATGGTATCTTTTAGAACAAATCCAGTGGTTTCATAGTTTACTTTGAGTCAAACTAGTCATCTACCTGTTTTTTTTCTAGATCCAAAAATAAGGGAGAAAAGATTTTTGTATACTCTGGATATCCATAGACAACTCAGATAATATACTGACAGCGCTAAAACCTTCATGAGTCCAGATAAACTATTTTCTATGAAGGTAAAAAAGGGGACAATCAGTGTCAAAATGGACAATTTCCAAATGGTTGTCTTATGCTGTTGTTTTCTGTTACCTTTCCCATGGCAAGTCACTTCCAGGCAAGATCAGGGTACTTTGTACCAAAGCTTTGGCTTCTTCTGTGGCTTTTTGGAAAGGAATGGATGGTATAAGTACTTTAGAGGGAGTATATTGGTCCTCTATGCATAGTTTTACATGACATTACAAGTTAGATTCCTTTTCCAAGTCCAGAACAGGTTTTACTAAGACTATTCTCTAGAACTTACTGGACTCTAACCCTTCTTCTTGTTCCCTTTCTTTCTTTGCTTTGGTTATCTTCCAATATTGCATAGGCTACTGCGGCAGTGATGTAATGATGAATATAGTACAGTTGTTTAAGGTAACGTACCTGTGACACCCGTGCACTGGCCCAGTAATCAGGGAGACTCAATCCTCACTACTAGCACCAGTGAGGGGCATCCACATTAGAAGGATAACAAGTACACACACAGTAAAGTACAATTTCCCTTAAGTGCACACAGAGATCACAGTCAGTTTTGGGCTGTTTTTTCCCTTTCTCTCTAGAGTCCTAATAAGACTCCCCACTGGCACAGTTATAGGGTTCAGATCTCAGCCGAATAGTCAAGCCAAAACCTCCAGTACCCTCTCTGTCCAACCAGTGCTTCATGTCCCTGCCCAAGTAGCTGACACACACACACACACACACACACACACACACACACACACACACACACACACACACACACACACACATTGAGATTTGGTTTATATACAAACACACATACACTCCTGGGGAAGGCTGGCACAGGTTCACTAGCCGTTCCCCCTTCTGCCCAGGCTATAAGGTAGCAATCACTGCTACCAACTACTCTTATCAGGTACTAGAAAAGGCCCTTACCAAAGGTGTCAAATTCTACTGTTATCCAAATAGTAAGTGTGACGAACAGCAAGGCTATTGGAGTGGCTTATACAGTATCACAAAATACATGCAAATACACTAAGAGCTTAAATTATCTCTACATAAAGCAGCCACAGTTAAAATGTTTAAATATTTAATAAGAAAGAATAAAAAATGTAAGACAAAACTCATTGATTCAACACAGTGACAATAGAGAGTTCAGAAATCACAGGAAATACTTTAAAACAACATTGTAGGATAGTCTGGCATAAATATAGAAAACAACTAGACTAATTTTGCTATTTCTATCTCTCACTAAGAAAAACTATGTTCTAAATAACTTTACTTACAAGGCAAAGTGCTGGTGAGTTGTTGTCAGCTCCAGAACAAAATACCAAATGCAATACTTTCTTTCTGAGATAGGTCTTAAATTGATAATACACATTACTGCTGAGTCATTTCAAATTTCATCATTCTTGTCACTTCTCTGATTTAGTTCCCAGGCTAACAGAACTCAAAATGTAACATTTCTTTTTGATCTGCACCTGCCAGGAAACCACAACAATAAAAGACACTTTACATGTGAGACCTAGTAATTATATCTGTCTTCGGACAATAGAAAGCATTTCTAGCTGCAGACATCCTGTCTCCTAGCTTGAGATCACACACAGTCATAAAATCCTTTACTTATCAGCTTTCTTCCAGCAGGGTGCATTGTGGTTACATCTGTGAAGCTCAGAACATAACACAGTTTTCTTACATTTGTCAAACAAGCATGTGGATCATATTAATATTTACAAGGACATAGAATTATTTACAAACTTCTATCTAGCTAGGCTGGCAGCCTTCACAACTCTCCCCACCCTGGAGAACTCAAGCTAGTTTTTCAAGTGACCCTTGAGAAACGTTGCTTGAGAGGGTTGAGTCTATCTGGGTATACCTTACCCCATTCCCTGTCAAGAGTGTCCATCTGCATTGGTATTGTTAATCCCACTGTAGTGCTGCACTGACATATCATATGCTTGCAACCCTAAGCTCCACCTTATCAACTTGGCATTTTGCTGGCTGGCGTGATGTGACCATGTTAGGGGATTGTGGTCTGTAACTACAGTGAATTTATTTCCATACAGATAAGGCTGAAGTTTCTGCAGTGCCCACACTATAGCTAGACATTCCTTTTCTACAGCTGCATAGCATTCCTCCCTGGGTTGAAGCCTATGACTGAGATAAACCACTGGGTGATCTTCTCCTTTTGAAGAAATCTGGCTAAGTAAAGCACCCACCCCATGGTTCAAAGCATGCACCTGCACAACAAATTCTTTGGTTTAATCTGGACTGGCTAACACAGGGGGTCCTCCCAAAGCTTCTTTAAGCTTCCGGAATGCGTGACCACATGCTGTGGTCCACACTACCTTATCTGGCTGTTTTCCTTCTCAGATCTGTGAGGGGAGCAGCTATGGTACTATAACTGGGGATGAACTTTCTGTAGAACCCTGCTGTCCCTAAAAATGCCCTCACCTACTTTTTGGTAACAGGTGCAGGCCATGCCTGAATAACTTCCACTTTGGCCATTTCTGGCCTGATCATACTACTCCCCACTCTATGTCCCAGGAAGGAGACCTCTGCCATACCCACCTGACATTTGCTGGGCTTAATGGTCAACCCTGCCCTCCGTAGTCTACCCAGCACCTCCCTGATATGCTGAAGGTGCTCTTGCCATGAATGGCTGTAGATGGTAAGATCATCTAGGTAAGCAAGGGCAAAATCTCCTGCTTCTGCTAGGATATGATATACCAGCCTCTGGAAAGTCACTGAGGCATTTTTCACCCCAAAGGGCATTTTTGTGAACTCATATAAGCCAAAAGGAGTTACAAAGGCTGACCTCACTCTAGCACTAGGAGTCAAGAGCACCTGCTAGTAACCCTTGCTAAGATCAATGTTGGTAAGATACTTAGACCCACCCAGCTGCTCTATGGCTTAATCTGTCCTAGGCATGGGGTAAGCATCTGACTCTGTGTGACTATTAAATTTCCTGTAGTCCACACAGAACCTGGACCTGCCATCCTTCTTTGGGGTCAGCACCACTGGGGAGGCCCAGGGACTGCTGGACCCTTGAATTACCCCTAGTTCCAACATTTCCAGTATCTCCTCCCTCAGAGTCTATTTGACTCTCTCAGGCACCCTATAAGGGGTCTGCTTAATAGGCCTTTGGGGTCCTGTGTCCACCTGGTGCTGTACCAGGTGGGTGCACCCTGGTTTCCCAGTGAACATGTCCCCAAACTCCTGTAACACTGCATGGATTTCTCTAACCTGTATAGGATATAGCTGCTGGGACATTGCTACTCCTTCCATTGAGGTGTCAGTGAAAGCCTTACTGAGGAGATCAGTCACCAGATCTCCCTCAGACTCCTCCTGCAATCCACTGCAAATACTCAACACAAGGGCCTCCCTATCATGGTAAGATTTCATCATGTTAACATCATACAATTTGTGCCCCTGCCTCCTGCCTAGCAGTTCTACCATGTAGTTAACATCACTGTCCTTCCTTACCAACTTGTAGGGTCCCTTCAAAGCTGCCTGCAGCTTGCTGTGTCTGACAGGAATGAGAACAATTACCTGCTGCCCTACAGCATACTCTTTAGCTCAAGTATTCCTGTCATACCAGACCTTTTTCTGCTGTTGGGCTTCTGGCAGGTTCTCCTGGGCCAAGCCCATGAGTTCCCTGAGCCTTGTCCTGAGATTTAGGACATATGCCACAATAGACTCCTTGTGAGATTCACACTCACCTTCCCACTCATCTTGAATTAAATCTAGAAGTCCTCTCACCCTATGCCCATACAGCAACTCAAAGGATGGAAAACCCATGGATTCCTGGGAACCTCTCTGTAAGCAAATAACAGATGAGACAAATATTTGTCCCAATCCATCTTAAACTGGTCTGAAAATGCCCGTAGCATGGATTTGAGTGCAGAGTTTAACCTCTCAACAAGACTATTAGTCTGGGGATGGCAGGGGGTGGTCTTTAAGTGCTTCATTCCACAGCACTTCCACAGACAAGCCAGCAGGTCTGACATGAAATTGGCACCTCTGTCAGTCAGTATTTATTTTGGGAAACCTACCCTGCTGAAAATCTCTAACAAACAATTGCCACTTTTGTGCCTCAGTGGAGGACAAAGCCACTGCCTCAGGGTATCTTGTAGCATAATCTACTACCACTAGGATTGAGTACTCAGAGGCCCCAAATATCCATAGCTACCCTCTGAAATGGCTCCTCAATCACAGGCAAAGGCATCAAGGGAGCTTTCACCTTGTCTCCTGACTTGCCTACCTTTTGGCACTGCTCACAAGTCCTGCAGTACCGTGTTACATCTCTGGAAATCCCAGGCCAATAAAAGTTCTGCATAATATGTCTCTTTGTACATTTTATGCCTATATGACCTACAAAGGCAATATCATGGGCTATGGCTAGAAGTGCCAGATGGTAGACTGTAGGCACTACAAACTGCTGTATCCACTCACCTTCTAGCCCTCCCACAGGGGTCCACTCTCTACACAGTAACCCTTTGTCCTAGTATACAGAGTCCCCCTTCCCTTGAGAATCAGGTGCCTCACTAGCTACCTGCCTCAGGCCTTGTAATGTAGGGTCTGAGAGCTGAGCCTATCTCAACGCTCCCTTTGTAATCCCTCCCAGCTCCCCTTCCACAGGAAGTCTAGCATCCTCTGACAGCAGTGCCTCACTGTCAGCCTGGGTACTACTACTCACTTCTACCTTTGCAGTCACTCTGTCCAAGGGAAGATCAATACTCACAAGCAGCTGTGGCTCACCTTCAGTCTCACTGCTACAAGGTAGCTC
Source organism: Protopterus annectens (assembly GCF_019279795.1). Classification (NCBI taxonomy): domain Eukaryota; kingdom Metazoa; phylum Chordata; order Ceratodontiformes; family Protopteridae; genus Protopterus; species Protopterus annectens. The sequence continues at coordinate 1,084,975,258 of NC_056739.1, read as the reverse complement.
CCTCCATGAAGTGATGATCTTACCATTCCTGGCTGCAAGTATGCAGTCTGTCTGGGTCTCCCCCAGGCTACCAGACCCACATGCTTGTCTCCAAGCCTGACTGCATGTAACTGCATAAACACATGGTACTGCCTCATCAAATTCCTTCCCTATCAGGACATCTGCAGGATGGTATTTTGGTACCCCTGTTGTCTCAAGACAACCTACTATTGGCATTTTGTCATTCCCATTTACTGGCTCTCTCATGTTTTGCTCCTCACCTTGCCTCTGTGGACATCTATATGCCACATGGCCCCACTGGTTGGATTCAGTACATTTAACCCTAGGTCCTGGACATGTACCTGGACTAGTGGCTTCCCCTGTTACTGGCAGATTCTGTTGAGGCAGTCTGGGCTGCCCACCATGGCTCCCTTAGACCCATGAGCAGCACCGGGAGTCCATTTCCTGTGCAGGGATGCCCTGCTTCCTAGGTATAGAGCCCCCTTCTTCCCCAACTCATATGCTCTAGAGCATTGTCTATCAGCCAACCAGATCATCATGTCCTCAGGCAAAGTGCTAAGGGCTTGTTCTCTCACTAAAAAGTCTGCCAGCCCTTCAAAAGTGGTGACCTGACATCCAGTCACCCACCTCTGAAAATAAGTGCTCAGTTCAGCAACATATTCACACACACTTTCATCTGCCTTGCGTCAATGCTCACAAACCTTTTTCCTATAAGCTTCAGGTTTTAGCTTAAAAAAATTCTAGCAAACAATTCTTTACAACATTATAATTTAAAAAGTGATTGTCAGACAGTTTGGACAAAATAGTTACAGCTTTACCATAGAGTAAGGGGGTCAGGAACTGTACTCTGAACCTTTGGTCAACATTATACTGTTTACATACCCTCTCAAACATATGAATGAAACTTTTAAAATTATCCCCCTCTGTAAATTGTGGAAGAAATTTACTGACCTTTTGTGCTTCTGGGGTTCGGTTACTCCCTTCTCCATTACCTCCATGACTTTGGTGAAGTGTCATTATCTCCTTTTCATGTTGCCTCTGCCTCTCCTTCTCCTCACCTCCAAGGAGTAGCTGTTTCTCATTTTCCTCAGTCTCTAGATGCGTCGGTCTCTCTGCTGCTTCTATTTCCAAATGGTTGGCCTCCAACTCAAGTATCTTTAGCTCCAGATGGATTTTTAAGTCCTCTGTAGAAAGGTTGGGCTGTCCATTCTCTGAGTGTTGTACATCTCCATGGCTGGTCTGATCATCCTCCTGGTTGTTATTCTCTGATACAGCTGTGACTAAAGCTGCAATCATGTCTGCTTTAGTCAGGTTTCCATGCACCAGTCCTTTAGCCTGGCACATCTCAGCCAACTGGCTTCTTGTCAGCTTGCCATACTCATTTGCTGACATGCTTGCCTGCTCTCCCTGACTACCTAAACTAACAAATGAAATAAAACAATCGTGATCTGAACTCTGGATGTTCACTGCATGGCTGATTTAGAGTACAAAAACACCTTCAGTGATCAATGTACACAAGCTACAATAATTCATTATCCCACCACTGCCACCAATTAATATGTAATGCCCATGCACTGGCCCAGTAATCAAGGAGCCTCAATCCTCACCATTAGCACCAGTGAGGGGTATCTGCATTGTGAGGATAATAAGTACACACAGTAAAGTACAATTTCCCTTAAGAGCACACAGAGATCACAGTCAGTGTGGGGCTGGTTTCTCCCTTTCTCTCCAGATCCCCAATAAGACTCCCTACTGGCACAGCTATAGGGTACAGATCTCAGCCGAGTAGTCAAGCCAAAACCTCCAGTACCCTCTCTGTCCAACCAGTGCTTTGTGGCCATGCCCAAGTAGCTGACACGCACACTTTGAGATTTGGTTTATATACAAACACACAGATGCTCCTGGGGAAGGCTGGCACAGGTACACTAGCTATGCCCCCTTCTGCCCAAGCTATAAGGTAGTAATCACTGCCACCAAATACTTTTATCTGCTATTATAAAAGACCCTTACCAAAGGGTGTCCAATTCTACTGTGCAATGTTACTGTTATCCAAATAGTAAGTGTGACGAACAGCAAGGCTATCGGAGTGGCTTATACAGTATCACCAAATGCATGCAAGTACACTAAGAGCTTAAATTATCTTTTCATAAAACAGTCAAAGTTGAAAGGTTTAAAAATATTTAATAATAATAAAAACACAAGACAATATTCACTGATTCAACACAGTAACAATAGAGAGTTCAGAAATCACAGGAAATACTTTAAAACAACATTGTAGGATAGTCTGACATAAATATAGAAAACAGCTAGACTAATCTTGCTATTTCTATCTATCTCTAAGAGAAACTATATTCTAAATAACTTTACTTACAAGGCTAAGTGCTGGTGAGTTGTTGTCAGCTCCAGAACAAAATACCAAATGCAATACTTTCTTTCTGAGATTGCGCTTAAATTGATAATACACATTACTGCTGAGTTATTTCAGATTAAATCATTCTTGTCACTTCTCTGATTTAATTCCCAGGCTAACAGAACTCAAAATGTAACATTTCTTTTTGATCTGCACCTGCCAGGAAGCCACAGCAATAAAAGACACTTTACATGCGAAACCTAGTAATTATCTCTGTCTTAGGACAATAGAAAGCATTTCTAGCTGCAGACACCCTGAGATCACACACAGTCATAAAATCCTTTCCTTATCAGCTTTCTTCCAGCAGGGTGCACTGTGGTTAAAATATTGAAGCTCAGAACTTAACACAGTTTTCTTACATTTGTCAAACAAGCCTGTGGATTATATTAATATTTACAAGGACATAGATTTATTTACAAAATTCTATCTAGCTAGGCTGGCAGCCTTTACAGTACCATAACAGTAGATGATCGAGTACATTACTGTTGCAGTAGGGACACCCTCCGTCCGTCCATCCCCCTTTTTTCTGTGATGTTTGGTGTCAGGGTACAGATAATTTTATTTATCTTAGCTGCTAGGAATTACCTAAAAGAGCTCTTACCTCTCTTTTGTGAGGCAAGAAAGCTGTGAAGGTTTGGCTTCCTAACCACTAACTTAATGTGGCTCTTCTTGAACCCTTCAGCATCAAGGGTGTGTGGAACATGTCTTAAAGCTATGGAAGCTTTCTGGTTGTCATATTCTTAGCAGGGTATAACCCATATAGCTTAGGCTACTGCAACAGTGATATACTTGAACATCTATATATATGTTAACTTACACAACTGTACTTGCCTTAGGATCTTTTTATTTATTTATTTTATTTTACATTTGTTGACTAGGCTAGTCTAACTGGATATATGTCCAATTTCAGTAGAGGCCCGTGGAGAAAAGCTCCACATAAAAACAAACAGAACATTGCAACTTCAGTTACAGTTCATTTGTCAGACAAAACACTTGTTTACATGGTAACTTAGCAATCATGATAGATAAAAAATTAAAACAAAATAGAAAAATTTTATTTATTTTTTTTGTGTGGACCAAACAATAATAGAAGAAACGAGTATTCAGAAGAAAGACAGAGATTCTCAAATCAAAGTTGTAAATATGGCATAAGAGAACAGATAGTTATTTACAAGGTAGGGAGACTTAGTTAAGGGCAGTAACTGATCTATAAGGCAGTAATGTGTTCATACAGTCTTTCCTGTGTACAATTAGTTTAACCTAGAAGGTAGTGGTCTTAAAGTGGCTATGAAGTGAGTAGTGTTTAGTGCTATAACCTTGGATAACAGGAAGAGAAATCTTAGTCTGGGTTAGTACAAGGACATAGCCAATGGGTTGTAAAGTATATTTTGAGTTTCTTTTTAAATAGTGCAGTTGAAGAAAGGGATGTGAGTTCACCAGGAAGTAGGTTCCAGCTTTTTTCCCACAGTGTTAGAGGAAGGGGAATCCCCTGCTTTATTGTTGGGTTTTTGTCTAGATACCAGTTGTTTATTTGCTGAGCGTAGGTTTGTAAGATTTTTATATGGGGTAATTAGACTCATGAGAATTGGTGTGTTGCCTGGGTGATAAAGGGTTTTATGGGCAATAATAAGTTGGTGGAATAGAATTTGATTATGCAGTTATAGCCAACCCAGTTGTTTCAGATTTTGGCAGTGGTGGGTTCTAAAAGGGGAGCCAGTAGCAAATCTGGCAATGTTATTGTAGGAGATTGCCAGCTTGTTGAGGTTGCTTTTAGATAGATTAGTATATATAGGAGAGGCATAGAAGAGAGTTGAGATAAGGTGGGTGTGGGCAATAGTACTTCTAGCTATGGGAGTAAGGAAGGGTTTCATTTTATAGAGGGAGCCTAGTTTTATGTTAACTGATTTTATTGTGGTGTTGATATGAGTATTAAGGTTGTGGTCAATAGTTACTCCTAAGAGTTTGATGGTAGTGTCAGGAGATATGACTGTGCCATTATTAGATTTGATAATGAAGTCAATTGGGGTGGACTTTTGTGTGGAAGCAAAGAGCAATAGTTTAGCCTTTTTGGGGTTAAGGAGGAGACAATGCTGTAAAAAAAATTATTCTACTAACTCAAAGACATTTTGGGTGAGGGACTGCAGTTCAGATGGACCAGTAGCGGAGCAAATTAATGTGGTGTCGTCTGCACATTGTATGCATGTAGCTTGGGGGATATTTACAGTTAGATCGTTAATAAAAATTGAGAATAGAAGAGGACCTAATATAGAACCTTGGGGTACACCAAGGGTGACAGGAAGGTGGATGGATAGACTGTTATCCGAAAGCACTGCCTGTTGCCTGTTATCTAAGTAGGACTTGAACTACTGCAGTGCTTGAGTACCAAGTGAGAGGGACTTAAGAATATTCAACAGTAGCTGATGGTTGACCATGTCAAATGCTTTTGAGAGATCAGTAAAGATTGCAGAGGACAGGGTGTTATTATTACGGTTTTTGTTAATGTGGTCAGAAAATGATAGGAGGGCAGTGGTGGTACTATGGAAAGGTCTAAAGCCATGCTGAGAGTTGGATAATAGTCTATTCTGGAGAAGGTGGTCTAACAGTTGACGGTGGATGCATTTTTCCATAATTTTAGCTAAGGGAGAGAGTAGGGCAATTGGACGGAAGTTAGAAAGCTCTGTTGAGTTGCCACATTTGTGTAGAGGGATTATATGAGAGATTTTCCAGATGGCTGGGATGGTATCTTCTGTTATGGTTCTATTTATTAGGATCGAAATAGGGTAGGCAATAACTGCTGTTTGCAGATATTTAGCAGGTAATAGATCAGCAGAGAGGGGTAGATGGTTTGAGTTTTTGATGAAGGGTACAGATGAGGGGTGTAGGAACAGGTTGTAGATGGAATGTAGGTGTTAAGTTATTTGAGGAGGAGGGCAGATTAGAGGATACAGGAGGTAGAGAGTTAGCAAATGACTGGATGGCTTCGGTAAAGAAGAAATTAAAGGTATCAGCAATTTGTTTGGGAGTTTCTTGGGCTATTCCTGATGGGGTTGGTGTCTTTGAGTGGCCTGGATGTAGGAGTCTATTGATACCTGACCAGAATTTGAACACATAATATTATTATGAATCATTGCATTGTTGAACATTATTCCTTAATTTCCTGATATAAATGAAAAAAGAGTTGTAGTTTATTTTGGTAGTTGTAACTACTTTAAGGTCATACACTGATTTCCATTTTCTAATAGTGTCATACCTCTCAACCTTTTAGAGCATGAAATCTGGACAAAGCCATCAAAAATGGGACAAAGACCCAAAAATAGGGACACATTTTAAATATTATTCTTACAAACTTAGAAAATTGATAGAATGACAGGTTTTGCTTTGGTTATCTACCAATATAGCTTGAATTTTCTGAAGGGACTAGCATGAAGTCTGCAACTAATACGTCTGCTATTTTCTGACTTCAACCCTCAATAATTTGCTAATGAATTGTCAGAAAAACATAATTTTATGAGAAACAGACCATATATTTGAGGCAAAAATCCGGACATTCTGCAGAAGTCTGTATAGTTGAGAAGTATGAATAGTGTTCCTTGCCAGCTTGTTTTAGTGTGGCCTTAAGGGAAGGGGGTAAGGGTTTCGTACAACTTTTCATTTTTTCCCTCTGTTGTTATACAGTTTATTAATATGGGAGCTCTACAAGAGAGATACATTCCTGAATTTACCGTTATATTTAGGGCTGACTGATATAGACTTCTATATGTAACTTTATGTGCTAGCAAAAATTGGAGGTAAATGTGGCAGCCCTATCATTTGACTCCATTTGCAGAGGATTGTTGAGAATTTTTGTGTAGGTCTTCTACAAGCTGAAGTATGTTTGGTGGTGGGGTGGTACCTCTAAGCCAGACTGAGAAGGTAACTGATTTGTGGTCGGATTCAACAAGAGATGAGGAGATACATTGTGGGTAACAGGTGAGAGCTAGGCTAAGGACCACATCAAGTATAACAGAGCCTCTAGTAGATAGTTTCCCAATTTGCTTCAGTGCATTGGTATTAACAAAGTCTAAGAAATGCTGAGCATATCTATTTTGGGTAGTTGAAGTCCCTTAGCAAGAAGGCATATGGTTTTATATTTAGCCCTTAGTGGTATTATGGTAACTTCCATTATCTTTGTGGAACATTGATAATGATCTGTTGTTACAATTAAGTAATAGTTGGATTTGTTAATGGTGATTTGTATCTCCAGGAGCTCCATGTTAATGGTATGGATAATCTGACACAAGGCAATGGCATTTCTGACAAATATATATATATATATATATATATATATATATATACACTTCCCACAGTTACCCAAGGACCTGAAGGCATGATAGTTGCTAAACCCTGGTGTAGAGGGACATTGCACTGAGACCATGTTTCAATAACTACACAGATATGAATGTGTTTAAGGTATAGGAAGGCCTCAGTTTATGTCCTCTTTCTGTTTAGACTCCTAGCACTGAGTAGTGCCACCACATTGTTGATCAAATTTGGGTTTGAGTTTGCTATATAGGAATGTTCATTAGAGAGAGTCTGCCAAAAAAAGCACTGTGAGCGCATCAAATGCTTTAATCAATATGCAGAAGCCCTGGTATGAGTGGTGTAAGCCAGATGAAAAAGGAAGTTTTATTTCCCATCTCATCCCAGGATGACGTACTGGATCTCTGTAGAATGATAGCAACTTTTTAGTCAATTATCTTGTCTTGGGATTTAGGCATCATTGTTGATGAAGGCAAGGTAAGTACTCAAGACCAAATTTTTTTCCTACCTCTGACACATGCATAGTAGGTTCTTTCATGTCTCTCTGCATGTTCTTCTGGGTGGAGTACCTCAGGTCATTCACTCCCACATGGGCTATCAGCAGATCAGTCATACTTGTCTGGATTAAGGGAGCTTAGGGCCCTTGTGACATCAGAGATCCTGGCACCAGACAAGCAGCTTACAGTCACCCTGTTCTTGTCCATTGTGGTGAATATGGAGCCTGTAGGCCTAACTACAGAGTCACCATGGACTAAGACAGCAGCTATCATGGCTTGCATGAGAGCAATGCACTGTGATGTTTAAGGTAAAGAAAGAATGTTCTATGATGCCCACCAAACGTATTTGTTGAATAAATATTTGGGAAATAAATCTTTTATTTTAATTTTGTTAATAATTTAGTACTAAAGTGCCAAAGGCACATTGATAGGGGACACATGCTATCTGTGGGCAAGTTAGAGTACCAGTCACCCTAAAAAGCTAAATATCTAGAGGAATCACATCTATGTGGAGAGAACATACAAATTCCACCGATATCAAGACTATATTCCAGTCATGGGATTTGAGAGCTACTAGCAGTAATGACTACATCAACATGCTGAGTTGAGTTTTTATTTTATTTATTTTTATTTTATTTATTTATTTAACATTTGTTGATCGGGATAGTCAGACTAGGTTCCACAGAGCCTGTTTTCAGCAGAGGCTTGGGGAGAAATGCTCCAGATGCATGTTTTTGGACTGTGGGAGGTAACCGAAGTACCCGGAGGAAACCCACGCGAACACAGGGAGAACATGCAAACTCCACACAGAAGGCACCCCAGCTGAGAATCGAACCAGAGAACCTCTTGCTGTGAGGCGACAACGTTAACCGCTGCACCACTGCGCTGCCCTAACCGAGTTCATTGCTATATTCCAAAAGTGGTGTGGGGGAGGGGCCACCAAGACCTTAAGCCGTATTGTACGTAATTTAATTATGATACTTGTAAATTGCTATGTTCCTTCTTTTCTAGCATCCAGTCACTAAAATGAATTAAAAGCATTTTGATATTTATGTACACTCCCTTTGGGCTCTTCAGACAGCTTTTAGGTAATGAATTCCTAAACATTGTTAATTTACCCCACTGGCTTTAATCCATCTGAATTTTATCTAAGATCCTTTGGTCTTAACTGTTTATTTCCCTTTCCCTTTCCTTTGCACTCAGTCTTCATCCAGGTCACTTATTCTCCAGACATTATAGTTCAGCCACAGTTAACATCTCACTTAGCATTTATAATATTTAGATTTAGTTGTATTAACCCTTCTGACATGGTCTGAATGATCCTTCCAGTGGTTCTTATGTGTCTGTCTAATGGTCACTTAGTATAGTAAAGAGGGGCATGTAAGGCACTACTGCATTTTATAAGACTAGCTTGACAGACTTAGAAATAAACTGCTAACACAAAAGAAATGTTGCTGTGGATGATGTTTCTGGAATGTGAACTTTAATTAGAATAGTGTGAGAAGCCCGTATTAAACCATAGTTCTTTGCTGTTGTAATTCAAGGCTGCAGCATTCAAACAGCACAGCTGTAATCCAGAAAGAATTCTGGTTATTAAGATGTGGCATTCTTTTTTAATGTTGCATTTAATTTTTTCCATATTCTGTTTCCTTCATGCACTTTTTTTGTTTTGCAAAAGATTTCAGTCACCGGAACATGTTACTAACGGACATTTATCTTGCATGTGCCAGAATTTGTGCTATAAAGCTTCTTTCCCTAGCTTCTTCTTGCAACAATCAAAAGAAATCAGAGAAAAAAATAACTTGATTTGGAAAGGGTCTCCATGTAGCATAAAGCAGCAAAAACACTGAAATGCAAAAAGTCCTTTGAGCCTGCTATACCCACCTTTGTGTATTTAATTTCCTTCATTTTTATAGCCCCTGTTTTAAACACAGTTTAGTTGTCAACTCCTACTACATAAGCTTAATTTTATTTGTATTTGTATGAGTAATTTTGACATATATATTTAGAAAGACGGTGGTACTGGGGGATAATTAAATACACATTTGTAGCGAGTCATTTCTGCTACTGATACAATGAAGCGAGGAGTGTGTTCGTGTGATTGCTGCTGGAAAGGATAATTCAGTCATTGAAATGAAGAGAAGTAAACACTGCATACAGGAACATCTAATTAAGCCATCTGTTTCATCAATGAAACAATGTCTACGTTTTCTGTTTCACTAATTAGGCAGTGCATGTTCTCTGTGGAGCTGCTTATATCTGAATAAGTTCTGTGTGGAACATGAAGGTTTGAGGCTTGTAAAGTATTTGTTGGCCCAATAAAAGGTGTTAAGTCACACACATAGTTCATTTGAGTAACAAGGATATGTCTGTTTGTTCAGGTCAGAAGAATGCTAAGTCTTTCTTCGAGGGTTTATGAAACATCATATTAATTTCTGTAGTTACATTGTTAGACGGTGACTTTGTGAGCATGGAACATAAATCCTGACTAACATTTTTTGCTTGCCTTTTTAAAACATCATTTAAGTTTGGTGCAGCCAGACCTGGAGCTATCCTTCAGACTATATTGCCCTGGTATTTGGTGGAATTTGTCTTGCTTAGAAAATTTTCAACGACTTCTCCTCTTTCTCATGCATTACAATCAGCAGGACTGCCTAAAGCCCCTTAAGGAACCAGATTTTGTCTGCAGTGTATGTGGCATTATGTGTTAGTCTGCAGGAGAATAAAAATATCCTGCTGCTTATTATGTTTCTCAGTTTTATTCATTCAGTATAGAAAAAGTGGAATACAGGATTGCCATCAGTTGTGTTTTGTATGCTCCTTAAAATCCAGAAATGAAAAAATCCATGCTTAGTTTACGCCTCAAAATGCAGAAATAATGAAGACCAATGTTCTGCATGCTCCTTAAAATGAATATATGACAAAGACCATGCTTAGCATGCTCCTTAGAATGAATATATGACAAAGACCATGCTTGGCATGCTCCTTAGAATGAATATATGACAAAGACCATGCTTGGCATGCTCCTTAGAATGAATATATGACAAAGGCCATGCTCAGCATGCTCCTTAGAATGAATATATGACAGAGGCCATGCTCAGCATGCTCCTTAGAATTAATATATGACAAAGACCATGCTCAGCATGCTCCTTAGAATGAATATATGACAAAGACCATGCTCGGCATGCTCCTTAGAAAGAATATATGACAAAGACCATGCTTGGCATGCTCCTTAGAATGAATATATGACAACGACCATGTTTGGCATGTTCCTTAGAATGAATATATGACAAAGACCATGCTTGGCATGCTCCTTAGAATGAATATATGACAAAGACCATGCTTGGCATGCTCCTTAGAATGAATATATGACAAAGACCATGGTTGGCATGCTCCTTAGAATGAATATATGACAAAGGCCATGCTTGGCATGCTCCTTAGAATGAATATATGACAAAGACCATGCTTGGCATGCTCCTTAGAATGAATATATGACAAAGACCATGCTTGGCATGCCCCTTAGAATGAATATATGACAACGACCATGCTTGGCATGCTCCTTAAAACTAATATATGACAAAGACCATGCTTGGCATGCTCCTTAGAATGAATATATGACAAAGGCCATGCTTGGCATGCTCCTTAGAATGAATATATGACAAAGACCATGCTTGGCATGCTCCTTAGAATGAATATATGACAAAGACCATGCTTGGCATGCTCCTTAGAATGAATATATGACAACGACCATGCTTGGCATGCTCCTTAAAACTAATATATGACAAAGACCATGCTTGGCATGCTCCTTAGAATGAGACAAAGACCATGCTTGGCATGCTCCTTAGAATGAATATATGACAACGACCATGCTCAGCATGCTCCTTAGAATGAATATATGACAAAGGCCATGCTCAGCATGCTCCTTAGAATGAATATATGCCAAAGACCATGCTCAGCATGCTCCTTAGAATTAATATATGACAAAGACCATGATTGGCATGCTCCTTAGAATGAATATATGACAAAGACCATGCTTGGCATGCTCCTTAGAATGAATATATGACAAAGACTATGCTTGGCATGCTCCTTAGAATGAATATATGACAATGACCATGCTTGGCATGCTCCTTAGAATTAATATATGACAATGACCATGCTTGGCATGCTCCTTAGAATTAATATATGACAAAGACCATGCTTGGCATGCTCCTTAGAATGAATATATGACAAAGACCATGCTTGGCATGCTCCTTAGAATGAATATATGACAAAGACCATGCTTGGCATGCTCCTTAGAATGAATATATGACAACGACCATGCTTGGCATGCTTCTTAGAATGAATATATGACAAAGACCATGCTTGGCATGCTCCTTAGAATGAATATATGACAAAGACCATGCTTGGCATGCTCCTTAGAATGAATATATGACAAAGACCATGCTTGGCATGCTCCTTAGAATGAATATATGACAAAGGCTATGCTCAGCATGATCCTTAGAATTAATATATGACAAAGGCCATGCTTGGCATGCTCCTTAGAATGTAGAAACACTGAAGATCTTGCTCTGTAAGGCCAGCAGATGGACTTACAATTCTGTTCTGTTACATACGCCCTACCATGTATAGGGTCAGCTTTGAAACCCACCAACAATCATTAAGGTCTAGAATAATACTAGATAGTTGTTCCATTCCTCACCAGAGGATAGCAGTTCCTGGAAGGTTTATATATTTTTTCTCTATCTTCCTAACATGACCTTTCTTTAAGTTGTTCCTTCTAGTTCCTAGAATCTATAGTGCTACATTTAAACCTGCAGGCCACCAAAAAGATCTAGTAGAAACTGAACAATGTTTAAATCTGTTTTGATGTCTAGTTTTGTATTTAAATTAATTTATTGACATTTTCATGTATGGCTGACATTACAAAGATTGGAAAACAGATTGCCAGCAGCTCTGAATTTGTACATTTATTCTGTGACTCTACAATCTCAGAAGTGATTATGATTAGGCATGGAACTGTGGGTAGTAATGCCCACCATGTCTGTGGGGGTGTTATGCAGAAGGAGAATATCCTTCATCCAGGAGATACATGGATGTCATTATGTTTGTTTGTCCTAACCAGTGCTGGTATTACTCATACTAAATATGATTTTTCATCACAAGGTATACCACATGCCATGTTACTGATGATGAACAATTTATTTTGTTTTTATTTAATTCCTAAAGTGTTTCATTTATTTTTTAAGCTTCTAAAATGGAGCAGCAATACTGACATCTAGTGGATATAAGTAATTTAATAATAAACATATTAAAAGGTGTTTTCATTGTGTTAATTGTCTTTCTTAATTCATGGTTACTAGATCCATTTTAAGAGAGAAACAAAAAGGACATTTGTCTCCACCTTTTACAGGTACATTGGTTTACAGGGTTATGGTTTAGAAGTAACCGAGATTTGGCAGTTTTCTTGAAGCTATTGAAACTGGTTTTGTAAAACAAAAAAAATCAAGGTAAATTATTAGCTTTTTGTTTAAAAGTAACACATTTTTGAATGTCATGGGCACTTCCAAAGTGGTAGCACTGGTAGTGACAATTAATAATGTATTACTGCTGTTTGCTGCCAGTACCAATGTATGTTGGAAACTTTAGATGATTTCTATACTTCTGTATTAACACATGACTGTCCACTAAGCTTTGTGGCATCATTTTCCACTCAAGCCTTTAATGTCTTGTACTTTATTTTTTTCTGCTTTCTGGTATCTGTGTAAGGCCACATTATTTAAATTAATTATATCCTAAAAATGATCTGCTGTACTTTACATCCTAGTAAAAGTTTCTTCAACTACTTATTCTGACATATGGTTTCTCATTTTATTGTGGTTGTGTCATTATAATAAACAACAGATAGGTATGCATCCAGAGAAAAATCATTTTCTAGGAAGGGTTTAATTAATGTCACTGAGAGAGTCCTGTAGCATTATTTATGTTTGAGAAGAAACAAAAATATTATTTTCTGGATGTTTATCTTCCACTATAATAGATAGCATGGTTTCTCCAAAGAACCCACAACAGTTACTGAACAACTCTTAAATGTCAAAGGCCACACAGAAAACAGATAAAAGTTATCTTTATGAAGCTGTGCTGAGGAGTATTCAGTAACCATGTTTTATGCCAGTCATATTGTTACTGTTTGCTGTACCTTGGTGAATTGCTACCAACTACACTAAGCATTTGATCTGTAATCCTTTAGAGGGCTTACATGAAGTGTTCTGAGGCACGAAGGACTAAATGATTAGATGCCAGAGATGGATAAATAATTATGATCCTTATTTAATTTTACGTGTGGATTTCATGTTTTAGGGTGTGAGAGGCTCATGCGAATGGTACGAGGAGGGTAAATAGGGCCCCCCATTATGTCAAAGCAGTGAAAGTTTGGAGTAAGAATACTAAAATCAGTGGATATGGGAAGGAAGGGGACCTTATGTCTGACTGAAATCTATAATATGGATATTGTCAGCAAATGTGTTTTTCATTCACCTGCCGTCAGCACTTCCAGTCTAGGAATTTCAAAGATATTTTGCAGTGTTCACTGCAGATAGTCATGTAATATTTTTGGAGGCAATGTCTTAGTGTTTCTGTTGACGATGTTCCACCGTGATTTTGATTTTAGATAGATATAGGTATAGACAGATATGTGTGTGAGTGTGTGTATTTCTTTTGCTCTTCTGTGATATTATGATGAGACAGCATGCAAGGATTCAAATGCTGAATGAATAACATTGTTTTATTGCTGATATGTTATCACATTTATAGTGTACTAAATGTTGAGGCTTTTGAACTGCCTGATAATGACATTCTTGAAATGCTGATTTCATACACAGAATTAGGGAATCATCTGCTTTATAAATATATATTTTTCTTCATAAACTGATACCATGCTAGGGTAATAACAGGTGTTGCGTAAGGAGGATTCACAATAGCATGTACTATGAAATCACAGCACTGTGTATGTAACTGTTTTGCTTACAAAATTACTTTCACAGAACTGCATATTAATTGATATAGTATATACATTACTGTGGGCACAGTAAATGACTATTGTGACTGTATTTATAACTGGAAAGCAGTTTTCTTCTATTACTTTTATTTTTATTTTAGTTTCATTTGTTCACTAGGGTAGAACACTGATTCCAAGAGAGAGAGAGAGAGAGAGAGAGAGAGAGAGCAATCATTTTTAGATTCAGCCTGGGGTTATACAGAACAGAAGTAACAGGAAGGTATAAACTGGTTATAGTATACACACAATAAACTGAGTAAAAATTTAGAGGCAAACGAAAAATACCTGTTAGAAATAGACATTAAAATGTGTTGATATGCAATTAGTTATGTATGTATAGTACTTAGCACCTTTTACAGGAGACGTGATATGGAGGTTTGGAGTTGAGGTAGGAGAAGAAATTAAAAAGTTTAAAAGTACTATTGTTTGATTTGCTTGATATTGCAGATAGCATCTTCAGGCCTGAGGTAGTACTTAGGGCTATGTAAAAGAAATTAGACAAATGTTATTGTATTGGAAGAATGTTTTCTAATAAACTAAATTTAAAATGAAAACATGCAAAGTTGCTTGGAGAAGACATTTTGTAGTCTGCTGAATCAACCAAGTGTTGTTACCTTCTGTACATATACGTCTTCATATTCCAGGCTATTCCTTATTCCTTACATAAGTCACTTCTAGGCATTCTAGCAGACTATCAGGCAGCCTTTCAGAACCCCTCCCCCAAGAAACAGTGTTTTCTTAATTCTCTCTTAAATCACACTCCTTTCATTTAGCATTCACAAATGTTCCCTTTCTGACAGTCTTTCTCTGTTTTTCATGTCTGTTCACCACTGCTAGTGTACTGTGCTCATATCATAATTATCCATTCCCTCTCTTTTTCTGCCATTATACAAAGGTTTAAAACTTGCATTCATACTTTATCCCCTTCACAATTACAGCCACCCCCACCACCATCACTATTTTTACCTTTCAATTTACTTTCAATTGAGTGCTTTCTTCCAGACTCATCTCGCTCTGTCACCCTCAGAACCAGAAATATGAATCCATGTACAGTATCTTTTAAATCGCATCCTTCACGTTGTTACTATTTCTTCCTGTGTGAGGCTGTATGAGCCCTTTTAATGAAATTGCAGAATATATCATAATTTGGAAAAAAAGAATACTTCAGAAATAAATGCATAAATATCACCCATGTTACGTTATTTTAATAGTTAAACATTTACAGCTTGGAGATTTCCTATTACAGAAGTATAATGCTAAGAAAATGCCATAAAAAAGAAATCTACAAGCATTATTTAGGGCAGGCTACTTTCTTCAGGAGTGTGAAGATGCGATTACAGCTTCCTTCAATGAAATATGCAGTAATTTATATTGTCAATTTTCCTGTAAAAATGGTCTTAGAGAACATGAAAATGATATTTCACAGAATTGCTTGTTAAGTTCATCGAAGTAAGAAAATTGTAAATCACTCTGTTATGTAGGAGATCCTGTAGTGACAATTCCTGATTACTGTATACAAAGGCTGGGGATAGCTGCTGAGTTACTGAATATCTGATTTGTGAGCCAGTCTAACTATTAAAGTACTCGGCAATAAGAGATTTAAATCAAATACTCTGGAGGATAAAACAATCAATATATGATATCACTCCTGCGGAATAGTGTGACTGCCGTAATAGTCTGTACACAATTCTTTTGCTTACTTTCTACTGTATAATATGTGTCTGACTAACTGAAAATATGTAAAATAAAATATAAAAAATATAGTCCAGATGTAGAACTGATCTAATGTTATTTTCACATGAACGTTCATTGCATGTATTTACTAATTCCAGTTAATTTTGCAACATTTGTTTGGATGGTTTATAACTGCTAACTGAACTAGCTGTTTTGTGAATATTACTGAATAAAAATAAACTTAATATCAGTATCCAATTTTTCTACTACCTCTCATCTGGCTAGCAATCAAATATAGATTCACAACCAAAGAAGTCTGGCCATTGAAAAATGCTGTCTGGCAGTGCTTGCAGATAATCTGTTTTTCTATCCTTAGTGGTGAATAAATCACTCCAGCACAGAATACAGGGCTATAAACAGGATTTACATGGTTTTAGAGTGCTGCAGCTGTACTTTGGACAGTTTACATTTAGCTCTTGGAGAATGAACTGAGACTAAGACAGAGTCTTTTCTCAAGCTAATACAAGGGCTTCCTTGGAGTTGGTTGCCATTAATCAGTTGTCTATAACCAGAACATTTACATTCCTGGATCTTTGATATATGTTGCAGTGTATCCTGGAGATCTGCGGACAATACATGAAGACTAAATCTTAAAATATGCAGTCCTTAATTGGAGGTTCCATAACTGTAATCCAAATTTTTGAAACTATTTGTCTGTGATTGTGGTGAATAGGGATGTAAAAATGTGTCTTTTATGTCTATGGTGTCAAGTTATTCCATTACTTTGGGATGGGACAAAAGTATTTGTACTATTTGTACTATTGGCAATTTGAACATTTTATACTGAACGGAGGTGCTTAGACCTTTTGTATCCACTATTTGATGGTAGGTCCCCATATTTTAGGGCTCCAAGAAAAACAAGAATAGTACCACACATTCTGATGAGGAGTGGGGAACGGTCTTATTTCCTTCTTGGCTAGGAGAAGCAGGACTTCTACTAGAGTTGGTTTGCAATAGTGGGACTGACTGCAGGAGGAAGATGAAAACCTAGTTTTTTGATTATCTCTAAGGCATTCTTCTTCAGAAGCTGAATCACTCACTGATCTTTAATGACTGGTCTTCTTCACAAATAAACATGAACCACTTCCTGTGTGCTTGTAGGACTGGCTATGCCAACCTTCATTCAGTCACCTGCTTTACTGGAGGGGTGGGCTTCCCCAGCAGGAGACAGACTTTCCCCAGAAGCTACTGCTGTTGAGCTTGTTCATTGCCCAAAGGCCTGGGTGGTCTTCAGAGTTTGAAAGGTTTTTTTTTTTTTTTTTTTTTTTTTTACGCCCTTTCATGGATTGGCTTGTGGCTCAGTCACTTCAAACTGACATTAACACCAAAACTCACAAAGAGTGAAGTCTGACTAAAAAACTTCACTAAAGCAAATTATACCCTCCTAGGGGAAGGTATAAATGCATTCCAAGCCCCACACCCAGCTGGAAGTGGTAACTACACCAAAGCTTACAATAAAGCCCTGTACAATCACTTACATAAGTGTATAGACTCAGCTGTTCCAGAGAAAATCAAAGCTAGAACCCCAAGTACAAAAAAAAAGTCACCTTGGTGGACATCCAGTATCAACAAACCTTACAGCAAACACAAAACGTTGCTCTCTAAGAAAACTAAGATGAGGACCCAACATAGCTCTCAACCTCTTACAAAAAAAGCCAAAAATAATGGGGGGTGAGACAAAGCCCCAAAAATAGGGACAAATTTTAAATATTGCTCTTATAAACTTAGAAAGTTGCTAGAATAAAAGGTCTTCTGTTACCATAAGTTTTCTGAAGGCTATAAAGTCTGAAACTCAAATGACTGTCATTATTAAGTTAATTCAGTCCTCATCACTGATTTGCCACAAAAATACAGAAAATCACAAATTCTATGAGAAACAGATCAAAAGTATGAGGGAAATCTCTGGACATTCTGCAAAAATCTATACAGTTGAGAGGTATGGGCCCCAACAATGGAAAAGCACCCTCCTCAACCTCAACAGGCAAATAAGACAATATGTCAAATCCTCTAAGGGTAACTTTGAGAAAAACTTAGCAATCACAGCCGAGAATAGCCATAAGGCCTTTTATAGCCTATGTAGCCCAAAAGGTAGGACCCAAGCATGTGCCAAACTAGTGACTAACTGTATCACAAACAGTGAATCATGGTCTGATGAAGTGGGAGTTATTCCCATGAAAGCACTTACCAACGTGAAATAAAGTTTTCTATTTTTGACTTTGGACTGATACTTGACTCTGCCTGCACTGATAACCAGGAAAGTAACATTTATTTTGTTAAACCTACCTAGTTTATGGTCCCTGGATATTTGTGTGTTCTGTGTACCTTGTGGATTTTTACCTGGGGCTGTATTCGTCCAGGTGGTTTGCTATTTTTCGTGTGTGGACTGATAAGGCCTTTTATAGCCTATGTAGCCTAAAAGGTAGGACCCAAGCATGTGCCAAGCTAGTGACTAACTGTATCACAAATAGTGAATCCACAGAGATAGCAAACCTGCTAGTGGACAGATTTGGCAAAAATTTCATTCCCTTATCCCCTCCAAACTTATCACAGATCTTGCTCCCAACTTCCCCCTACCCTACATATCTAAAGAGCAGGTCATTAAAGCCTTGTCTAAGGCAAAACACACAGCCCTTTATGGGACCAGATGGCATCCCAGGCTGTCTTCTAAACAAGCTAAAACATGAACTAGCATCACCATTAAGTACCGTAGTCAATCACACCCTAACCACAGGCTTTGTTCTTGCGGAATGTAGAATAGCAACAGTTATTCCCCTCCACAATAGTGGCTTAACAACAGACCAGGGAATTATAGACTCATAAGTCTGACCAGCCTCATCTGTAAAGCCATGGAAGTATCATCATGGATCTCATAAATAAAGACATAGGTGACCTCCAAACCCTGGATTCAACCCAATTTGGCTTCGTCAAGGTCAGATCCTGCCTGTTAAATCTGGTGGATTTCTTTAAAAATGTGACCAGGGTAATTGACGATGGTGAATCTGTGCACACAGAATACCTCGACTTGGCAAAGGCCTTTGACACAATCCCACCCTCAGGCATTACTGGCAAACTGAATGTAAACCACTTTGTTGTAAGATGGGTTACCAACTGGCTCTCAAATCGGTCACATACTATCAAAGTGCATGACTCCACATCAACCAGCAGACCTTTCACCAGTAGGGTGCCACAAAGGTCAGTGCTGGGCCCCCTACTGTTTGGTACATACTTCTCAGAAGTTCAGGCTAAAACTAAGGGGCTGTGGCTGACCAAGTTTGTGGATGACTGCAAACTGGGTACAATCTGAATTCCCAAATGATGTCAGTATATTTCAGGAGGGTCTTATGCAGGCCAATGACTAGTGTCTTAGTCACGGTCTCAAACTGTATTGAAAGAAATGCATCATCGTTTCCTTTGATAAAAACAATTTCCCTTCACACTATCAAATTAACAATACCCTATATAACTACAAAGTGGTAAGAGATCTGGGTTCACAAGTAGACTGCGACCTTAACTTTGATCATCATGTATCTACTGTAGTAAGAAAGGCTTTCTATGTAGCACACTTGATTAGCAAAGGCATCGCCTCTGGAGAAAGAGTTTGACCAAACAATTGCCTTAATGCAAATAACAATACCCTAACTTAAGTGTAAGTAAGACTTCAAATGAGAACCTAGGTTTATATAAAACAGGACAACATTTTACACTATATAGTTAAAGCTCTTGGGAACTTATGCCTAGCTACAATCTCGCCAAGCTTAATCTGGATACCTCAACTGACTAAATACCTCCAATAGAACTCAGATAATAGGACATATGGAGCATTCCTTATACTTCATTGAAAGTCCAATATTAGAGCATTTCTGGGATTAACGAACCTGGAACTGAATCCGTAAATTTTACATAGGACCATAGCTTAGAATAGGACTGGAATTGAATAGATGTGAGGTTAATTGGTTAAGGACTGGCTAATGCTTGCAACTGTAACCCAACCCTTTGATCCTATGTATTAGGCAATTACTGGGAATAATGAAATCTCAGGGAGGAGCTGTGGTAATCTTGATAACAAGGATGATGGGGGTAAAAGGGTAAGGTTCCATTTATGACTTAGTCGATTCCAGACTCCCAGAACAATGTACCAGATTCTGTGTGCATCTATGAGATCTATAAGAAGAAAAGACAAACGTACTCTGTGTAACTATTTTGAAATTAAAAATAATTGAAATGCACCATGATTATAAGTAACTACTAATATTACAAATATACTACATGTCCTTTTTCATTCCTTTATACAATAAGTTCTATACCAAATTTCATAAACCGTATACTCCTTATTAAACTCTTTCTACATTATTTACAAATTTTCCATAAACAATTCTTCTTTAACTACCTTTCCTTTCTAACATATTTCATTTTTTTTCACTTATAATCATACTTCTTCACTGATATTTAATTTCATTTTCACTGTTTTTAACTCCTATTAAACTTATTCTGTAATTTCAATCAATTTTTCCAACTAAATTCATTTCCTTAATTACCCTTTCTTCCTATTTACTTAAATACTTTATCATTTTAATTAATAACTTCCTTCAAACATTACTATTACTTTAACCTTAACATTTTGCCTCTAAATTACATTAAATCTTGGATATCAAATATATCAAATTCCCAAAAACTCATATATTACTCATTTTGAGCATCATTGTGTCTATCTTCCTTTAATAAATTCACCTTCCTTTTTACCTCAATTTGTTCTTCTTGCATTATTTTATCCTGGAATAATCCCTTTAAAGCCTTCTTAAATTCACTAAACTCTGCCAATGTCTGACCTAGTTCCTACCCCTTTTCTTTAAATTCTCTACATCATCCTCATTCTTTAACCTCATCCAATTCTTTACTTCATCCAGTTTCTTTACCCTTAAACTCCTTAATCCTTTTCTTACATTTTCACAAAATCCAGAGGTTTATTATTCTCCTCACTTCATCATTCTACGCAAATTCTTTTCTCTATGCTTACTTAATCCTACTTTCTGACTAAATCCACATACTTTTATTCTTTATTCTTAAGTCTTATCACTACCATTTTACTATTTTCACTCCCTTCTTTTCTTACCACTTTTCTTATTATTAGCATTTCTTTTTCTTTAGCTTATTACAAAATTCCTTTAATATAGATTCCTAATCACTTGTTCTTTAAGGTCATTACCCACTTAACTTTGCCTTTTCTTGCCGATCAACTTTATCTTAATCATTCCTTCACTTTATTGTTTAAACTGTGTGATTATAATACTCAACGACTTAAACCTTTCATCTCCAATACCTTGTCATAAAGCTTCTTATTTTCTTTACTTTTGTTATCCCTTCATATTGTTTTAACAAAACATTTTATTAAACTATCATCGTATAAATAGCATCTGATATAAAATTTAACTTATAAAATCATGCTTTATCATAACTAAAGATCATAAGTTTGTTGAACTTAATTATTAAGACCTGATATGTTAGTTCACAAATTTTAATATTGACCAATTGAATTATGGTAGCATGTGTAAAAAAGTTATAATTATAAAAAAGTATGAAATTTTGCAATCATAACCAACTGGTTGAAAAAGAACTTATAGAAAAATTATAATGAAGGTCAATATATACCAATGGTTATGTAAAATTAATGGTTGTATAAAAAAAAGTACTGGAAATAAGAGTTAAGGATAATCAGATATAAATTATGACAATACGTAGGAAATTGATTAAAAAAAGTATAGAAATATCGAAGGTATATAGAATGGAAGTGTAATTAAGTTTTTAGAATAGTAAAATAAATTGAAAGTTTAAGTAGACTTAGAATTTTTAAGAGCATGAGACTTTAGGAAATGTTTGGTATATTGAGTAAAAGGCATAATCATGCTGAAAGTCTTAGATATGAGTTATTATCAGAATGAATGCTATTGCATACAAGATCATTCTTAAGCAGCCTAACTTAGCTAGATTTAACCCTAACTTTTAAGTTTTGTTATTGGCTCCAAGCCAAACCATACACTTTGTATGCAATATTTGGATAGGCAAAATAATAAGGAAGAAATTCCAAAAAGCAATGTTCAATTTTTCATCACTATATATCATTTGCTACTGCATTCTGACAATTTACATATTATTAATGTCTGCATATGAACATTTTTACCTTGTTAATTTTGAAAATTATTTTTACTTGAAGCAAGAGAATGGAATATTAATTCTAACTGTTAAGATTAATACTTGTAAAATTTTGTGGACAAATTCAGTAAATCTAAATTTGGTCATGACAATGAAGTTTGACAGGTTTAATCACTTTTTCTTGAAAGATAAGCAAGATACATGGTTTTTAAGATTTAATCTTAAAATTTAAAACTTTAAATTATGTGGCAATACCATTAACATCGTAATAGGTTAATAATTAATCCCTTGATAGGTTTAAATACCTAATTTTGGGAAAGAATGAGGTTTAAACTAGAAATGGATAACTGGCCTTATAATATACAAACATTTAATTTATGAGGTATGCCGCTTATAGCATATATAGCAAATTGATTGCTGCCTTCAGAAATCACGAAATACCTGCAGGGACCAAATATACTGCAACTAAAGACATCGGACCAAATTGTCCAACTACTCGCATTGAGACGTTGATTCATGTGAGAGCACTTATCTGTTCAAAAGATGATTGAGACATCAATTAAGACCTGGACTGTAGCAAGTAAATACTACGGGATAGGACATGGTTTAATTGTCTTGGGAACTGATTTTGAGGTTGCATTAGAGAGCCTTCATGACCTTATACTGATTGATGGACATGATAATTACAGATAGGCAATTGGATTATTGAAAAAGGATGGAACGGGTTACAGTTGATATATCCAGTAATTTAATACAGTATCTTATACCAACTATGATCTAATTCATGTGTACGAAATTAGACAGTCAGAAATAGCAACACGAGATTCTGTTACAAGTATTGAAACAAGTACCTGTTTCAATCTAACTTTATAAAATTATCTACCATATAACCTTCATTAAACAAAATAACATACATTAACATTTTCCATTATAACACTACAGTGCATATTGCCAAATCAAACCATTATCTGCTTTTAAATCTTTTAACATTATTACTAAATTTTCCTAAACATAACTTCTTAACTAACTTTTCCATTTAAAATTCCTCTTTCATTTTTCTTTCCTTTATAATTACTTCATTTTAGTCTAACTTTAATTACCTTTTCACCTTTTAGACCTAATTTCCATTTAAAAATCCCTGTTTGTCAATAAATTCTTCTAACCCATTCATTTCCTTAAATCCCTATTTCTTCCCTAAATCACTTAAATATCAGGCTATTTTCACTATATAGCTTAATCCTTCCAAAAAATTCATTCCACTTTTACTCTACATTGTCCCATTAATCATTTTTAAATCTGTTTCAGAAAACATTCCTTTCACAAATCTTCAATATCTGCAACTTTCTGGATATTTAAACTTGCAGCTATTTCCTAAATCTTAGCATTTCCAATTTTTCCAACTGCTTTTTCTTCTTGTCAATTTTTATCGCTGGAATAATTCCTTTAAACTTTTTATAAAATTAAAACCTCTCTACTTGTTCTTTACTATGCTCTATCCTTTCCCTTGTAATTCTTAACACCCTTTCTTTTTAACCTCTGAACTTCTTCTATCCATGTTTATTACCTCTCTAATCATTTCCCCTAATCTTGTTCACTTCTTATTCACAAAATTCCAGAGGCTTTCATTTGCTTACCCACTTTCGTCCTTTTACTCTTACATTCCCTTTTCTTATCTACTCAAACTTTTGCCATCACTATTCTTTATTCTTTCTTTCTCATAAGTATTCTGTTCTAATTTCCTTATTTTTCCCACCACTTCATCTCTATTCTTTCCTTCCCATTTCTCTTTTCTTCATCTTAATGCTATTTCTGTAAATATCCTAACGTAATCTAATCATTGTTTCTTAAAGGATTTATCCAACTACCTTGTCTTTCTTCATAACCTCTTATCTTTCTAATCCTTTCATTATAATCTTGCTTGTATTAAACTTTCTTATAATAAGAAAAAACCTTTACTGTATTATCCATATCATAAAAGTCCTTTCTTAATTTTTTCTCTTTTTCCTTTAATTCTTTATTCTATTAAACTTTAATTAATCTGGTTCTAAACCATGTTACAGTTATACAATCACAAAGTCTTTATTAATCATACCACTAAAATTGCAAAGCTTAATACAGCCAGTTATAAATTACCATTAAACCTGGTATACGGTAACAACTTATTTAATACTGTAACATTGTTAAGTAGTATGAACTAAGTTGACAAGTTTATAAGTAGAAACAAGGATGAATAAGTTTGTCAATTAATAACCAAATTGAGATGGATTATAAGAACTTATAAAAATATTGTAAACTATGAACATGAATATACATATAGTAAAATTAATGTATTATAAATTAAATTGAATAAATAAGTTTTAAAGGGAAAAAGACTTGAGTATGTAGACATATAGTGAAACTATCAGGAATATGGTATAAAAATGAAAACGAAAGTCTATGGAATCAGAATGTAAAATTTATTTTGAAGAATGATTGAACATAAGTTCTCTACAGAGTACTATAGTTGATATTCAAGAAGAATTATATGGGACAGGTTTGGTATTTGAACAAAATTGGAATCATGTTGTATATGAAGTGTATGTATTATTCTAACAGAAGTATGCTATAAGTTACCAATGGACAAAGTAGTCTGCTCATACTTTGACCTGGATCTTCAGGCCCAAACTTTTATTTGGAAGCTACAAGCACAAGCCATCTTAATATTCTTTGTATATGCAAATTACAAATAATGCAAGTGCAAAAAGGACATATTTAAGTTATTCCATAACTTATTTGGAATATTTTATCACCTACTTTTCAAATTAATATGTTGTTCTCAGCATCCTGACTAACTATTTTTACAATTTCTGGCAAGAAATTTATTCTTCTAAAAGGATTTTTATTATCTCACTCTGAGAATATTTGACTAATCCAAAATTTGGCAATGATAATCAGAAGTCTAAATATGTCGATAAACTTAAACTTGTAAAGAGTTTTAATCACCTTTTCTGAAATAGAAGTCTTAATATGATTTTTAAATTAATCTAAAATTTGATAATAACATTTAAGGTTAAATGGCAAACCGTATAGATCAAATGGTATAACTTAGATATGCATACGGTTACCTAAAGATTTGAGAATGAGCACAAGGTTAATAAAGATCAGATCAACTAAGATTTCACTAAACATTATGTACTATATTGCTAACTATCCTGTTAAAGCTCTTAGCCAAGATTATGCCTGCTGACCAAAATAAACTGAAGAACCTCAGGGCTAAATAGCGAATTAAAGGACTCTGGGCACAATATCTAGTGACTGACTTGGAAGATTATCCTGTACGAGCACTCTGACCTGTTCAAAGTCTGGAACGATCGAACTGATTCTACCGATAGGGACTGAGACCTGTAATTATCAGCTGGGAACGATGTGTTGATTGAGACGTTTAGAAGTGCCTTAGGTGAATAGACCCTATGGTCTAAATCCAGGTTTGCTGATTACTGGAATTATAGACAAGTGAGGCAGAGTTTGGATATTCTGGATAACAAAGAGGAACCGGTTTAATGAGTGGTACAGTCCTGGAATGATTGAAATAGTTTTCTGATCACAATCTAGATTAGTTCATTAGTGGCATCCTATGAAATGTCAGATACGAGGAGATCATAGAGACAAGACAACTTGGTTTAAACACTTATAACCTGTTTAACTATAATATTAAACATAAATGACCAACAAACATCTTAACAAATTAACATCATGTATTTTCCTTTAACAACAAATGTCTTTTAGCACTTTTAAACAACTTATTCACTTTTTAAACATTCTTCTAAATTATTCCTGATTAAACCCATAAACTATTTCTTTCATTAACCTTTCCCATTAACAACTTTTCTTTTCTTTATACTTTTAACTATTGATCTTTTCAACTTTGTAACTTTATTCCTTTCATCAATCTTTAGCACTTAATTACTTTAAAATTCTTTAAACTATTAGAATTACAAATCCTTTTAAGAAAATCTTTCCTTTTCACCCTTAAATTCTTATCTTACATTTTTAATCATTACTCATTCACCAAATTTTTTCCAATTACTTCTTCACCAAACATTTCTGTTACCAGAACATTCTTTAACTCACTTGATCTTCAATAACAATTTTCTCCTAATATACCCTTGCACTTGTAGAATTGAACATCTGATCTGCTTTTTCTAAATTGCTATCACTCTTCTTCCATTTAACTTCTCTTTAGTCTATTTCAAATTTGTTTATACCATATATCCCTTTAAAGCAATTTTTTCATTTCAAAAAACCTACAGATGTCTTTTTAGTCTTACCTTTACTCTTTGCCTTTACTTGCTTTACCTTCTTTGAACTCTAACTTCTCCTATCTTGTATACCTTACAATCCAATTTCCTCACTAATTCTTTTCACTACATTTTCACTAAATTCCAGTCCATTACCATTTGTCTTCCCTTGATCATCTACTGAATTCTTTTGTCCTTATGCATCTAACTTTTCTTTCTCCATTATACCTATTCTGTATTTTCTTTTCTCTGAGACTTACTTCTATCAGTTCTTATCTCTTCCACCCATTCTATACACATTCCTTTTCCTCCCAAACTTTCTCTTATTATGTTGCCTTACTTTCTGTATATCCCTTAATCAGACCTAATCGTCTTTCATTAAGGTCAATTACCACTTATCCTTGTTTTTATCAACGCCAATTCTTAACTTCTTATCACTTTCTAAATATATTGTTATTAATGTTATGTATAAATATTCAAAGATCTAAAAACTTCACCTTGATATATAACCAAAAACTTCCATTTATTTTTTTATCCTTTGCTATCCTTCTTTATCCTTTTTGCTTATCTAACTTTTATCTTGTAACCATCTATGTTAAAATCAATAATCTGACATCTATCATTTACAGATCCAGCTGTAAAATTTCTCAGTTATACCACACCATGTTAAACTTGTCATTTATACTTGGTATACACATTATTTGAGTTCTAACATATCAACATTGGTAATGATCAAACTAAGGTTGTATAAAATTTTAAAGCTAGGATAAAATAGAGTTATTTCAATACATAATCAAATGTAGAATAAAGTTGGTAAATATTAAGAAAATATGAGTAAATATAAGACAATATATACAATGATCAGTGATGAAAGTTAAAATATAAAAGCTAGAAAAATTGAATTGTTATTAAAACTAAAGAATCTGAATAAATGATTATAGAAAACTAATAGGAATTTGGAAAAATAGAAATATAGAAGGTTTAGGAGTAAAAATTAATTGATTCTCAAAGATAGGATTGGAAAGTTCAAATTTATAAGAGTAGTGTTTAGTTTTAAGACAGCTTGACAACTTATTAGGAATGTTTTGGTAAAGACTAATGGATTAAGCCATTTGAAATATATTGTATATTATGTCTAAGGTAATGAATGCTGAAGTGATTACATAAATGGTATATGCCCATAAATTTTAGCCATGGATTGTCACCAGCTTATTTTGCAAGCTTGTGTCCACCCACCTATCATCTTCTGTATGCAATAATTTTGGAAAAGGCAAAAATAATAAGGGAAGAAATGTCCAAAAAACAGGGACATTATTTAAATATTTATTTCATTCACTTAATAGTTAATACATTTTGTATCAACCTGCATTTTCTGAACAATATTAAGTATGAAACTCTAATGTCTGGCATCATTGACTAACTGTATTTTTTGCCCTTGGTCTTCAAGCCGAAGACTTCTTTTTTTCCCTTGCTTCTGAAGCTGCAAGGAGTTGCTATGGAATATTGATAGCTCTCAACCTCTTCGTGGAAGAATTCTAGACAAATCCAAAAAATTATGGTGGCAAAGGCACCAAATCAGGTACAGATCTTAAATATTGTTCGTATAAACTTAGAAAGTTGATAGAATAGCAGGTTTTACACTACCACGCATTTTCTGAAAGATATGAAGTCAAACTAAAATGGCTGTCATTATTTAATGATTTTAATCCTTAATAATTTGGCAGAAAACCATGTTATGAGCAACATAGCAAAAATAAGAGGCAAAATCTCTGTGAAATTCTGGGCAGTTGAGAGGTATGGAATGTAGTTAATGTAGTTAGGTATGGAGCATTTGTTAATGAAATGACAATACCTTTTTTTCACTATGGTTAAAACAAGTGCTTAGATGCAGGGCGCTAGAGCACCCAATCAGTCTAAGGCTGGACCTGGATCTCGTATCTTTTACAGACTTCAAAATCTCTGTGGCAGCCATTTACTTTCTCTCATCACTAACTCCTGGCTTCCAGTGGAAGAAGATTCTGTGGTTAACTTCCACTTATTTTAGCAACAAAGTAGAAAATACCTTAATTAAAAATGGCAAAGAGAGAGGGAGAGAGAGTCCAAAAATAAAATATGTTACCAAGGAAACCATAATCATAAGGGCTCCACTAGAAAGTTGGTAAAATGTGTTTTTAACATTTGTTTAAACAAATGCTCATGCCTTTGCACTTTAAGTAGAAATTTTCAAAATAATATCTATAGATTATCATCACCTATTTTATGACATTGAATAAACCTAGCTTGAATACAAAGTCAGATTTAGAAAATGGAAAACAAAATTTACAAAACAGACTGTGATTTGGAACATATCAGTTAGTCAGAAGGGTCCGTAAAATGACTATTCTGAAATTTTAATGCCAAAATTTACATAGTTAAAAAGTTGAAACTTTCTACAACAGTTGGATAAAGCAGGTAGCATGTTCTTTTTCATACACAACTTTACATAATCCAAATAAAAATACAAAACCATTTAACCCATTATCATATAAAGAATTAAGCACAAAATTAAGTAAAAACAACAGCAATGGTAAACCGTAATATAAAGTAAAAACAACAGCAATGGTAAACCATAATTGTCTTGACTGTGTACATGTAAGATATTATGTATATAGGTCTTAAGGAAGTGGCTAATAATTTTTATACTTGGTTGTTAAAATTACATTCTTTATTTATATGACTCTATAAATCCCTTTCAGGCTTGCTGAGTTCACTCACTCACTCACTCACTCACTCACTCACTCACTCACTCACTCACTCACTCACTCACTCATTGTTTAGCCATCAAATTATACATTATCAAAAACATATTTTTTCTTATTCCTGGAAGGGCTATCCTGACTAATAAACTATGTCCATGAACATCATGCAGTAATAGTTGTCAGCTTATCTTTACTTAGCTAAATCAAATAATGTAATCTAACAGGACCACGTTTGTTTCTTCTTCTCTCTCACCTCTGTCCTACCATTGCATATCCAGCTTGTACACTTCATTTGTTAATACTATGCATTTAGCTGTTGGGGTGGTCTCCTTGTGAGATATTTTTGGCAATCACAGTTGTCTCAATCAAAGCTGTATCAACTTTAGTTCACGATCAAAATATATCAAGATCTGAGATAGATCAAGTGTAATCTTCCTGGGCCATACCTGTTCTAAAAGAAATTGGATGTCATCACAAAATTCTCTTATTTTAGTGAATGTACCACAGATATACTTCTAGTCCCTTAATTTTAAACACCTTTATTTAATTATCACTTAAGATATTGGCACAAATACATTAATAGAAAATAAAAAAAACATATAAAAATCTGTCATATTCATGCATTATACTTTACATATATGATGTTCATCATATTGATCACTGCTGCAGTATTCTTAGCTGTATGGGAGTTACATCCTGCCAAGGATATAACAGCAGAACAGCTTCTAAAGCTTCAGGGCACCTTCCACATAACCAAGCCGTCAAGCAGCTCTACCTGATTTGATTAAAAGACAAAGGTGGATGCAAACCCCTTCTGAGATTAACTGCCACGGAACAGTACGTTCCTCTAAGGCTTTTGAGGATCGACAGTTGGCTTGTGCTTTTCCTTTGCTGGACAAATGCATTCCCTTTGGGGAAAAATCTTCCATTTTCTTAGATTTATTTATATTTTATTATGTACCTTTTCAGAAAAGTTATTTTCCAGCTAGTAGTGTTGTGTTTTAATGGACTATCTTGAGAATGTAATGTACATTTAAAAGGAGCATTCATTTTTTTTTCTGTCAGGTTAAAAGTGGCGTTAACTAAGTGAAAATATATTTTCTGTGGAGAAATTGTGCTTATTTTACCTTGGCAGAGTTGGCATGGTGTTTGAAAGTGATTTTTACTGTGTTTTGTTCTGTCAAAAAGGTAACTTTTGTGGACTGGTAGTTTTAATGACATTTGCTACTTGTCTTTCCTGAAAAAGAGGCACCATTTTTGGCTTGACTAGTCCCATGGTCAGTCCTTTCTCCAATCACAAAAACAAAAAGTTATGCAAACTGCCTTTGGCACCACAGCATGCTAGAAATTTGCCACAGCCACTGGTGGGTGAGTCTGATATGGCTACTTGTTTTACCTCAGACCACTCTTCTTTTAACCCAGATTCCTCAGTGTATCTCTTACAGCCTCTATGCATCAGAGGTTAGCCATGTCCTTTGTGGCTTTTGGAGTCCCCTCAGTGGGCAAGAGAGAGCTACTCTTGTTCGTCCTGGGAGAGGGAACGGGAAAGGTTTCCCTGTTGTGTCAAATGCTGTGCCCATCCCTGGGGAAGCAGCTGTTGCCATTAGTAACATGGCTGCCCCAATTTTTCATGTCAAAAAGAAACAGAAACTGAAGCATGTATCTACCCCTCCACAAAATTCTTTAGACAGGAGTAGTTTAATGTGTCTGGCTTAGGGTTTAATTAAGGCTATTCATCCTTCTTGTAAAGTAGTTTCTGGTAAAAGAAAGAGGGATTCCTCTTTTCCTAAAGAGATTCAAGATTCTGAATCTGAACAGGAATATGCAGGGACGAATTCTGAATTTTTTCCTCAAGATTTCTGATTCAGACTCAGAGGAGAGTTTAATTTCTGGTTCTTCCTGTGGGGGGGGGGTTGTTTCTCTGAGACTATTGCTAGAATGTGCCAGCATTTTCAGTGGGAGAACATTGAGGTTTCTTAGTTCCTCAGAAAATAGTATGAGTTGCTACAGAAGGATTTACCAGAATTTGCACCCATTCCTCCTGTTCTATCAGCTTTAGAGGATGTGTATGTTACTGCCAGCAATGTTCTTGTTAGACAGCCAGCTGCTCCTAAAAAGGCAGATAGGATGTACAAAATTCCTAAAATTTTAAATTTTTTATGCACTGTTCCCAAACCTGACCCAGCAGTTTTATTCTTAATTGATCCTACTGCTGCTAATTACTTAGTTAATTCCAGTCCTACTCTTTTTGATAAGGATGGGAAAATTATTGAAAGGTATAGGAAAGAAAGCATATACTTCTGCAACTTTAATTTTCAGTATTGTGAAATGTCAGGTTCATGTGTTAAAGTTTGTTCTGGCAAAACATGAAAGTATGAGGAGTGTTTGTATCTGTAATTTCTTCTAGTGAGGAAAATGTGCTTTAAATAACTTGTTTTTTTTCTTTTGCATGCTAATTGTTTGCTTTAAATAGCTTATTTTTCTCATTTGCAGATTCATTGTTTGCAGTGTGTGTATGACTCTGTTGGTACTTCTTCCAGGGCTATGGCCACTGGTACTGTTTTAAGGAGGTATGCATAGCTGCATTCTCAGAATTGTCCAGTTGATGTTTAAAATGAGATTTTAAATTCTCCCTTGGATAGAGATTTAGTGTTTCAAAAAGTGTGATGAAGGGGGCAGGCTGATCCAGGGAATCTCTTAAGATTTTTTGGCTCTCCTTTTCCAAATTATCTAAGGAATTTTTTTTCTCCTTTTCCAGTTTTGGCAGAAAACAGAATAAGCAGTCTCAACAGAATTCTAGAAAACAGACATTTAAAAAGGAATGGGAAGGGAATTTCAAAAAGAAATCTCTAACCTCCGAAAACCAAGGACAGTCCGACATATCTGAATGACTGTTCAAGAGACCTTGTGAGCCACTCCCACCCTGTCCCCTTTTTTTCTTCCAGAAAGTCTTGATCTCAGTTTTTCTCTTCAGCAACATATTGCTTCAGACAAATGTGTTCTGAATATCATTCATCAAGGTTACAGATGGCAGTGGTAGGAAATTCTTCCTTTCCAGGGAGTCATTACTCATCCTCCAGATCAGGCTCTTTCATTTACTCCTGCTCTTCATCACATGCTGCCCCAAGGACTGATAGAACCAGATTCCCTACCCAAATGGAGAAGAATTTGTATTCAAGGATGTTCTAGTGCCAAAGAAAGAAAACACTTTTTTTCCTAAACTTGTTTGTGATAATGCTCTAATTCAAAATGTTGTCACTTCATAACCTATTACATCTTCTTCCTCTTTCAAGTTTACTGGTAATACTCAACTTATAACATGCTTATCATCCCATCCATATTCTTCCAGACTTCAGATGTTTTTTTCAGGGTTTGTATGTCTGGATTGCATTATCAATTCTCTGACTTACCCTTTGGATTATCCACATCACCAAAAGTGTTCATAAAGTGTCTAGCTCCATTTATAGCTTATTACAGGCTAAGGGATACATTTTTCCATTTTAGACAACTTGCTTATCTTTGCAGAGTATTTTTCAAAGTGTCGAGAATTTCTCTCTTGGGTGAGAAATCTATTACACAAGCAGGGATTTCAAGAGAACGGTCAAAAGTTTTTCTTGCCTCCCTCACATAGGATTGTGTTCCTGGGATGTCAACTAGATACATCAGTTCAAAGAGCTTTTTTTCCTCAGGAAAAAAAATAAATCCTTACTTAGATCTGTTTCTAAGGTGTTCACTCACAGTTTGGTTACTGTGAGGGAATACCTCAGGATTTTGGGTCTCATGGTTTCTATGATTCTCATGATACCTGTGGCAAGACTCCATATGAGAAAGATACAGTGGTATCTGAAATATCTTTGGTCCCAGCATCAAGACCCTTCTTCTTTTCAAACCCAAGTGCTGAGGTTTGTCAGAAGAGAAATCTTTTGGAGGAGACAACAGACATCCTAAAATCCAGGTCTCCCCTTCTGTCTCCCTGCTCCAAAGCAATCAGTCACCACAGACCCTTCGGACTTTGTTTGGGAGGCAGTTTTAAGAGGTATAAAAGGGCAGGGGTGTGAGACATCAGGACAGATGCAAGTAAATACATATCAAGGAGATACTAGCCCTGCCCAAGGCACTCAACTTTCTGAGCCATCTTTGGCCCCCGAGACCTCTTCAAAGTGGTCTCAGACAACACCACAGTCATGTGGTACATCAACAAGCAAGGGGGAACCAATTCATATCCCTTTGCAGACTAGCCATGTTAGCTTGGGATATAGCTTCACTGTAGAATCTCACTCTACAAGCATCCTACATTCCATCAGAGCAAAACTCTGTAGCAGACAAGCTGAACAGGACCAGGGCAATGGATGAGTGTAAAATGGTGTATACTGCTTACCTCGACCTCGCTAAGGCATTTGACACAATACTCCACTCAGGCATTGTAAACAAATTTGGAATTGGGCATAACCCCTTATATAACATGCTGGATAGCCAGTTGGCTCACAGATAGGTCCCATGAAGTTAGGATTGGTGAAACCCACTCTACAAAGAGACCATTCATGAGTGGGGTCCCTCAGGGCCCTGTGCTGGGCCTGCTCCTCTTTGGCATATATGTCTTGGAAGTCAAAGCCAATATCAAGGGCCTCTGGTTGACTAAGTTTGCAGATGATTACAACTTAGGAGCAGTTTTAGAAGTTATAGAATCCAAGACACTAACATCTTGCAAGAGGGTCTACCACAAACAAATGACTGTTTCCAAAGCCAAGGTTTAAAACTCAATCCCAAGAAATGCATAATAGTACCATTTGGGAAGTTAGCCATCCTAGGAAACTACATCATTGATAAAACACCCCTAAGAATTGACCTGGTAGTTAGTAATTTGGGTATTAATGTAGACAGTAACCTAGCCTTCTTGCAACATGTGTCCACGGTAGTAAGGAAATCATTCTATTTCTTTCAACTTATAAGTAAGGGCATCACATCTAGGTTCAGGAAGTTTATTGCGCTGCTGTGCTTCTGAAGAAGTCTGTGTTTAGACGAAAGCACTTAACTGTGAATTGCAGTGGTTTTACCAATAAAGGATTGTTTTTCTCCAAAACAACTGTGAACTGGAGTAGTTTCTACCATTGTTGGATTCTTTTGCTGTGGTCTTTGGCTTCCTGGTCAGTTGTTTGTTTATTGCACCACTGTATTTGGGCCTCATCAGGCCCATCATTGTGCATAATACTCCCTTCAATATGTGTCTGACCAGTCACATGCAGCAACTGGAACATCCACAAAGATTCCTTACAAAAAGAATGCAGGGCATAAGCACAATGACCTATGTGGATCAGCTCAAAGCCCTGTCTTTATATTCTGTTTCCTACATTTTTCTGAGAGGTGACCTATTCCTGGCATACAAGGCATCCTTGGATTCAGTTCTGATGAATCTTTTGCATATCCACAAAATGAAAAGCATCAGAACTACTAGCTCTAAAGACCTGAATTGTGCTTGTAACATAAATAAGACATGCTGGAGAGGTAGATATGTATCTCAGAGAATTCTGATTATATGAAATATGCTCCCCGTCCATGTGAAGCAGAGTGCCTCCTTAACCTATTCAAGCATAAACTGGACCAGTGGATGGGAAATCAGAAATTCTCCCCTGGTTTGATGCTCATGTCTCTGATGGACAGAGGCAGTCAGTAATCATCTTCCAACTAACATACACTGTTTATATAAATGTCTAAGATGCAAACATTTGTGGGACACATTTAAGTTGCATGTCTGAGCTTATAAAGGCCTTTGCCTTATACTCCTAGGAACCTATAAGATAACATTAGGAAGGTCTTCTTCTTTTTCTTTTGGCTACTCAAACTAGGGGTTGCCATAGTGGATCATCTGTTTCCATTTCTTCCTGCCTTCTGCATCTTGCTGTGTCACACCAACCACCTGAATGTCCTCTCTCACCACATCCATAAACCTTATCTTAGGCCTTCCTCTTTTCCTCTTATCCGGCAGCTCCATCTTTAGCATCCTTCTCCCAATATACCCAGCATCCCTCCTCAATACATGTCCAATCCAATGCAATCTTGCCTCTCTGGCTTTGTCTCCAAACTGTTCAATCTGAGCTGACCCTCTAATATATTCATTTGTAATCCTGTCCATCCTCGTCACACCCAATGTAAATCTTAACATCGTTAACTCTACCACATCCAGTTCTGACTCCTGTCTTTTCATAAGTGTCACCCTTTCCAACCTATATAACATAGTTGGTCTCACTACCATCTTGTAGAACTTCCCTTTCACTCTTACTGGTACCCGTCTGTCACACATCACTCCTGACACTCCTCTCCACCAACTCCACCTTGCCTGTACTCTCTTTTTAACCTCTCTTCCACACTCGCCATAACTCTGAACTGTTGATCCCAAGTATTTAAACTCATCCACTTTTGGCAGCTCCACTCCTGCTATCTTCACCATTCCTCTGTCCTTCCTCTCATTCACACACATATATTCTGTCTTGGTCCTGTTGACCTTCATTTTTCTCCTCTCTAGAGCAAAGCTCCACCTTTCCAGGGTCTTGTCAACCTGTTCCCTACTCTCAGTATATAGCCACTGAAGGTGTCACCAATCTAAGCAGATCCACCGCAAATACAACGAAAGACCAGCTCACAAGTGTTCAGCTCTCCAAAAATATCCAGGCCCATAAACGTTCCAAAAAACTTTATTAAACAAGAAACTCAAATTGAATGAGATAAAAAACGTCGACCTAGGTTTCGTTCAAAAAACGAACTTCATCAGAACACATCTGAATGCAGACTGAGACTTTAAATATAAGTGCCTAAGGAACTAATTGGACCTGTTAACCAATGATATTGAACTACTATGCATTAATATAATTAAATTAAATTAGATTAAGTTAAATTAAGCTAAATTAAACAGTGAGTTACACCACATACATCAATTTACAATATACCCAAAAGCGGAATGCATAACCTTGACCCACCTATACCATATTGTAAGAAATGGCAAAACATTTACCCCTGTCATTGCCCATGTGCGTAAAATTGCATAAATGCCGTGTTCATACTATGTTGTATGATAATTATAAATAATTGTACAAAACATAAATACTATGCCAAATATAAATGAAAAAGTAAAACGAAGTTAAATTAACATTGAACTAAAGAACTATTACAACTACCCGCCGGTACCTATAAAAACTCCATATAAATTTATAATCACATAGAATGATACATTAAAACATGTTATAAAAATATATATGTAAGTATGTATACATTACATATAAATCCATTCTGTAAAACTTGCCAATCATAAACCTGTTGTTAAATACAACCATAAATTATACAAATGGGTAAATATGTTTCTACAAATGAAATTACACGTGTGACACCTATATAATTGTGTAATAATTTATGAATTCGTGTTGTATTTATCAGCTGTATGTATATAAAAATATATAACAACATGTAAAAAGGTATAAATATACAAATATAAGTATAAGTGATAATGTAATAAATATCAATAGTGTGTGATATAAAATGATTAAAATGTATAAAATGACTATGTATATAGTAGTAATGGGGGGGATAGGTATAAAAATTAATAATGAATACAAAATAAATAATATTAATAAATAATGTATAATATAATATAAATAGCAATTCCAATGTGGTAGATAATAGTTAAAAATGACCAATTTGATTAATTATAAGGTCCGTTGGTGTCCATTGTATAATGTAAAAACTCAATAATGTTATTAATCCCGTTCCGGGATTTTAAAATTCATAAACACATAGAAATTCCGGTGTTGAAAATGTGTATTGTGTGTGGTATACAATGTTATGTTCTTTAACTTGTGTATATATAACGTGTGATGATCCATGTATGCACAACCACTAAGACCCCTTAATACTTTTCATCCATAAAATAGGCTTAATACTGGTAAATTCATTTAAACCAGGGTTATGGTTGGCATTAAGTAATATCTGTAACTTTAATTCTAACACGTCTAAATTATATTTAGTAACCTTCCCTTGTGAATCAAACTGTTGATGAATAATTCCAAAAAAACTTAAAAGAATGATTTGGAAATTGATTGATGTGTCTAGCAAGGGCATTTGTTAATTTATTATTCTTAATGTTCATTAAATGTTCTTTAACCCTTGCCCTAAGTTGTCTACTAGTTTTGCCTACATAAAATCCCTCACACTGTTGACACTTAGCTATGTAGACAACATTTTTAGTGTAGCAATTGATGTTTTGTTTAATCCTCATATTATATCCATTAATAGTTATATTGCTGTCTGTATTAATCATATATTTACAAGTTGAACATCTACCACACTTGTGGTTGCCCACCGGTTTAAAGGACTCACTAACTGTGTAGTTGTTTATACCTTCAAAGATGTCCTTGAAGGAAATGTCCTTCCTAAACACATATTGTATATTTCCTATACACATATCCCCCAAAGTTTTATCTGAACTAATTAATTTCCAATTTTTATTAATTATATCCTTTATATATGAAGAAATACCATTGAAAGTGGTAATATATAGGGGAATGTTGTTACGAATAAAATTACCCACTTCTACAGCTCTACTTGAATCATTTTCCTTAGGGTTAAGGTCATTACTAAGTAAAATGGGTTTATATACACCTTTCTTCCTTTTGTATACCACTTCCTTGGCTATGTTTCCACACAATTCAGGTGGATAACCCCTGTTCACAAATAAGAGACTAATAAATTCAATTTCCTTATTAAAATCCACTTCCTCGCTGACCATTCTTGCTGCCCTCACCATCTGTCCTTTCACCACTGCTTTTTTCTGATGGTGAGGGTGCCAGCTGTCAAAGTGTAGATACGAATTTGAGAAAGTGGACTTTCTATATATGTTGGACATCAATTTTTTGTTAACCCTATCATAAATTAACTTAATATCTAAATAATTGATGCTTTCTTCATTAATAGAATGTGTAAAATTTAAAAATGATACATTATTATTAATATATTCTATAAATCTATCCAAACTACCTTTATCCCCTTTCCATATAATAAATAAATCATCTAAAAACCGGCCGTAAAATTTAATGTATTGGTTAAATTCTGAATTAAACACATAGTTAACCTCCCAAAAGGTTAACACAAAATTAGCAAAACCCGGGGCACAGGCTGCCCCCATGGCTACACCACTGACCTGTTTATAATAAGCCCCGTCGAAAAATATAAAATTGTTTCTTAATACAATCCCCATAAGTTTTACTATAACATTAATCTTATTCTGTTCATACAAGTTGGTATAATGTAATTGTTCCTCCAACCACTCCAATCCTATGTCCTGAGGTATGACTGTGTATAAATTACACACGTCCAAGGTGATGAAAATATCATTAATTTGCAACTCTACATTCTTAATTTTACCCAAAAAGTCCCAAGAATCCTTGAGAATGTAAGAAAAAAATGCGATTCCTGGCTTTAAATGGTAGTCCAAATATTTACTAATAAAATGCGTCTTACTCCGCTTACCATCTACTATTGGTCTAAACATTAGGTTGTCCAACCCTTTATGGATTTTGGGGATGCCAAAAATACCACTGATCACAGGAAATTCATTCTGTAGAAATTGCCATTCTTTTTCATCCAATTCACCTTGATAAAGCATATCAAAAAGTGTGGTGTCTATCCTCCTATTGGCTATATTAATCTCATTTCTACTGACCTCTATGTATGTATCGTCCACTAACATAGTATTCATGTGAGATACGTAATCGTTGTTATCCACTATCACAATGCCATTGCCCTTGTCGGGCTTCATAACTCTAATGTTCCTCATAGCCAAAATCCTACCTAAAGTA
This sequence comes from Protopterus annectens, assembly GCF_019279795.1. NCBI lineage: Eukaryota > Metazoa > Chordata > Ceratodontiformes > Protopteridae > Protopterus > Protopterus annectens. The sequence goes on along the minus strand of NC_056739.1, from coordinate 1,084,936,260 downwards.
AGTTCCTCCTGTTTGGATAAATTATTCTTTTTACCAGTTTTCCGATCATATTTGTAGTAGGCATCCCTAAAATCATTTTCAGTAACTTTTTCAAACATTGCTATTTTATCATTCATAGGAGGATTATAGGTACTGAGTTTGGACAACCCATTGTTTTCAATCCCTAAATTACCCCAAGTGTTACTCTGATATAATATTTTCAAGTTTAATTTTCGGGTAAATAACTTCAAATCTATTATGCTGTTGACTAAATTACCCCTCCTTTTGGGTACAAAACTAAACCCCTTAGAGAACAATTCTACACAGTCTCTATCCAATACATGATTAGTGTAATTGTATAACTTAAAATCACCGTTATCGTTCTCCACAACCGTTGGTTTAAAGAACAACCCACATCCTTTGTCTTTACCTAAAAGTGAAGGGTCATTAATTGGGGTGTGCCCTTCGTCGTCTACTGTAAAATTAATATTTAGCTCATTAAAATTCTCAATGTTATTTAAATTAACCTCAGTCGGTGCCCCTACTTTGTCTTGTTCTTCATAATCATAAATTGATAAATTCAACAATAAGTCATCGGTGTTCATAATATTTGATAATGCATCCCCATGGGCAGCCCCACATCTGCATGAATAACCCCTAACTATATCACTGTCGCTGCCCAATCCTGGCTCACAGTGGTTGCAAATGCATGTTGAAGCATTGGGCCCACTTGCGTCAACCATTGAATTCTGGTTGTCACCACCTACAAATGTTGAAAAAGTTAACAAATTGTTGTCCTTGATGTCTAAACTTTCTAAAATATCATTTAGACTTTCGTTGACACCATCTGAATACATAATTCTTGATGGAAAATTATCATTGGTGTCCTGGACGCTAGTTTGTGCTCCACACGCTTGAAGGGTACCTGTGTTATTCCGTCTAAAACACTGTAAAATTGAGGGTCGAGTCAAATCTGCCATATTACACCCATCCGTATTCCAAATTGTGTAGTCAAAAGATAACCCTGCAGTGCTAACCTCATGGGTTGGCAAGTTATATATATCATTGTCACGGTCCAAACAGTCATTGGTACCTGAACTAGTCAATCGATTAGAAAAAACAACATGCCGACTAATAGTCTCTTGTGCGCGTGGCGTTTGATGATAAACAACGCCATCGTTCACAGTTAATGGAGAATCCCTGATGTTAAACAAAATTGACTGGGCGCTGCCCGTGTTGTCAATGTTAAAACCCGAAACACAGTTATATTCACAAATAGTTCCAATATTACATGTCTCGTGTTGAACTGGCAAAAGTGAACGTGTAACAAGGTCAACAAGGCCCTACTCTCACTAGGTAAGATCACCAAAATCAGTATTACCCCAAGTTATAAAAGGTAGCTGTTAAGATGCAGCTCACTCTATCTTCCTCCAAAATCTGGATCAAATTTCTAGCCCAAATATGGTTTGCATTCCTACTACTAGTTTTTAAACAACTGACCAGTCACCATCTCCAAAGTCACGATCAGTGCATGTTTACTGTTCTGTAGTTACAGATCTTTAATTACTACACAGTCATTTCATCTGTGACAGCATTTCCTTTACAACTATTACTGCTCTACCACTCTAAATTCCTCATTTCTTACCTGTCATGCTCCTCACCCTCACTACAGTGCTATATCACCTTTTGAAACATTATCTATTTATTTATTTTTAATGAAAAATAATAATAATAAAATAATAATAATAAATCAGTAGAACAAAATAAGACTTGGGACTGTGGCTCAAATTAAGCATACTTTATAGTATTAAAATCACTAGAGTCTCAAATTTAAGTATATTACCTGATTAGAAACAATAAAAGACATCTAATAAGGCAAAAATAATCTCTTGTGGAAACTAAAAGCTTAAACTCCACAAACAGAAAATGAAGCACTGTAGGAAGAGACAGGAAGTGAATAACATGAAGCAAGGCATCATACCAACATAAAGCAGACACTCTGCCTTAAGGAGTCAAAGTACACACACACACACACACACACACACACACACACACACACACACACACACACACGCGCACACACACACACACACACACACACACACACACACACACACACACACACACACACACACAATTAGTAGAAATAATCTGTCAAGCATTGTTTGACTTAAAACCTAAATCGAAACATTTAATACACTAAAATAAACCACTTTATGAATACAACAGCATATAAAATATTAATAAAACACTTAAACATTATCATGTAAACCCAATAAACAAAGGCACTAAAGATACTATCCACTAAACCAACTGCATATATAAGCCTTTTTTACTTTCTTCAGAGTTGCCACCATAATGATTACCTTTGTGAGTATTGTTATGATGGAACAAGCTTATCATCAGCTAAATCAACATAAAAATAATGGAGGGCATTACTGCTTCCACATATTTACTTTTCAGTTCTTGTAGTTACTAGCAAAATGATTGCTCTTTTGAACATTTTTGAGGCTGTATTACCTTTAAAGAAGTATACATGCTTATGAAGCACTCCCCTGTATTCAGCAAACATCTGTGCAGGAATAACTTATTCCTGCACAGAAGCAACCGTGGCTGTTCAGCACAGCAGCATGCCATGCATATGTATGAAGGTGAACTGCCATGCTGTAAAACGGACATGGTTCTGTGTACGAGTGCAGGAGGTGTGTCTGAGAGCAGAGCTCTCACAATACACACACCCCCTGCATTCCAGAATTGCCATTTGGCAATTTAAAATGAGCAAGAATGCTTGTAACACCCCCAACCCATCAGGGTAAGAAATCTGGGCAACGCCATAAGGGACAATCATCCCTACCAAGCCATAAAGTTGATAGAACACCCGTAGCTGAAATCACAAGAAGAAACATAAAAAAACTTTTATTAAAACACAGAAATTAGTGCTTTCGTCGGGTGACCATCACCATACTATCATGTCAAGCATGGTATTGTCAAGGGCCAGCTAGTTAGAGCAGCCCAGATGATTTCCCTTTATGAGGACTTCCTCAAGGAATGTGAAGTGATGGGTAATATGTTTTCGGATAGGGGCTATCCAGTAAGGTTGATACAATGTATCAAGGAGGAAGTTACCAATAAGAATAGGACAGGTTTTTATAGACCTATTCTTTGAAGCCTGGACCAGGTTTATTATAACCAGGCCTCTACACTTCTTGGTATCGAAGGAGTGAGTAATCTCAACTGCAACTATGCATTGACTGGGGAACAAGGTGGTGAACTGCATGGAGCAGAGAGGTCCAACAGTGATTACATTAAAAAGCCTATATGTCCTTTTGTATGTACATATTCAAAAGACAATTATATTATACAATATATTATAAGTAAAAACTTGGCTATCCTTATGCAAGACAAGACAATGTTTGATATTTTTGGTATACATCCTGACTTAGTGTTTAGAAAAGGAAGGGATATTAAAAGCTTATTAGAGAAATCTAAAGTAATTGAAAGTAAAGGCCACATGTCACCATGTGGATTTTGTCAACAATGTAAATACATTTTGAAAACTTCAGTTGTAAAGATTAGGGACATACAGATAGTGATCAAAGGGAGGTACAACTGTTACACACATGCAGTTGTATATGCTGGCATTTGCTGTCAGTGCTGTGCCTTTTACATAGGCAAAACACACTGAAAATTAGGTCAGTGTATATATGAACATCAATATGAGATAAGGCAAAAAGATGAAAAGGATGCCTTATGCAGACATATTAAGGAACACCCAGACCACACTTTTAAATTTTTAGTGCTACAACAAGTTAAATGTGAGATTAGAGGGGGTCCTTGGAAATTACATTTGGAAGACAAAGAAACCTGGTGGCAGGTATTTTTAAATGCATATTCCCCACCAGGACTTAATGATATGCTTTCTATCACTAGTAAATTAAAATTAAAAGTATTCGATAGATACATTTTATGAGATCTAAATATAGGATATGCACACAATTTTTGGATAATTTTTACATATATATTTGTTTATTTTTATCTTAATGTGATACATTGTTTATGGATGGTCTGAGTATATTAATAACAGCAACAATAAAAACAAGTGTAACAGGGTAATCTAGGTTTTTAGTATTTGCTTCTAGGGGCAATGACTATTTAATGGTTAACTGTAACAACAAAGTAATTAATGTGATCATTGGCTGTTATATTAATTGGTTTTATAAGGTTTGTATATAAAGAAGGGTTTGGAGTGTTTGAAGTTGTCTGATGAAGTCCGGTGATGGTCACTGGATGAAAGCACTAATTTCTGTGTTTTAATAAAAGTATTTTGACGTGTCTTCCGGTGGTTTCAGCTACGAGTGTTCTGTCTTGTATTTTACTGGTTTGCTGTTTTCTTAGTTTCATAAAGTTGATAGACTAACAGGTTTAGCATAAGAACATAATGCACACCTCCCAACCCATCAGAGTAAGAAATCGGGACAAAGCCTTAAGGGACAATCGTCCCTACAAAGCCAGAAAGTTGATAGAATAACAGGTTCAGCATTAGCTTGGATATTCTGAAGGGTACAAATTAAAAAACACAGCAAATAAATTATTTTTTTTTACATATGCAATAAAGTTTAAGCGTAGCTGCACGGGTGTGCCCGTTGCTTAGCTACGCTTAGCCCAGCTGAAACAGCAGGATAAGTTAAAAAGCAGTAGACATCTAGCATAAGCATAAGTGCAATAGTGTAGCAGTTTGAGCATATGCCTTGCATGTAGTCATTCAGGGTTTGAACTTCACCAAAGCCATTTCCATTTTGTATGTGTAACAATTTTAATTTATTTGTATATTTATGTAGGAAGTAACTTATTTTTCTCAACCAGAGTAGTGTATTAGGCCCAGATGCGAGGTGTCAGTGTAATAAAGTAGTGAAATCCCCATATAAACACAAGTGCCCCATACAGTATAGTCACACAAGAATAAATTAATTGCAGCACATTGGGGGATGTCAGGGAAGGTAAATAAATCTATATTATGTAATGAATGATGAATCAATCCCATACAGGTGGTAGACCTAAATATAATAAAACATAAGCAATGCTAAGCATTGCACAGCTATGTTGACTGGGTGTAAGCAATGTGTACATATGAATATTAAGCAATGAATAGCCCAGCTAAGTGAATTTGCCCATTGGTAAGAAATGTTGAACATGTCCCTTTAAGCACTGCCAGCCTTAACTAAGCAGGTTTACCCGTAGTTTAGCTTAGCTCAGCATTTTCAAAACCATCCAATCATGGCAAAGGGTGGGAAATTGACCATATTTAAACCCCGTAGGTGGGAATACAGCTCATAACTCATTGTAGCTCTCCACTGCAGGTAGTATGGCAGATGTTAGAGATGGCATGCGCTTTCGGGTGCAGTGCTGGGCATGCAGGAGTCCAAGTTCATGGTAGAACTCCTGGTAAAAAAACATGATGTGAGACTGCTGCAGGACCAGTACCAGGGCTCACAATATAAAGCGGCAGCCTGGGAAAGTCTCAGCCATCGTTCAAATCCCGGGAGTGGTAGTAAGCTGTATAATTTTAACTAGGAATCTGGGAATATGTGTAGAAACAGTCAGGTAGTGTTAATAAACATTCCCTCCACAGGTCTACCAGGTAAGAAAAATAGAATGTAGCTATAAGACGGTTGAAGTATACACTGTGTACAATCATACCACTGCCCAAACCTAGGCCATAGAGTATTGTAATAATACCTGTACAGTAATGATTAGAGCAATGATTGTTAAAGTTGAGAGTACTGCAAGGATATACAAGTTGTTAATTTACATCCCCCCCCCCCACCATATCTGCAACAATAATCTAAACACACAAATCAATGGGTATGTTTTACACCAAACCTACTGTTGGGACATATGTCCTATTGTTCAACAAATATTGAAATGTGTTTCTGTTAATGTTCCATGTTGAAATACTATCATTGGTGGCGTGTTGCTATCAATGTAACCTGCATACCGTTGTAATGGCCACTGTGGTTCCATATATGCATGCATTCTGTTTGCTATGCAACTGTTCCAAATCTGTTGTTTTGGGTTAATGGGAATATCTATGCATGCTGTTATAACTAATCCTGGATTGTGTTGACTATTACTAACCCACATATGTTCTAAAACTGCAACACCATAGCACATTTGGAAAGGCCGGTCCCAGCAGACCCACCTCTCCCACCTCATCTGGCCATGGCACCAGGCCCCAGCACATATGGGACCCACCCTGGGGTCTCCTCGTCTGCTGGTCCTGCACCACCTTCGGGTGGAACCACCTCAGGAAATGGGGCTCGTCCCCCCCGGGAGAGGGTGCGGACAGGATACTGTCACCCGAAGCCAGGTCTGGGGATTGGTGCACAGTGAGTTCCTAAAGGAGTGTGGAGATCTGCTGCACCAGCTTGAGGGTTGGCTGGTGCAATTAGAGGGTCAGCCTGCCCCTCCTGCTCAGCCCCCAACACAGCCACCTTTGGGGCCGTGAAGGTGCAGTGTTGACTGCCCATGGGTGGGGACCTCGGTCTCACTGTTTCCATTTGGGGGCTCGTGGGCTTCTGATTTCCAAACAACCCTCCCCATCCAAGGTGTTTACCCCCCACATGTGTCATATACCACCTCTGTATGCTGTTTTGTCTGTCTTGTCTGTATACCTACCCAACCTACCTCCCCAAATATACCTACTATCCTTCCCCAACATCCCAGTCTCACCTTAAAAAATAAAAAAGGGCAATCTGTTTAAAAAAAAAATTCACCCAATACATAGCTGTCCATTTTGCATGTGTCCACTGGACACGTAATCTGGTCTAACTGGCTTCACAACACATTATTGTTGCCCTCACCCCTCTCTCAGGGGTTTGAGTGTCCAAATATACCTCCAAATCCAGTATATATGCACAGCTGTTGCTGTAGAAGAAATGGACAGCTATGGACCTTTCCTACACCCATCCTGCACATTCCTAGCTACTGTCCCTATTTTCTTTCTCTCTTCGTGCTCCCTTTTTCACCACTTTCCTATCACCCCTTTTTCTTTTCTTTTAAAGAAATTAGCACTGGGGTAAGTGGGAGTTAGCTCTTTTAAGCAGTAGTAAGGTGGGATTAAGCCTGTTTGTGTTGCGCTAAGCAATGCCTACACAGATTAAGCACTTTTAAGGCTAGCTGTCTGTAAGCATATTTAACCGGAAGTTGGCATTGTTTACCGCTGTGCAAACCCATGCACAACTGCTTAAAAGTGCCTTAGTGTCTCTGTATCCACAGCCCGTGGTCTGGCCAGCAACACAATAATCACCCCTTGCAAGTCTTGAACCAGGACCCTGAACACCATAGCCACACCAATTTACCACTAAACCATCTGAGCTGTAAGAGGTTGGAATGATTTCTCTAACATATCATGCAGAACAGTCAGTCTACCATAGGGAATGTACAATGTGGCAGCACTAAACATTCTAATGATGCATATATACACACACATACACACACACACAAACACACACACACACATATATATATATATATATATATATATATATATATATATATATATATACATATATACATATATAAATACTTATAGATATATATAAAGAGAGTATATATAGAGGGTGCACAGAATATCAAACAGCCATTATTCCTACAGTTGCCACCGTTTGAAATAGCCAGAGTCTGATTCTTTCCTACAAATGAGAATTATTGCATGAAAACATATACCCACACACATGGCAAAGGACATGACACCACGCATTTTGCATACATACAAATGTTTATTTGTGTACTATTTCAGTTGTTTATGCCATTTCTTATAACATTTAGATGTTTGAAATACATAATAACAGATTAATGCAACTCTTAAAGAAAACATATGATACAGTAATCCGCAAAAAATAAGATACTTTGCTGTCTAGGCTAAAGCCTTCAAGTAGTACAACAGTAAAAAACACACTTGCCTTGAAGACAAGATTCAATCAACACTTAATTACAGATGTAGTTAAACAGTCTCCAATTACACTCTGTAGTCAACCCCCTAGGGGGAAAGTATCAATTGTCACAATATAAATGTATTCATTACATAACAATGCTTAACTTAAAATGGTACTATCACACTGACAAACAGAACTGTGTGAAAAACAGTAAGCTCTAGCCCACCACTGTCCCCATGGTGAAATATATGAAAATGTACAGCCATATACCTTTATGTTTCTTATTACTGATATTCCTCATGTGTTCTAACAGCCTAGGTTAAAAACATTTAATACCCCTCCCCCATAAAATGTCTTACAAGGGCATATAACAGTGTTTTCTATATACTGACCTCTTGACTGTACATGTTGTCCAGCTGTAGCCCTCATATATATGGACCCTACCCCACAACTTGTGTGGGAGTCCACAACATCACTGGAATGATAGCAGGAATGTCAGCACTAAATAATTATAGACCATACTTATCAACCTCTTACTGTATGACATCTGGACAAAGCCTGGTATATAAGTGGAGGACAGAGGCCAAAACACAGGGCCATATTTGAAATATTGCTGTTATACACTGTGAAAGTTGCTGGTGTTACAGGATTGCTTGCAACATACCCTTACTGAGGAATATGAAGTCAGAAACACAAATGGATGTTGCCATGTACTGATAGCAATTAGCAGAGAGAGTGCCACTAATTTGTCAAAGACAAGACCTGTGTGGGGAAAAGACAAAACATAACAGACAAACCTCTGGCCATCACGTGGATAGCCCTACAGTTGAGAACTATGCAGACAGACTGCATTCCATGCACAACTAACATGTACACACAAACCCTGTAAAAGTAGCAGTATTCAGTGCATATAACAGCAATACTCACACACTGTCCCTAGGTCTGGAACGTGATGTCCTGCTGAACAACTGCTATGGACATAGCATCTGGCTCTATCTGCAGTGGGCTATACCTGTCAACTGTGCAGATCTTCACAGAATGTCAAGATTTAGCCATCATAGTGTTTGTTCTGTTCCTCCAAACATCTACATTAGTCTGACAAATACCTAGAGATGGAAGTAATGAAGTAACGACAGACACATGAGTTTCAGACCCCACCACCTTCAGAACAGTCATGGTAATGCAAACTGTATCATGGTACAAACTTCATAGGTTTGTGATAGGCATATCTACGATCTGTCCCTATATACCCCCCCAATGTTAGGCTTTGTCCACATGTGATGTTCTAAGAGGTGGATAGGTCGGGTCACAGCTGAGGAGCCTGACACACCCTGGGAAAGGACAGCTCACATATGGCAACCACTTGAGTGTCTGTCAAACAGTCATGTCTGTGCCACTGCTAGGCCAGTTAATGGGATATTGCTCATATCCATATGTTACCTGTAAATATGAGTATTATACATGTTTGTATTGCAAATTTAGGATACCTCTATAGGGCATGAGCATAGTAAAGTACTGTTGCAGATGTGTGTGTTAATCTGCATGTGATATATTGAATTAATAACATTCAACTGTATAGTGTTCTGCTGGACAATGTTCACAGTTGTGACAGATATCTGTAGTCACATACACATACACTTGTGTTATGTCAGCTATATTAATACTTCATCAAAATTGATTTCCCTGTTTTCACCCAGTGATGTGGACCAATGCCCAGAACCTGGTATAATAGGTTGAGACATACGATTGAGATGACATAGAACACAAATGTATACCAGGTATCCCCTGAGCATATGTATGTGTATGTTCAGCTGAACGACGCAGAAGTAATAACATGGGTCACAAGCTGTCCGGAAAATAGGATGTGCATGTTGCACATGTGTGTAATATCACTGTCACTGCATACAACAAAATAAAATGTGTACTGCTACTGATTGTTGCATTGCCATGACACTGATATGGGTACTACAGTAGGCATGCTTATCAGGTAGTAATCAGAGAAGTGTACAACTGTGTTATGACCCACTGTCCATGCCTACCATTAACAGCTATATCAACACCCATATACACTGGATATCAAAGTGTACACACCCCTGTTGGAATGCCAGGTCTGTGTGCTGTATGCCAATGAGACCACAGAAAGTCATATTAAAATGTTTATCACCTCAAATGTGACCCATAACCTGTACAATTCTATTGAAAAAGAAACAAAGCTGTTTCATGGAAGGTGAGCAACTTTTGCCAAGTGAAGATTTGATATGACGTTAGGGTACAAACCAAGACAAATGGATGCTGTAATCATCTCAGCAGGTGTTTACACAACATAGTGTAAGGGTGTGCACACACATTCAACTGGCTTACTGTACCGAGTATTAATTCCCATATGTTTTCACAGGTTGTTATGTTCCCTATTGAACTGAGCAGGCTATAGGTCACATCACAGGTGGGGATTTTGTTGACATGTGCTTTTGTGGGGTCATGTTTCAATTGCACAACTACCATGCATTGTAACAGGGGTGTGTGCACTTTATATCCACTGTAGCTATATGGAATCACCAGTACCTTACCTGTACAACCAGCCTCCACCAATGATAGAGTAATCCCCCTTGGTGGACAGCAGCAAGACACAAAGCACATAATAGGTTGCTATAGTGGCTGTACAGGGACACATATGTGCAGACCACAACTTGGAAGCAAGTGCACCTCTATCTGAGCAAGCATGTAGGTTCACAGGTGACTTCCTGTAAGACTGACTATGACCAGAAATCAGACATATCCAAACCACCAAGGCCAATTGCAATCATGTCTCCACATATGTACGCAGTCTCAGAGGCAGTAACACAAGTCTACCTGTACTGGGGGTAAAGGACACCTCATAAACACATGCCATGGATATAGGCAACCTGCATTAGACAGGATAGGTGGGAACAGTGGCACCCTGTCCACAACATTTGTACAGGGGGATATGCACATCAACCACACTCCTGCCTGCATCAGTGGTGAGCATGTATATAATGCCGACTGATGGCAAAAAGAGCAGAGTCTCCATGGAGCAGGAGAACATCACAGTCTGCCTCCTACATGAACTCAGGCATGTGCTCACAGCTCCATCACACACTACAGTCAAACACAGACTTGCCACCATCCACACACCATCCACATGGAAGGTGGCCACTGTCATCCCCTCTACACAGAAATGAATGGAGAATATTGGATTATGCCTGAAGGAACTGGACAAGTCAGGGCCAGGAGTGTAATGCAAGATGTCAAAGCCATGATAGCTTACAGTGTTATGGTATAGTCTGGATTATTTGCAAGTAATATCCACTGTTGATGTGCACGTGGACAACCATATGATGTCCTGTGACCTTTTTTCCTGTTTATGTCTTCCAGGAACAATGCCCCAGGAACATTTGCCAGTTTTCACAAACCATGAGAATGACACAATTATCCAATTCATCATCCAGCATCATGGCATAGTATTTGGCCACAGGGCCCAGGATCTGCAGGAGAGGACCACCCTGTGGAACGAGCTCATCCACAGGGTAAACGATGTTAGCCTGCACAGCCGAAATTATGAGCAGGTGCGGCATCGTAGCACTGACCTAATCCACCACGCCTGTCATCGTGCTGCTGCTGTTAGGAGGGACCAGCTAGCCACAGATGGGGGTCATTCCATCCAGCCCCCACTGACACATGCTGAGGAGCTCCTTGTCAGCCTTGAGGCACCCACCTTCCAGACAAGCCAGCAGGCTGAAGACAGCATTGTGGAGGTGGGTGCCACCCACACAATGGATGAGGAGTGTGCAGGTAAGGCCCCAAGGTACATTACTAGACCACTGTTGCTTATCCATTTTTATCTATAAAGTATCTACATGCATATGTCAGATAAGATAGTCTGTTGCTGGAATGTAGTAATGAACAGATGTGCATAATCCTTAGTATTGTGGGTTTGTACTGTCGATGTGCTGAAATGCTGCTTCCACCCTGCACCAATGCCACAGGTGTGGCTACTGACATTACTTCTCTCACACAACTATTTAGGTCCCTCTGGTATACAACTGGGGCAGCAGCCTGTAGTTGGTGAGTATGGAGTTGTTTTGTTCAGGTTTGCCAATACACCAGCCATGTTATGGCCATGCTATTTGCCACACACACACATTTAACACACCTACCCATAATACATGCTGTACATGTTCATTTTTGTTGGTGTTAACTGCACTGCATCACAGTGGCCACCATGGTGGCATATCTGATGGGTATGTAAGATTCCTGCAGTATACCTAACAACCTATCAGTGCAAGATGTGTGGACAGAGATGAACATAATGGTGGAACAAATAGCCTACAGTAAGGACATGTCTGAAACATTACCCTTATACAGTGGATACAACAGTGTATACACCACTATTACAATGGCAACTGTTCCTGATATAAACCACAGCAGACCACAATAACACATTCCACACCTTTTACAACATGAAATGTGATCCTAACATGAGCAACGAATATGTAATATGGAATCCTACGACAAATATGGGGAATACAAACCTTACCAAACACTGGAAGCATATGTGTGCACACACTCCAAATAACATATTGTGGAAGCAGCTTATGATGTACTGACAGCATTCACACTTCTTGAGTACACACCTGCCATCAAGTACAGGGCCTCAATGTCACACCAAGTAATGGTCTGCTGTCCAAGAAGTATGTCCATGACATTTCCCACAAACCGGCAACAGAAGCAGCCGTGGCTTGCACACTTCTTACAAACCATGAAATGGATCCCATATCCAAAAGGGAGCACTCAGGAGTGGGAAAAGTAGCCTTACCTTACCATTGCATATACCATGGCAAACAGTGCAGACAGTCATTTATGTGTGTATGAAATATGGGAAAACATTGATGTAGAAAATAAACAGATGCTCATCCAAAGCAGATGACAAAACATGTTGCAAACTGGTCATGGAGGCTGCCCAGAAACATGCAGCAACACTGAGGGACTTGCAGGAATGTCTAGCAAGTACTGCCTGTGCAGTACCTATGTCAACAATTGCCTGGATTTTACATCAGTGTGGTCTATGAGTTAGGGTAATCAGACGGAAGAGTTGTCCCACATGATACATCATCCAGGGCTGTCTACAGGTAGCACAAGCATAACATCACGTCTCCCAAAGGCATGTGTTGGAATGTGTAATGGTGTCATGAGACCAAGGCTCAAACCTACAGACAGTATTCATAAAGATTTGTGTAGTGCACAAGCAACACCTCACTCCACCTCAGGGCCAGCATCCCCAATTTTTAGCTTGCTGGTGCCAGTGTACACGTTTAGGGTTGATTTTCATTAGCTGGAACTAGGCTGGTAGACATGGTGTTTGGAATTTGGAACACTGCAAAATAACACTCATGTGTGGCCCATAGTTGTCAGGCATCTGCACTAAGTCTAAGGATGGGGAGGGGTATCAGCTTGAAACACAACAGTGAACTGAAGCATGCATCCAAAGCTCTCTAGGAATGGCTGTATCTGAACACAGTCAAGGTTATGAATTGTGCCAGACATAACCCAGATTCTACAGCAATAGTGAAGCCACTGTGTGACCTCCAAGGACTGTGCACATGAGCTTACCTTGCAATCTGGCAGAGTTGGGGGACCTTTGTAGGGCAGAGTGACCAAATAATGGCAAGTGAAGATGGGCCATGCTAGAATACCCATTCCAGGAATAGTGACTGCCGTAGTTCACTTAACAGGTGCTTCAACAAACCATCATGTTAAGGGTGTGCACACTTCTGCAACCCACATATTGTATGCATCTCATTCAGCATCTGCACAACTAACACATTTGTTTGTTACTGCATTGGATTGCATAGGTCATATGTCACATATCAGGTGTATGTAATGTTAACAAATGCAATATTGTGGCCCTACTGCATATCATAGAAGACGCTGGCATGTCCACAAGGGAATGTACACTCCTTATATCCACATTAAGCTTTGAAGGTTGTGAGTGTAACTGGATTTTATTGCACATACATGCACTGCTGATGATGAGATCTTCAAATCAAAGGTCAGGCATTAATTATTGACATCAGTCCTCGTATCATCCCAGGTATGTGTCAGACAAACACATAGGGGCTGTGAGCAACAGAGCAAACATAACTGCCACACATATACACATTCAGCAGTGGTGTGTCCACTTGCGAGGTATGGTGCACAGTACATGCCAGCGTGCTATACAGGTGCACAGCAATACTGTGTACATGGGTGCAGTGTGTTCCAGGGGAAGGGGCATCACCTACTAACATAACTCATGCATCACAGAGATGTATAATGTTGGTAACAAGGATTGAGTATGGCTACAGTGCATGCTGTTGAGTGCCATATGTCATGCATGTTGACTGTTGGGTAATGAGAGGTCTGTGTAATATCTTTGTGCCACTTCACCTGTAAGTGTGTGTGTGTGTGTGTGTGTGTGTGTGTGTGTGTGTGTGTGTGTGTGTGTGTGTGTGTGTTTGTGTAGATGTAAATCATAACTTACAGGTCTTAATTACCATTTCTTATCTGCCCCTCTCAGGTGGTGAGGTGGGTCAGGGTCTCTCCTGCAGGCAAACTGATGTTAGTGTCCATGCAGACTCTGACAATGATGATAGGCATAGTGAGGCACAGGCAGGGTTGTCAGGGGCTGAATCTGTGCCATTGGTTGACATCCCACTTTTATCCACCCAATCCCCGCACGCAGTCACAATGCCCATACATACCCCATCACCAGTGGCTATAGATGGGGGACAGTTGGTGGGTGGTGGCATGGGACAGGAAAGTGTGGTCACTATGGCAAGTGTGTCTCTACACAGCAGCCATAGCCGGATGACCGGCGAGGTCCCACACAGGCAGATGTACAGGGTTGCTCATAGGAGGGTTGCTGGCCATCATGCCCCTGGCAGAAGTGCCACAGCAGGTGTCACCAGACGTATGTTTTGGGCCACCATGGAGGCACAGGCATGTATTGGAACATTGCACCAGAAATAGTCTGAGGCTGCAGAGGGCTACACTTCCTGCTGTACATGACTACATCCGTTATCTTGCAGATGCCCATCGTTATTTTGCAGAGATCATGGATAGACGGTTGGGTGAGATGGTGGAAGTCTTCAACCATGTGGTGTCTTTGGTAGAGCATGTGGTGGGAGTAGGGCATCAGCCACGTGGACATAGGTCAGCAACACCAACCGGTGGAGGTCTACGTGGATGTGCAACATCTCATGGCTACTCTCGTAGTGGCAGTACCAGCACCAGCACTGCAGGGGGGGGGGTGTCCACACCACAACACAGCAGGCCACGTGCATATGGTCCTGGCCGGCACCTCCATACCTACACACACACCATGTCTGCACAGGCCATTTAATAAAGAACCCCCTAACCTACATACATGATGTCAACCAAATGGCTCAGCCTAGGCCTCTGGCAAACCCACACTGCACCCTGTGCATATGATGATACCTGTGCCACATCCCTGTCATCCATACCATCGATGCAGGCACATGCTAGTATGGTTCTGATGCACAGGGTGAATGTACTAAAGTTTAGCAATGTAATGCTGTTTAACATGTTGTCAGCTGGAATGTTTAAAGCTTACACATCAGGGTGTGTATCTCTCCAGCCATGATGCATTATAGCTGTTATTAACACTGACTGATTGTGATCTCCATTATGTATTCTGTTTGTGTTCTAGGTGTCTATGTGTCAGGAGGATGTTGGTCTGCTGTCCTTTCCTACAAAGGGTGTGGCACTGTGGTGACACATTGACTGTCATATCCCAGGTACAGCTGAACACAAGTAACAGGTCTGTATAATAGTTACTGCATATGTCACATGGCTGATAGGTCTGAGAGGTGTCTACAGGTGAGTGCATGGTGGCTGATATAAGCAGCTCTTCTACAGTGGACAATGGTAAGTGTACTGGGTGGCACATACCAAATGTTTGTGAATAACACACACACAGAGGCTTTTGTGTTTATACAATACACAGAGAATACTGTTCACATGGATGTACTTCATTTTGCAGAGAACTCATTTTGGCCTATGTAATTTCACCAAGACCAAACTGCCAAAACATCACATCAGCAAATAATCAGTCCACCAGTTTAATGTAATTGAGAATGGTACTGGCAGGGTATATGTCCTCTTCCCCAATGTAGTGCAATCCTGGAGCTGGTAAACATAAGTGTGCACAAATGCACTAAGACCAGGCTGCTTGTCAGCCTGTAATTTAATAATCCATTTGGTTTCTACAGTCTCTTGTCTGTTGATAAAATCACCAAATCTTTTATTTGAGCTCACTATTTGCAGCACAATAAAATCAAAATCATGTCCAGGAAAATTAAAAATATGCTTGGCTAGGGCAGTGAGCATGTTATTACATCTAATGTCACCAATATGTTGGAGAATTCATTCCTTAAGCATTCTGATAGTTTTCCCCACATAGAATGAGGTACAATATTTGCATCTAGTCAAATACACCAAACCATGTGACTTACAATCAGCATATAGCAACAATGCTTGCAATTTCTGCATGGAAACGTGCCCTTACTCCCAGAACAAACAGTTTACATACTGATGATATTGAATTTTATGAAGCTCTGGATGTTTTACATAATGATTTTTTGGCTAGAGGTTATAAGCAGCTTCATCTGAACGTCAATTATAATGATGTAGTTTCTATGAGGTCTACTAGAGATAAACCTTTTTTAAATCATCCCAGTTTGCCTAAGCAATCTTTGGCTAACAACATGACTAGCAATAAAACCAGACTTTCTTTGACTTATGGTAACAATTTGCAACAAGTATGCCATACTGCAAATAAGCTATGGCCCATATTATTCTCAGATGATAAGATTAAATCTATAGTGCGTGATAAGCCTAGTTATGTCTTTAAAAAAATGTATCTCTTAAAAGACAACTTTGCTATAGATCTACATTTAAATCTACTGTTTGTTCTGTGCATAAGGGCACCTTTCCATGTAGAAATTGCAAGGCTTGTTGCTATATTTCGACAAGGTTGGTTTTTCAGCATCCGGTCCATGACATTTTGTTTAAACCTACTTTTTATGCTGATTGTAAGTCACATGATTTGGTGTATTTGGCTAGATGTAAATATTGTACCTCATTCTATGTGGGGAAAACTATCAGAATGATTAAGGAATGAATTCTCCAACATATAGGTGACATTAGCCATAATAACATGCTCAGTGCGCTAGCCAAGCATATTTTTAATTTTCCTGGACATGATTTTGATTTGATTGTGCTGCAAATAGTGTGTTCAAATAAAAGATGTGGTGATTTTAACAATAGATTAGAGACTGTAGAAACCCGATGGATTATTAAATTACATGCTGACAAGCAACCTCGTCTTAATGCTTTTGTGCCTTTAAAACCAGCTCTTAAAAAATGTAGTATACACCAATAATTGATTTTATGTGATGATTGGTTAATTGGTTAATACACTGTATTATTTAAAGGCCTTGTTTTAATGTTATATTTTATGGATCTGATGAATCACTTACGCTTGTGCCAAATACATCGACAGTGTGTTAAAGCCACTCATTGAAAGTGAGGCCCAGATTTGTAAGGATTCATGTGGGGTTCCTTAAAAGCATTAACATGTTAAAACACCAATCTAATGGGTGTTTCTTAACCATTGACGTTAAGGACCTTTACACCGTTATCCCTCAAAGAGTGGGCATTGATTGGATCAGAGAATTTTTGCTGATAAAAAAAGTGGAGGAGAATACTATCTACCTAATTGAGACACTACTTAAGATAGTCTTAACTAATAACTTTATGGTCTTTGAGGGGCAATTCTACTTGCAGAAGTCCGGGGTAGCCATGGGGTCTCCTTGTGGCGAGAGCTTCGCCAACGCCATTATGGCCCTTTGGGAGAATAATTCATTGTTCAAAGATTCACTGTTCCAAGATAATGTCTCCTGGTACACTAGATACCAGGATGACATGTGTTGTGTTTGGAAAGGGGATATATCCCTTATACCAAGTTTTATTAACAACATTACCTTGACAGCCACTTTTTTGGAGTTTACTTACAACATAGGTGAGATGTCTATTAGTTATCTTGACATCTTGTTAATTAATGATAGAACAAATGGTAGATATAAAAGTGTAATTTATAGAAAATCGACATACTCACATACTTTTTTGCACTTTTCAAGCAATCACTCCTACCACCAGAAAAGGGCCGTTATTAAAGGCCAGATGGTTAGGGCTGCCAGAATGATTTCTGACGACATAGACTTTAAAGCAGAATGTGAGCAGCTCCAAACTATGTTTATCAATCGAGGTTATCCTGCCAATTTGGTTATTAAGATGAAAAACGAAGTGGTAAACAAAAGGAGTTTAGGATACTTTATCCCTTTATTGAAAGGGCAAACTGAATGGCAAGGAGACGATCTAGTTAACCAAGTTAACTCACTGGCCCAAGACGTAGTAGTTAGAAACGATAATGCTAGAGTTTATCAGACCAGTTTTTTGTGTACATACTCCCTAGATTATTCCCTCATCAGGGATGTGTTAAATAAAAATTGGGATATAATTAAACGTGATGAAATGTTGCTAAAAGTTTTAGGATCTAAGCCAAAAATTATTTATAGGCGGGGGCAAAATTTGAAATCTCTTTTAGAGAAGAAAAAACAATGTCCAGATAGAATTAAAGGAATGTTTAAATGTGGTACTTGACCCCAATGTAAGCACATATTAGTTGGCAACCAACTTAACATTAACAACAAGATATATAAAATTAATTGTAGATTTAATTGTGACACCAGGAGTGTCACCTATACAGCTTTGTGTAACCAATGTAATGCTTTTTACATTGGGAAAACTGAAAGGAAAATAAAACAACGAATATATGAGCATATTTATGCTATAAATAAAAAAGACACTAATAACGCATTGGCTAAGCACAGTTTAAAACACCCAGGTCATTATTTTAAATTTGCTATCTTGCAGCACAGGCCCACTGACATTAGAGGTGGACCCTGGCAAATTTATTTAGAAATAGATGAACTGATGTGGCAGATTAACACAAGGGCACAAACATACCCTGGTCTTAATGATAGCTTATCCATCAAATGCATTTTAAAGCTCCTTTCATTAAAAAGATGAATAACTGGGTACATTTTTATTTAAACAAACTTTTAGGAGAATGGATTGATTACTAATGTTCGTGCAATAATTTATGTCCACATAATACCTTTTAGCCCATTTGAATATTCACCACTCATTTTATGGCTATTTTGGTTACCTTATGCAGTTTGTTGGTTATTTTCATAATAGGTCTAACTGTATACTTATACAGCAGGATGGTAAAACCCTGACTGTTGCAATATTATTTTACGCACTTGTTCGCTTTTCTGGATTTTTTAAACTTATTAGCTGACTAATAAGTATATACTAAGTATTTTATATTTTATGGATCTGATGAAGCACACTATGTGTGAAAGCGCTTATCCTGTTTATTAAAGATTTTCCAGTCTTCAGCCTGGTGGATGCCTGATTTGTTTGCTGCATATTTATATTTTATTTCTTATTGGGCTACCTTTGGTTTCGCTGAGATACAAGTTTTTTTCTGATTGCTTAAATGTAAATGCTAAGCAGATTTGCCCACTGGTAAGTGAAGCCTACACAGTCTAAGCATGTATTCGTTTAACCATACGTTAGCACTGCTTACCATCAAGCAAACCCTCGCAAACATGCTTAAAGCTGCTCAGAACTGCCTTAACCACTCTGTATCCAACAGTCCTTGTTCTGCCTAGCAACAAAATCAACAGCCCTTGCAGGTCTTGAATCCAGGACCCTCTAGACTATAGTCACAGCACTTGACCACTAAGCCATCTGAGCTGTAAAAATGTCTGTTGCTTTTTCAAATATATCATTCAGTATACATACTGAATAGCAGTGAACAACTGCTTTGACTACTACAATTGTTTACTACTTGTTAGTGAAAATAGTGTTGAATCAGTCATATTTTTATATCTAAATATACACATATCAGATAAATATGGTGGGATACATCTGAAAAGGTATATACAATGCTTGTTTACACATAACAAGGATATGGATATATATATATATATATATATATATATATATATATATATATATATATATATATATATATACAAGTGTATACACACACACATATATAAATATATATATATATATATATATATATATATATATAACATATGTCCATAACATGTAGTGGAGTCATACCTCAGCACCATAACTCTCAACCTCTTAGTGCAAGGGAACGTAATGTAAGTATTGCAGTTATAAATGTAGAATGTTGCTACAGTAACACGGGTTGTGTCAACATACATGTTGTGAAGGAAGACTCTTCTGAAACTGACATGTATGCCATCAGTTACTGACAGACATCATAAAATCATCATAGTGAAGTACTGCATAAATCACAGTAATGATCCTGTGGAATACAACAGAAATATGAGCAATAAACGTGGACCGTCTGAAGTAATCTCGTCAGTTGAGAGGTATGCACAGAACTCCTTAGTGCAAGAAATGTGAGCTAAGCCTGACAAAGGGAATGTTTAAAGCCATTAAAATGGGGATATATCACAAATACTGGAGCAGATAAGCTCACACAGTTGATGCATTCACATCCTCCTGTCTGTCCTAACACATATTAACCGGAGGATCAGATGTCCCAAGCCACATACTTCCCACTAGTTAGTGACATACATCTTCACAGCATCCACTGCTTTGTCAGAAATACATAACACATATGGTGGCGAGGCAACAGTACATCTGACAAATATCTGGACATAACATCACACTAGGGTAAATACACTGAGCTGCTAGGCATGTCACCAAGCACTGCCTAAACTACAGGCAAACTGCCAGAACACTAACCCAATTTTCCCATGGGGGAATACACATGTAATTGGAAATATAGCAGGCACTACAGGCATGTAACAGCACAGAGTAACAGACAGCAGTGTGAAAGTGCATACCCACAACCAGTCTCAACACAGTCACAGTCACATTATGGTAAGCCTAATTAATAGTGCAATATATGGACTGTGTGAACAAAGCCCATCATCATATGTGCCACTCACATACTAACCCTGCATATACTGGCCCAATTCACAGTGTAGTCTTTTGCCTGACTGTGGTATGGGACATGTCTCAGTCTTGCCCTACAAATACATATGCTAACAGGATACCATAAACTGGAGCAGCATGCAACATCAGATAGAACAGGATCAAGAACACTGACATCTACCACAGTCTGTACACAGGCCAAGTAACATATTCACAATACACTGCTACACAATACTGACACTCTGTCAACAATCACCATAAGTACACAGACCTCACTACTGTACAGACTACAACAGAATGTCCAGGTTTTGTCCTCAAATATAAGGCTTACTATACATAACATGCCTAGCAGTCTGATATATCACTGGCTTGATATCAGAAATTATGTCAGTAAATAATGATATACTGTACATATCCACCTCTTACTGCATGGCATATGGACAAAGGGTGACAGACTTGGGGGACAGAGGCACAAACACAGGGCCAATATTGACATATTGCTGTGATAAACTGAATAAATTGCTGGTGTAACAGGGTTTGTTGTGACATAGCTCTTCTGAGGGATATGAAGTCAGTTACACACATGGATGTTGCCATTTACTGACTGCAATCATCAGAGTATGCTACTGCATTTATAAAGACAGAAAATATGTGACTGACACACCACATCTAAGACTCCAAACTCTGGCCAGTCTGCAGATAGCTCTACAGGTGAGTGTTTTCACAACCACATAACACTGTCATGCTAGACAAACCCTGTTAAACCAATATTACTTCAAATGTAGAACAGCAATACTTACATTCTGTCCCATTGTCTGGAACATCCCCCTCCAGTTTGTAAGCCTGTCTCCACAGTGTTTATTGTAAGAGGTATTTCCAACTACCCTCTGTGATGCTGTTTGTCAAACACCCACATGAAGTCCTGCTCACAATGAAGGAAAAGAGCCAACACCCACATGAAGTGCTTAGTTACAGGAGTGTGTTTCCATGCAATTAGCTATAGGAATGATACCACAGCTGTTCCACATGCAATTAGCAAGTGGGGGACTCCAATTTGTGCACAGGACATCAGCTGATCATGAGCATTGCCTACAAAAGTCAAGCTGCTGCCTATACAAAACAGATGTATTTTTCCACATCTACCAGAGAGTGAGAGAGAGAGAGACAGAGAGACAGAGAGAAAGAAAGAAAGGAAGAGAGAAAGAGCCAAGCATGTTTGTGTATGATCTGTGGGTGGAGAGTGATCTCTGAGTATTATAATAGTTGCCTATATTGTTCACTAATCCATACTATCACATAGTCATTGCACATGGCAGTAGACATTTGTGGCTGTGGATAGTGTACAACAACCTCTACAGTGTTTGACAACTGTTGGCCTTGTAATGTGGACATTGGGACATATAGGTCCTCAATACAATAATGTAGCAAAACCCACACTGCAATGGATCCTGTTAGTACACAATCATCCAATACCCACACAGGATGCTGATGACACACACACAAGCACACACACACAGTTGCCAGTACTAAGTTTCGAACCCCTACCTAGCTATGTATTGCTATTATAGTGTTACACATTTATTGCACACACCATAGAGCTTACATTTTGGGGAGCTGTCCATAGGTATCTTTGAAGGTGAGTGACATCAGCAGCACTGCTAAATAAGTGGTAAGGGAAGTGTAGTAAGTATGAATGCCCACAAAAGCAGGTGCCAACAAAGGCACACGCAATTTCTCACACAAACACACACATTATCACTGTTGCTAGGACTAGGATTAGAACTCCTACCTAACTAGTTTACTACACTATGGTATTACGCAGTTATCGCAAGCGCCAAGGAGCTTATACATTGAAGAGCTGTCCAAAGGTATCTTTGAAGGTGAGTGACATCAGCAGCAGTGATAAAGGAGGGGTAAGGGAAGTGTAGTAAGCGTGAATGTCCACAAAATCTGGTGTCAACAAAGACACACATACTCTCTCACACAAACACACATAATATCACTATTGCCAGGTCCAGGATTAGAACTCCTACCTAACTAGTTTGTTATACTATGGTATTACGCAGTTATCACAAGCACCATGGAGCTTATATACTGGAAAGTTGTCCAAAGATATTTTTGAAGGTGAGTGACATCAGCAGCAGTGCTAAAGGAGGGGTAAGGAAAGTGTAGAAAGTATGAATGTCCACAAAATCAGGTATCAACAAAGACATACACACTCTCTCACACAAACACACACATTATCACAGTTACCAGGACCAGGATTAGAACTCCTAACTAACTAGTTTATTACACTATGCTATTGCAGTTATCACAAGTGCCACAGAGTTTATATGTTGGAGAGCTATCCAAAGGTATCTTTGAATGTGAGTGACATCAGCAGCAGCAGTGCTAAAGGAGGGGTAAGGGAAGTGTAGTAAGTGTGAATGTCCACAAAATCACATATCAACAAAGACATACATACTCTCTCACACAAACACATACATTATCACAGTTGCTAGGACCAGGATTAGAACTCCTATCTAATTAGTTTACTACACTATGGTATTACGCAGTTATTGCAAGCACCACAGACATTATATGTTGTAGAGCTGTCCAAAGGTATCTTTCAAGGTAAGTGACATCAGCAGCAGTGCTAAAGGAGGAGTAAGGGAAGTGTAGTAAGTGTGAATGTTCACAAAATTAGGTGTCAACAAAGACACACACTCTCTCGCACACAAACACACACATTATCGTAGTTGCCAGGACCAGGATTAGAACTCCTACCTAACTGGTTTGCTACACTATGGGTTTACACAGTTATCGTGAGCACCATGTAGCTTATAGGACTGAGACTTGGCCAAAGGGTTATTTCAAGGTGACTGACATCAGCAGGCATGCTAAAGTAGGGCAATGGGAGGTGTAGTGAGTGTGAATGGCCTCAAAATCATTCATCTCCACACACACACACACACACACACACACACACACACACACACACACACACACACACACACACACACACATGCTCACACACACGCTCACACACACACAGACACACACATGTGCATACACACGCATGCACACACATGCACACACACACACACACACACACACACACACACACACACACACACACACACACACACACACACACACACACACACACACACACACACACACAGTTTAACAGTTGCCATGTCTGGGATTGGAACTCCTACCTAACTAGTTTGCTACACTCCAGTAGTACACAGTTATTGTGAGTGACATGTAGGTTATAGGGCTGAAATTTGGCCGATGGTTTATTTCAAGGTGACTGACATCAGCAAGAGTGCTAACATGGGCAATGGGAAGTGCAGTGTGTATGAATGGGCCATAAATCATTCCACTGGAAACACACACACACACACACACACACACACACACACACACACACACACACACACACACACACACACACACAGAGTCGCACACAACTTTACATTTGACAGGATTGAGTATGCAAATGCTACATGAATACTGATTTGTACTATCATATTACACAGCTATCACAAGCACCACAGACACTATAGGGCTGAGGGCTACCAAAAGGAATGTCTACAGTGATTGACATCAGCACATCTTGTGATATCGGCCAATTGGATGTGTAGTGGGTGAGACATGCCGCATAATGGAATTCTATCTGTCACTGCCTGTCTCTCTCTTCCCCACATTTCTGTGTGTGTATGTTTGACATATTGTAGTGTGTTGGCCTTGGATATGTGTGAGTATTCCTATCTAATATGTGTGTGTGTGTGTGTGTGTGTGTGTGTGTGTGTGTGTGTGTGTGTGTGTGTGTGTGTGAAGCATAAATGGTGTACAATTTGGTGTGTGTGCACAGACATCTGCGAATGACAGATATGTACAGTCCACTGTGTTGTCAGACATGGGATTCATTTCTCTAAGTGTAGGAGCATGCCCAGTATGACCTTCTGTATTGAGTGTGTGGATCCATTCCAGGTAGGGTTGTACTCTACACCTACAGCTAGCAACCTGTTTCTGCAGGATATCTGTAGATAGGTTGACAATATGGAGTCACAATGGGTGACAGAAGGGGGGATACTGTAACTATTGCTGTCTGTGCTGCTTGTGTTACATGGTTAGTGTTAGCAGAAATATTCAGACATATGTACTGTTTTACACTGTGATGTATCATGTCATCAACTATTGACAGGTATAATTATTTGCTCAGAGTTATTGCCTGGGAAATACACGATGAATGAAGCTGAGTCCAGTATTGTGGTCTACAGCCTATACATTCTTGCACACTCATGCCATTCTGGAGGGGTAGCTGGAGACACTTGCTGATGGGTCTGTGTAAATGGTCCAGCACCTTGGTACTATGGTGGCTGAGGATCCCCTTCTTGTACATATATCAACTTAACAGAATGGCCATATCCTGCTGTGGCCAAACCTCTCAGCTGTACAGATTCACCCAGGTTACCCAGAGGCAGGGCTGATATATCTGGTCAGTTCCCCTTCACATTGCGGTTTACAAGCAGGTTTGTAGCCACACATTACTGGGTTTGCAGGGAGGGGTAGTATGGGCATACATCAGAGTTTCAGACTTCACACACTCCATGACGTCCATACTTCTGCACCCCCCACTCTGTTTTCTATCCTCCTCCTAACATTATGCGAGTGATATCTGAGAAGCATCCCTATAGTTGGCCCTTCATCCCAGTGGTATTTATGGATTGGTCCACAGTTCACGCAGTAGAACATGGGGGGCATGCTACTGGGGTTTGTCAACATGGCCTTGCATTTGTGTTCCGTTGACTGTTAGGTTGTTAGTTGGGACACCATATGATACCATGCATTGGCACTACTGGTGAGGGACAGGCCTTTGACAGAGGACTGTAGGCTATTTGGTAGTGATGCAGGCCATCTGTAGCAAGTCAGTGCATTGTCACTCCTACATTCCCAGGCTGCGAGCCAGTGGATTCCCCTGGGGTGACAGGGTAAGTGTGTGAGGTGTTAATGGCAATAGTTCCTGTCCATATTGATCCATTGGTCTGGATGCAGGCAGGGTGCTGCTTACAGCTAGGGACACACCTGCACAGGACACCTCTTCAGCATGCTGCAGTCTGTGGGTATTCCCATACAGACGTGGGGTCATACTGTACTCATTCCCAACAGCAAGGCTATGACCTGTGATAAACCTGTGGTTGATGGTGGGGTGAGCTGAGTGCATGTGTGATATGGAAGCTACTTGCAGCTGACTCACAGATATACCTGGGACAGTCCCCTTATGCTGCCTTGTGCGGGGGCATAGGTAGTCTCTCATTACTGCATAACTGTGCCTTTTGTGGTCTGCCATTGATTGGCCGGACTACATCATTATTCCATACTACATGGACAACTAATGTACTGCTAACCTGTATGTGCAATTCCAAAGTTGTGTGCAGTTGACAGTTACATTTTATGCACTCTGTCTAGCATACTTCCACCTGTGTACTGTGTGTATGTATGGGCCCACATTCACGGCATGTCCTGCAACCACAGTACTGGCCAAAGGCCACCGAGACACAACCCTCCATGCCTACATGCTGATCACTTCCAGACAATATTGAACACACAACAACCTAACACACAGACCCCTGCATATTGTACACATGCAAAAATCTATCCTGTAGATTGGGCCAGCTCAGGTAATCTGTGCTTCACTGATATTACTCCTTACACTTACATGTTACTGCATTTCTACATAGGATTGTGGGGGGGGGCACCCTGATGACTTTAAACATTTGCTATGACTGTACTGGTATTTCAGGTACTCTTTTGGCTTTAATTTCATATTGTATTCTGACCTATCATGCAGACTTGAGGCATATCAGTAGAGTACAGATCTTTGGTTTTATTCACCTACATTTCAGTTTCAGACTTCTTGCCCTTCAGAACTACCTGTTGTAATCTGTCTGTGTAGGTCTGGAGGGGGGCTGTTCACCATTGCCATCAATTGGAGGCCTTAGCCCAGCCTTTCTTTATGGTCATCTACACCTGTCCTGCTGACTGAGGCTGGTGGTGGGTATGTGAGCCTCACTGACATGCATGTGTGTGTCCTATGGACATACATTTGGGCCACCACATGTACTGCAGTGGGATTGTCACCTTGTCTAGTACTGCCTAGTATGTTGATACCAGTATTTGTTATAGATTTCATGCTGCCCATATAGGTGTCCACTATCTGCTGCCATCCCATTCAGCCACCCGATTCCCTTGCATGCCCACGTCCATACCATAGATACAACTATCAGAACATACTACTCCATTCAGTAATTGATAGGAAGAGTGACTTGCCTTGTGGGCCAGTATTGAGGATGGTGCTAGAGGGCTGACTATGTTGGATGCACATAGTACACTCCATATTCATGGTAAAGCAAAGGTAGTGTCATGTTTGGCATCCCTTTTACTTTATGTGTGAGTCAGAGAGAGGTGTCATTCCCTGGGTCCCTACCATGTCAGTGTATGTGCTATGCGTTGCCTCTTTGCAAGGCCTAGGCATACTGGGCATGCCTCCTTCTGCCTACATGGGTAGGCTCAGGTAGTTCCTCCTCTGAGTCACTCTGTGCTTGTGATGGACTTGGCAATGGTGGGGGTCTGTGTGGCCTTGCCCCGTGCTTTTCCTGCTGCAGCTGTTTTCGCAGGATCATTCTGTGTAGCATGGCACATACTATGAACATTTGTGTACATGTAGCTGGAGAGTACTGCAAGGCTCCACCGGATATGTCCAGGTAGCAGAACCGTGACTTGAGCATCCCAAACACATGCTCTATTATGATTCTGGTTTGTGTGTGTGCCTCCTTATGAAGTTCTTGTTCAGGTGTGTGTGCATTTTTCAGGGGTGTCATCAGCTGCGGCTCCAGTGCATAGCCAGCATCCCCCACTAGGTGGCCATATGGGATATCCCCACTGGCAAATGATTGGTACAGCTGTGTCTTATGCCAGATGTGGGAGTCGTGATAGCTTCCAGGGCTGCCAGCGCACACATTCAAGATAATGCCCTAGGCATCGCACACGACCTGGCAGTTGATGGAGGGGAAGCCCTTGTGGTTTATGTAGAACCTACCCCACTCACTGGGTGGTGCTTTGATGTGTATATGCATGCAGTCTATAGCACCCACTACCTCAGGGTATTCTGCTATTTGGTGGAAGAGATGCTTATTGCTGGTCAACGCCTCACGGGTGTTGAGGAAATATATGTGCTCACTGGCATGTGCTGATATGGCATCCAGGAACTGGTGTAGTACCCTGGATCCTGATGCCTGTGAGATCCCCATGATATCCCCAGTTGCCCTTTGGAAGGTACCTGTGGCTAGTATTCCTAAGCCTATGCATACCTTAGTATCCACTGGGATGGGTTCCCCTCTTTTGGTTCTGTGTGTGAGGCGGGGCCGGCACAGCTCAACAATTTTCTGTAGAATGTCCCTGTCCACCCTATAGCACTCCAGTCTCTCCAGCTCATGTAGCCCCGGTAGGTTACCCTGGGTCTGTACATTCTTCTCCTCCTCCTCACTGTGGGATGGTCATCAGCATTCACATCCTCACCACCCTCAGCCTCTTGCACATATTCATGTATGAGAGCAATAGCAGCCCCGTCTGTGTATACCAGTGTTGTAGAGTTTGTGGGAAAACCAGACTGAAAGGTGTTTGCATAGTTTATAGTAGTGTGCTGGGCAGCTGCCTGTGTAATTGGCTGATTCTGATACATTTCACCTGCCAGCTTTGCTAGTTCTCCTTGATTGCCTTCCTACTGCTGTTTTCCCTTCCCATTGCCTTCCTATTTAAGCCCCGAGGCATGCCTCGCATACCCAGTGGTCAGATGTGAACAGAGCTGCTATTTCCCGTTTTTTATTTATTTATTTATTTTTTGTTTAAAACCCGGTGCGTGACGCACACACCCATTTAAGCAGAGAAAACAGTGCTCAACAATGTGAGACACACACCCTTCCTTAGCTTTGCTTGGCTAAGGGCAAACACAGGCCACACAGCCCCAATAAGCTTACAGCATGCATGACTCTCCCGCTTATGAGGTCATCCACCTCTTAGACAATGGTGTTGCTGCACCTAAACAGTTGGGTGCAAGCTAACACTGAGAGGAAATCTGTGATTCAGTATCAGTCCCCTCATTTACATAAACCAGAATGCTAATTCATAGTTACCACACTCACACTGAGCCTTCCCCCTTAGCAACCACTATTCCCTGGTATTGTTGTCTTATGCATGCCATTAACTATTATGGCAAAATGCTGATTTGAGTATAAAAGCTTATTTCCCCCTTTTTTCTTATTTTCATGGCAAACTCATTTGCGCACCACTGCCCTATGCTTAAACGTCCGAGATCGGCAAAAAAAAAAATAATTTTTTTTTATAATATTACAACTATTTTTCATGCCAATGGCCATATATTTGGCCATTGGCATGCCTGCTACATTGAATATATTTCTGCAGGTTACACTATTCCTACACAGACGTCTACCTGCTTCCTGGATTGCTAATTCACCTCATTTGCATGGTTTTCACCAGCAAATCAGGTAATTAGCATATAGCAGTGGTGTCCGTGTGGGAATAGTGTAGGAGCGCTCATGCACGTCCCGGGAGCTCGATCCTGGATCGCTCGGTGGTCATATTGGGTGCAGTAGCTCTTGCACTATTCCTGCACTCTGTGCAGAGCTTTCTGAATCAAAGGACTGTGCTACTGATACCGTAATCTTCTCATCTGGACTCATTCACTTCCCTTAACTCAGTTGCAGTATTGTATTGTGTTAGCAGCTGTTTACAAACTGGACTATGCAACAGCGCACAATAATTTTATGGAATAGTCCTTCAAGGATTACAAAGTTCCACAAAGTTAAAATGTTATAACCCTGCACAGCTCTCAGTTAGTTACAATGAGCTAATGAACTATTTTACATTAAAATACACTACAGAACATATAACTACCATACAAACATTAAAATAAAAGTAAAAAGGGGAAAAGAAGTAACTCCCAAAGGAGATAAATATGAGGTGAAGAAACTACAGATGCCCATTGTATAAGTAATGTAAGACATTTGAGAATGTGTGCATGGTACAGATATTACTGCACAGCCAGGGACTATAAGGCAATCACCTTTCAGACTTGTGCCTCATACACCCATGAGTGTGCAATAATAACTGTGCCAATCACGCACACACACCCATACCTTATTGCCTACTATCACTGGAGACTGCTTTCTATTTCCTGACTCCAGTAACTTTATTATTTTAATACACAGGGATTCTTCATGTATTCTACAACTTATTCTGTGACCCAATATTGTCCTGTCTGTCCATCTTGACTGTTGGGTTATCCCCCCCCCCCCCATGGCGAAGCTGAGCCAGCAACTTTTTCCACAACAAAGCTACTCCAGTGTTTGAGTCTTCTCCAGTGATGCAGTGTATCCCTCTTGTCCCTAAAATCTATTTTGTTGCCATCTAGACCAGACATGATCCTCCAGCACTCATCAGCTTATTACAGAAAAAAAAGATAAGTAATCTCTTGCCTTCAACTAGATACTCTTTATAATTCATATATACTTCACATTCAACACATTTTTTTACTTGCTTTTCACATAATATCATTTTTGCTTCTCTTCTCCTCCATTATTAAACAGAGAGCTACCCAAGTGTATAGTTTTCATATTTATTTTTCCTCATTTTCATATTTATTTTTCCTCACTTCCTGTCTTATCCTACCTGGATTACTTCTGCTTCATTTTCCTGCACATTCTATTCATTTCAGTCAGATTTAGAAAAAATATTGCATTTCATTCATCAATGGAAAAAGCTTCAGGTTCTGAAAGTGTAGTAAATATGTGATACAAAATAGCTCCTCAGGACACATAGGAGCTTTGTATGGTGTGCTAAGAGCAAGAATACTCCTTTAAACCATGTTCTCTAAAAGACAGATGGAACAAACTAACTATAAAGGGCCTTCTCCCAGTCACAGTAACTCTAAAGGGCCTTCTCCCAGTCACTATGGGATTCACAGCTGAGTAGACAGATGTCTTCTCAGAGAGACAAACATCTAGACAAGGACCAATACAAAATGACAGAAAAAGAGAAAGAAAAGTCTAAAGAAAAAATGATCGAGACAAGGAAAGAGAAAAAAGAAAGAGATACCTTGAGCAATCTCCCTCTCCTTCACTAGCTCTAAATACTGCTAAACCTTCATTAGTATCACTTTTTTCAGCTCCAAGCCAACCAGATCAACCTCTTTTAATGTCTTCAGTGCTGATGGCTGACAACACTGAACTTATTTTTATACCTAATATTCGCCAAGAAAAGATATTTCTGTTAGCAACAGATCCTTGGAGAGGGAGCTCTCTATGTTTATGGTCTGAAGACTGCTATCTGTTTCCTCCCTAAGGTCTGCCAGTTCCAGAAAGAGTGTAGTCAACATTGATTTGGATTGAATGATGAGGGTATTCATAAAGGCTCAGATAGACATGGGTGTCATTCATCCTCCCCATCTTCTTCCAGGGAGGAGAGGATAGGCCCCCCCCCCATTTCCAGTGCTGATTGCCCCTTTCCTGTCACCCATTCTCCTAAAGTTGGTTTTGTAGCTGAAATCAATCCCTAATCTCCCATGTCAGTGTCAGTGGGTCCCTATAGATTGACACCGTCTATGCAGCCAGTGCTGTAGACTCTGAAGCCTTCTAAGACTACTGTGTCTCAGCTCCAAACTGTTGAGGGCTGATGTTGCAGTGCTGACTACAGTACCAACCTGTTTGGCTCCATTTGCAGTATGAGGGTCCTTGTTGCTATGATATGTCAACTGTGATCTTTTCCCCAGAGATGACTGACCCATTGGCATTGTGAATGAGTCACTTATCTACTTCTGCCTCTTCCTCTTTGGTGACATAGATGGAGACAGTAACTGTTGTTGCATCTTTGGTGCTGTCTCGGTCTATAACAATATGTGAATTTTTCCTGTCCACTGACACAGAAAAGGGGGTGCCACCTCAACTGTGGCTCCACCTTACATCTTTGAACCCACATCTTTGGTTCCTTCCAAGGGTTGTTCAGCTCTAAGCACCTAGAACCCCTCCTTTATTGATGTCCAGGAACACTTCTGGTTTTTCAGACCATTCCCCCCCAGGTTCCAAGAATGTTTTAGTGCAAAAGGAGGCATATCAACTCCCAGACTGAATCATTTGCAGTAGACATGCACCTCAATGAAGAGGAAAGGATGGTCCCATAACCCACCCAAGACCCCACCTTTGGAAAGATCATGGAAATGATTCTATTGCAGTTACAGCAGCTAGCAAAAAGGAGGTATCAAAGTAGAGCTCCATGGTACATTCTCCTAACAAGGTGTCTAGAATGATGGATAATCTTGGAAAGTGGGCTTATGCCTTGGGAATGCTTTCCCTGAGGGTATAAAATTATATTTCCCATGTGACCAGGTTCCAGAGGGATCTAGCAGAACAGATTCTAGACTCCAACAGTGGACCACCTACATCAGGGGCTAGAAAATGGATGGAAACTTAACTGCTTACTATATTGTCCATTGCAGACCTGCCCATGAGGCTAGTCCACAATGCATCAGATGGGGCAGCTAGATCAACAGGCACTGGTATAACTATTTGCTGTCATGCTTGATTGTAGTTGTGTGATTTTTGTGGAAAACTTCAAAGCATCCTTCATAAATGCCCCTTATAATGAATCATTTCTGTTTGGTCCAGAAGTTATAGGAACCTTGATGAATAGCAAGCAAGAGGGAAAAACATTGTCTGGTGCTGGTCTCAGATTTGAAAGCCCTCAAAGATCCTGTTCCAGGAACCAGAAGATTAGCAAAAGGCTCTGGTTCAAGAAGTCCTAATGTTCATTATTTCACTCCTGTTTAGACAAGCCCCCTTGAGGCAGAGGGGGTCTTTTAACAGATGCCACCGTTTTCAGGTAAACCTTTTCAGCACTCTTGAATGATTGCTGGACTGCTCACCTCTGGAGACAGTCAGGGGGCATATCTCTTTCTTTTCACCTGTTTGCTTAGTTGGCCATCTCCAAAAACAAATGGTTGAAGAACATCATATCCAAAGATTACATCATATCATGAATTTTTCATTTTTGTCTGGAAACAAAATGCACTGCCCATTAAAGCTGTTTCACTGCCCCCCCCCTTCAAAAATCATGGGTAACATCTCAGGAGATCTCGTAACTCAAAAAAAAAAAATAGCCATCAAAGAGGTCCCACCAGACCACAAAAGATCCAGAGTCTACTCAGCATTTTGTTTTAGAACCAAAAAAGACACGGAAGCTCAAGTCCATTCTGGACCTCAACACTCTAAATATCCATGTAAAGATGATGCAGTTCTGGATGGTCATGGTGTGTAGTCTGTCCTTCCATTCCTACATGAAAAGTTTGAATGTGCTCAGTAGACCTTAGCATGCTTTCTTACTTATCAAGAGCATGAAGCAATACAGATGTTTCCTCTGCTTTCAACAGGGGGCCAATCATTACATGTTTCAATCACTGCCCTCCTGGGCATATCACTGGGCTTGATTCACTTCAGGCTGCAAGGGTTCTTGGTGTTCCCATATTTTAATTATTGATCTCTGGCTGAAAATACAAGAGATTCCTTTATTTCGGCAAGGGACTACCTACTCCATTTGTGTTGTTCCTTGGGTATCTCAATAAACTTTTAAAAATCTAATCTGGGGGCCAACACAGTCTTATATTTTCATAGGTTATCATCTAGATACCTCAAAAAAGAATATCAAGACTCCCAATAACAAAGGACAATCTCACCCTGACTGACAGCAATGCGCATTCCAGGCTGGAACAAACCTCCAGCAGACAAGGTCAGATAATCCATCCTGATGCCTCATGGGTACTCCCTGAGTCCAACAATAGCAAGAAAAATCTTAGGCTACTGGGGTCAGCCTTACTTTAACCTATTTCACTTCTCAACCAATATAAAATGCAGAAGCTTCTTTACTCTTATCCCTCCACAGAGACAGACATCTAGGGGCACTCTGGTCCATCTTTGCCACCTGTTCTACTATATACATTTCCTCCTCTTCCATGAATGACAAAATTCCTACAGGAAGCATGTCTGTGCAAAGCAAAAATTATCCTTGTAGCCACATTCTGGCCCATGCAAATATGGTTCTCAGTGCTTTGTCCTCATTTGATGTAACCTTCATGGTTGCTGTATTCCCAGCCAGATTTTCTAGCTCGTCCATTCATCCAGCCTCACCCAGACATCAACTCCTTCAAACTAACTGCATGGTTTCTTCAGTTCCTATGATGGACAGTAATCCAGAATTACCTACCAGAGTTATATAGATTTATTTATTTTATTAATTTATTTATCTTTAATTTAGTCTGCCTTCCAAAAGCAATCTACCAAAAAATAATCAAAAGTAAATGGAGAAGATTTTCCTTTTGGGCAGCACAACAAGGCTTGGAGCTATATTCAGCCACTGTTACTTCTATCTTACAGTTCCTAGCTAGCCTGCTTGATTCTGGTGCCAGCTATTCAGCTGTAAACGTTCAGTTAGCAGCCATTTCTGATTTTCATCTGGGATTCAACTCAAATTCTCCAACCTCACAAAGGCTATGCAAGTGTTTCTTGAAACGTACATTCCTTCTTAGACCACTCATCAAAGATCTTACTTCATTGCAGGATCTTCCTTTTGTACTTCATGCTTTTACCCAGCCAACATTTGAGCCCAGCTCCAGTTGCTGTATTAAATACATCTCATGGAAAATATTATTGCTAGTGGCAGTCACTTTGGCAAGATGAGTAACTAAGCTGCATGCTGTATCTTGTAAGCCACCATTTCTGATTTTCCATAAAGATAGAGTTTCTCCCAGAGTAAATCCTGCCTTCATTCCTAAAGTAACCTAGGAGACAGCCTTACACCGAAAAAAAATCATCTGCCAGTTTTCTTCCCAAATCATTCTGCTTCGTACTTTGTATGTTCACAGACAGCTCAGGTTTCACCAACAGAGAACAAAAGTCTTTCAAGCTTTTTGTGTCCTTTTCTCTGGCAAGGCAAGAAAATAAAGTGAGAGTGGTACTGACACTCTCCAGGTGACTTTCGGAGCTCATTTCCTTTATCTATTCTATGCAGAACAAACCACTAGGCACAAAACCCAAAGCACATTCTACAAGGTCCATTTCAACTTCCATGGCGTACTTCAAGAACTCCTCTCTAGGTGACATTTGTGCTGCAGCAAAATGAACAGCAATGCATGCTTTTGTCAGACACAATAAAGTTGATCTTATATTGAGATCCAGAGTTTCCTTAGGTTCTACCATTTTTTGAGGTATGCTGTCACAATGCTACCCAGTAACAAAGTTGTTTGGGATTCAGTCCTAACATTCAAGATGGATGGAGAGGACAATATAGAATGTGAAAGTTACATACTTATCATAACAATAGATCCTTCCTGTACCTATCTGTCCATCTTAACAACCCTCCTATCATAGAAATGAGACATGTATCACCTGGTCCTGTACTGGATACTAAGACAGACTTGAAACAATGGACACAATACATATACGTAGCCTTTTAATAAACTTCCAAGTAACTAGTTAAGTGCTTTTGTCCATAACAATATAACAGACTTCATCAGAACTAGCATTTAGAGTATAACAACCATTTAAATACATTAATACCCAGAACATGTGATGTTCAGCAACCAGTGAATAACCACTATAATTTAATCTTACTACTTGCTCATTAAAACCTAACTATAACTGTCATAAATGTTAAATAACATATACATCATAATAAAAATTACCAAATGTAAAAACTGTACATATCATAACTTAGCAGCACACATTCTGAATACTCTACTTAAAGAAAGAGAGGTGGAGCATAGGAGCTTAGGTTGGAGTATAGGGAGTTTTTATGGTAGATCCAGTTAAACACCAGCACACAACCTGGATTACATCTGGCTGGATAGCTTTACTATTAGTTCAAGTCAAATACCTTCAGAAATATTTTCCCCAGATAGAGCTATTCTAGTAGCATTTGCATTTTATGCAAATACTTATTCTAATTAAGCAAATTAGAGCTGGAAAATTGTGAGGTGCTTGCTACAAAGCCTCTGTCCAAGTATAGATGCACCACAGAATGCATTAGGCAAATGGATGGTACAGTGGTGCAGAGATTAGCATCACTGCCTCACAGCTCCAGGTTCTCTAGTTGTCTGGTTTGGTTCCTGGCTGGGGTATCTTCAGTGCAGAGTTTGAATATCCTGTTTACTTCTGTTTGGGTTTCCTTGGGTCCCAGTTTCCTCTCACACCTAGGACTTGCTTATAAGTGAATTGGTAATGCTCTACAGTATGAACAGGTGTGTGTGTGTGTGTGTGTGTGTGTGTGTGTGTGTGTGTGTGTGTGTGTGTGTGTGTGTGTGTTTGTACCATGTGATAAGCTGGCATCCTAACCAGGATTTATTCTGTGGTTTATAGTCAGTACTATCTAGATGGGCTGTGGCTCATTTACTCTGAATTGGATAAATTGGGTATCAGAAAATGAATGAGTGGGCAATGTTTTAAAGAAAACACCGTTTACTCAAATTAAAATCACTACACCTCAAAAAAGTATGTAAATTCTTGGTACTGCTGAAAAAGTAAAAGTGCCATTGATCAATAAATGTCTTTTATTTGTTATTCTGCCTTAAGCCTGTTTATAAATAAGCATAAATTTAGTTTTAAAAGTACTTATCTAATGCTAAGACAGCTTAAGGAGAGAGAAGGAAGGGTCTGAAATGTTTTTGTACTTCTGATATACACAGTTTCTATTAGAGTAAAAGTATTTTTTGTGAACCTATGTAAAAGGCATATAACAGGTACAAAAACAAATCTTATTTTGAACAAATGTTCTAAATTGCCTTTGACTAGGTTTCCCTAAAAGTGCTGATATCTCCCATTTGCTCTGCTGCTGATGTTATTGAAGTTACACTCAACAAGTTAAATATGAAATCCAAAAGATGACTAAGCATCACAATTAGAAGATCTGTTGGTGAAACCCCTTTGATCTCAGGTTGCAGTTCTTTTCTTAATAGCTACAAAACTGAGCTGGGCTATCATTTTGTCTTGTAAAACACATAGCTGCATTTCGGCACTCATAAATGTACCAGACATCTGTCATAAAAATAGCTTTCTGAAACATTAAACAGGCAGTCAGTTTACATTTCACAAACTGAATATCCATCAACAATTGTATTCATTCCTGAAATTAAGAACCCATATTTACACATAAGTCACCTATTTCTTTTCAGGCATTCTGTGTTGGCAGTTTTAACTGGATTGTATGACAGTCATGTGGTACTGTACTTCAAAAGTACCAGTCTCTGTTCATAGCTTCTGCATTTCCAGTTATAAAAGCCTTTTAAGATCAAAGGCATTGCCTTTTTTTTGTAATCAAGCTTTTAATGAAGTTGTAAAAAACACATCTGTGATACAAATGCATTCAATAATTCTGTAATAACTATAGAAGTTATGAGATCTCCAGTATTAAAGAATTAAAGAGGAAAAAAATCGTTGTGCAGTCAACCAATAAATCATACAAAATGTCTGCACTAGCTTGCAAGTTCGCATTAACAGTTAACACTCTTAACATACAACTATATGACAAGATCCATAGAAAGAGAACAGCTCTCCTCCATATTCTGTAGTCCCAGTGTTGCTTATTAACTAGGAGTGCCGTAACAGCAAAAGGAAATCATCCAGAAGTTTTGTTAGATGTGCCCTCCCCTGATTTCCTATTTCTGTCAATACAGGTGGGTCTTGTTGATATATTTGGAGTATAATATTTCCAAAACCAGAACATTATAGCCATAATTGTCAAAACTCTTCAATTGACAGCCTATAACTTTCCAGTACTTGCAGTAATATCCAGGCATCCTATTCTCTAGTAGTGGGAGATTAAGGCATACCTCTCAACTTTTTAGTGCACGAGTACTAGGCAAAGTCAAAAATGATGGGAGATCAAAGGCCTAATATCAAGGTCAAATTTTAAATTCTGCTTGTACAAACTTAGAAAGTGGATGGAATAACATGTTTTGCATTAGTGTGCATTTTTTAAGGATATGAAGTCTGAAATTCAAATGTCTGTCATTATCAAATGACTTCAATCTTTAATGATGTGCCAGAAAACCACACATTTTATGAGAAACAGACCAAAAGAAATGAGGCAAAAATCTGAACATTCTACAGAATTCTGGACAGTTGAGAGGTATGGAGTAAGGTCTGTCCCTACATCAGTACTCCCCTTATCCTTGCTGAAGATGAATTAACTGCTGGGTATTCCCGTATCATGTATGTGTAATCTGCCACAGAAGACTGACATAGCCAGCAGAGATGTGTCCAGGCAGGAGCTTGTCAAGAATATGAGTAATCTTTAAGCAACTGCCAAGAGTCATAGTCAATTTGCTCAAACAACTTTCTCAACTGTAGTATGACCTCAGAGTATACATATTGTGTGGGTTTCCTGTCATATATTAGGGGTTGAGGGGCCTTTCACTTCTGCAAAACAACCTTTATTTGATGTTAACTGAATTTTTTTTCAATGATTTAAATTCAAAGTATTGGTATTCAGGAAATCAGTTGTCCAGCTATTGTCATGATTCCATCCAGGCTAAACCCCTTTTTAATCTGATGGCTATAGTTTCCTGTTGTTTTGTAACTTAAAGAAGGTGAATGCTATGGGTAGATTGGCAGTAAAACTGCATACTTTTATATAATCCTATTGCTTGTCAGTAAAATCATTATGCAGATCTCCAACACAGTTTTGCCTAAAGTCACGAGAATTAGAGAACTAGAAAATTGTCTGTCATGTTGTTATAGATGTTAACTGACAGATGTGTCTGAAGAGCTCTTTTGATAGCATTTAAAACTGACCATAAATTCTGCCACACCAAGACCTGTGGCAAGTTAACAAGTCCAAAGAAGCAAACACTGACCTCAGTTGAAGAGCCTGCCTTCTCTTCAGTTAAAGATATTTAATCCCTGCCAGACAATTTGCAAAAGACCAAAGTGTCCTGTCCTGTTTGAGAGACAATTCTGCCCAAAATGAAGTCTTGCTCAATCCAGGTACATCAGTGGACTATAGCAAACTCAAAAAATACGTTGATGGAATCAGTTCAATAATCTGAGTAGAGTCATACCTTGTTTATCATGCTTTGACTTTTCTCATCACTTACAGCACCTCACCTTGTGATCCCCAACATCTTCAAATGATTCTCTCCCATATCCCCATATTGCCTTTTACATGGCATGCAAAAACTGTAGATAGGGATATAATCATATTGGACAGGAGGCTTGTTTTGCTTGCAGAAGTTGATACAAGAAAGAAGCAATGCCATATGTTTACACATTGGACAGGCATTACCCTCTTTAGCTGTAGAGGCCATCAACATTCTTCAAGATGTTCTGGGTAGATGAGAATCCCAGATAAATTCTAAGAGACATTTCTGGAGTCTAGGAATCTTGTTGGACTGCCCTAGTTAGGAGAGGTTTCTAATAAATATTTTACACACACACACACACACACACACACACACACACACACACACACACACACACACACACACACACACACACACACACACACACGCGCGCGCACACACACACACACACACACACACACACACACACACACACACACACACACACACACACACACACATGCACTCACACACCTTAACTAAGAATGAAGATTCAGTTGTTTCCAACTGTCAGTTTTCTGCATATGTCCTGTAGAAGGGGATGTAGATTACTGCCCATTACATTATAGATAACTTTACAGATAGCTATCCACAGGTATTTATGTTTGATTGTCATTCCCTGTGCATATTTGCTTAGTTTCATCCTTTGTAACTCACAGGTCTTATTCAGTAGGAAGATCTACAGCTTGTTAACATTAAATGCCTGTCCTGCAACACTGACAGAATTGTTCAAGATAACGTATGTCATATCTAATCACTGACTGTGTTATGACACCCAAAACACGCAGACATCTATGAACCAAATGTTCATGGGTGGAGTGTGTCTATGAACATACTGATGCTGGGCGAGTGTTATAGTTGCTTACTTAGAGTATTACTGTCAAAATGAAAAGAAATGGGGAAGAGATGTACCCTTACCTCTTAGTTTGAAATAAATAAATGGTTGTGAAGTAAATTAAGGAGGATAGACTGGGACTAGAGGTTTGCAATATAACAGATGACACCTCTTCAAAAAAGCAGGGTGTCCTCTGTCATGCTTTCAGACGTTCTAATGTGACCATTTCTTTGTCAGAGTGGGAATTGGGTCTTATCTCAGCCTGTAAAGCTTGCTGCATCTCCTGTTTGTTAATCAGCCAGCTGTTCGAACTGCTGGCCATGCCATCCTCTTGGCTTCTATAAGTAAGGTCCCTCATTCTAGGATGCAAGGCCCATTATGCAATGTGTACTCTGTAAGATAATCTTGAAGACCTTGGGTGGCTTGTGGAAGGCTTGCTCTTCCCATAGGTAATAAAACAAAAATGAACTGAGTAGCACAGTAGTTTAATCATAAGAACAAAGCTTTCAGGTTAAACACCCTTCATCAGTATTAGCTCAATACACCTACTAAAAACAATTTATATAAACCTTAATTAAGTCACAGCCAATAAAATTAATCACATATTATTAAAGAAACACCACTTTTTTTAAAATACATATTAAAACATTGCATAAACCCTGATATATAATGAAATAAATACATGAAAAATTAATGTAAACAATTTTGTCTTTGTTTTAAAACAGGTTTCAGTGATACCATTTGATTTAGGCCAGGTAATTTATCTGCAGATAGAAGGAGTGTCCACTTATATTCACTCAATTCTAGTTTAGTATTTATATCGCCCCATCTGTTATTCTTAGTTACAGTTCCAATAACTTTAAACATGAAACTATGCTCTAAATTAGTCTCATTTATATGAATCAGTAATACATGCCCATTACTATACGTCCCTGAAAGTTTTGCACTTTTTACAGGACCCAGCACCTCTTCCTCTTGCATGTTTTCTTAACAAAAGACCAGTAGCTAGTACACTGAACAAGAATGGCGAACACCCATTTGGAATCTATGACACAGCTGGCTGTATACCATTCCCTCCAACTCTTAAGACTATGAATGGATGTTCTCTTCTGTGTGGTCTCTTGGAAGAACACTGCCATTACCTATAATTGCCAAATGGTGCCCATGATTTATTATAATCTGTAGGCTAAAGCAATGCCTTTCACATTCATGTCATAAAAATAACAGAACTGAGACTGAGACAGAACCATCTGATATTGCCAACATCCTAGCAGATAGGTTCAGTGCTAACTTTACCCCCCTCTCACCCCCTAGAGGGTCCATTCCTATACCGGAAGAATGCAAAGTTCCTTTAATCACAGCTGTACAGGTAAAAAACACACTCTCCAAAGCCAAGAACACAGCATCCATGGGACCTGATAATATCCCAGGCTGTGTTCTACACGAACTACAGAATGAACTGTCACCCTACCTAAGTACCATGTTCAATCATAGCCTCACCTCAGGCTTTGTACCCACTGAATGGCGCACCATGACAGTTATCCCACTCCACAATGGGGGAGCCACGATGGACCCCGGGAACTACCACCCCATTAGCCTGACAAGCCTGGTCTGCAAGACCATGGAACGTATCATCGTGGAACTCATAAACAAAGACATTGGTAATCTCCAAACTCTGGACCCTACTCAGTTTGGATTTGTAAAAGGCAGATCATGTCTCCTAAACCTGATTGACTTCTTTGAAGCAGTCACCAAAGCCATAGATGAGGGTAAAATGGTTCACACAGCTTATCTAGATCTCGTCAAGGCTTTCGACACCATTCCCCACTCTGGAATTATAGATAAGCTCACTAAACTAGGTATAAATCCCTATGTCACAAGATGGGTTGCCAACTGGCTCATGGACAGAACCCACACTGTGAAAGTAGCAGATTCCAAATCCGACATCAGACCAGTGACAAGTGGAGTACCACAGGGTTCAGTCCTGGGTCCTCTCCTGCTTGGTATCTACTTCTCTGAAGTGCAAGCCAACACAGAAGGTCTTTGGCTAACAAAGTTTGCAGATGACTGCAAACTAGGAGCCATAATCGAAACTCCTAACGATGTGGACAAACTACAAAAGGGCCTCACTGAGACAGATACCTGGTGTCAAAGCCATGGCCTGAAGCTCAATGCCAAAAGTGTATTGTCATCCCCTTTGGTAAAAACTCTGTACCCATGAACTACCACATAGCTGGTAGTCTACTTAATGCCGAAAATGTGATAAGAGACCTTGGGACACAGGTGGACATTAGTCTCTCCTTTGATAATCACATCGCCACAGTGGTCAGAAAATCCTTCTACATGGCTCATCTCATCACAAAAGGATTCTCATCCAGAAAAAAAGAGGTCATTGTTCCCCTCTACTCATCACTCATTAGACCCATTATAGAGTACAATGCCCCTTTTGGTATGTACCTCACAAGACATCTACAACAACTGGAAAGACCACAGAAATACCTCACAAAGAGGATTACTGGCCTCAAACAGATGCCCTATGCAGACCGTCTCAAAAAACTACAGCTTTACTCCATCGCATATCGCCTACTCAGGGGCAATCTCTGCCTAACATACAAAGCTATGTCAAACCCAGAGCTGTTGGACATGTTCCACTCAAAGAAATCTCAATCCCTCCAAGCTACATGCTCTAGGGACCTTAACCTTGTAACCACAATAAACAGAACATGCTAGAGGGATAGATTCCTGTCCCAGAGACTTCCCATACTCTGGAACAGACTACCTATCTATGTCAAACAGTGCTCCTCATTAGCACTCTTCAAGAAAAATCTTGATGATTGGATGGGAAATGGGAAATTCACCCCGGGGATCACTTCTGTGGCTCTGCTCGACAGGAGCACAGGAAAATAATTTTCTTGGGTGGCGAAAGCCAGGGTACATTTTTTGGCTAGGCTTGTATGGACCCTAGGGCCGATAGCCTAGTACCTACCTATGAACCTATGAACCTATGAGAGTTTAACACTGGCTGCTGTAGGCATTGATTGATTGTCTGATTTGAACCCACTTTTCAGCTGGGGTCCAGGGAGAAACACTCCATATGCATACATTAACAAAATACGTAGACTACAAAGAAGTAAATTACAACAATATTCAAATGTATGTACATTAATTAGGAAAACACTCTTTATGGAGGTAATAGTTAGACAAGTATTACAAGCTGTGAAAGATGGTATATCATGTTAAATAGACAAAATAATAATATATTTGGTGCATAAAGACAATGCCAATTTAGATAGTCAGTAGTGGACACTTTGTGCTGAGATATATATATAGTTAGGAGTTGCTGAGTCATATGAAAAGTGCAAACAATCAGGAATAGACTGGGCTATGTCCAGGGTTGCCAGACGTCCCTATTTGGGCGGGACTGTCCCGAGATCAGCAGCCTGATCTCGAGTCCCGCCCTGCCGGTTTAAATCCCAGCCAGCC
This sequence comes from Protopterus annectens, assembly GCF_019279795.1. NCBI lineage: Eukaryota > Metazoa > Chordata > Ceratodontiformes > Protopteridae > Protopterus > Protopterus annectens. Next base: position 1,084,892,675 of record NC_056739.1, on the reverse strand, counting down.
TCTGCTTTGTTTTTTCTTTTTTTTTTTTTTTTGATTGGCCCGTATACCTGGCATATGGGCCAATCAAAAATCGCTAAACACGGAGCTTCTTGTGTTCCATATTAAACAGACGTAGCTCCGTGTTTAACGATTTTTAATTGGCTGGGAAATGCCGGTATACGAGCTAGTCAAAAATCGCTAAACACAGAGCTACTTCTGTTGAATGTGGAACTGCAATGTTCCACATTAAACACGAGATGCTCCGTGTTTAGCAATTTTTGATTGGCCCGTATGTTGGTATACGGGCCAATCAAAAATCGCTAAACATGGAGCTACTTGTGTTGAATGCGGAACTGCAATGCATTAAAGACGAGAAGCTCCGTGCTTAGTGCAGAGCTACTGTTCTTTAATGTGGAACTCTGGTAAGGAAAAGGTAGAGATTAGGCCTATGTTGGTATACGGGCCAATCAAAAATCGCTAAACATGGAGCTACTTGTGTTGAATGCGGAACTGCAATGCATTAAACACGAGAAGCTCTGTGCTTAGTGCAGAGCTACTGTTCTTTAATGTGGAACTCTGTTCTGCATTAAAGACCTTTTTTTTTTTTTTTTGGTCTTCACTTGCCGTGAAAGACCTTTTTTTTTGTCCCTACCTGGCTGGTTGGAAATCTGGCAACCCTGGCTATGTCAAACCATACAAAGAATGAAGAGGAGATAGTTGTGCTAAGTTAAAGAGGTTGAGATGGGACTAGAAAGGGAGGTGAGTTAGAGTGATAGAAGTGTAAATCTAGCTTAAGATAATGGGAAAAAGGGAGATGGGTGAGAGAATAGTGTAAGAAAGTTGGAGGAAAGGAAGAGGGTGAAATAACATAAGAGGAGATGAATTAAGGTGGAAAAAGGGAGATAGGATGGCTGAGTGGTCTAAGGCGCCAGACTGAAGGATTGATTGATCTCTAAGCTAGATGCAGAGAGGATGAGTGGTAAGAGAGCAGTGAAAGAAGGTTGGAGGAAAGGAAGAGAGTGAGATAACATGAGTAGGTGAATTAGAGTGGAAAAGGAGGAGAGTGAGCGAAGCCAGGTGTAGAGGGGAATTAGGTATGAGGCAGTGAACAAAATGAGATATTTGTGAGGAAAAGATAGGGGGAATGAGAGATGTTAGTGAAGGAAAAGGTAGAGATTAGGCCTGGAGGTAAGGTAAGGTTTAATGAAAAAAAAACAGATTTAAAATGTTTATCCTGGGTGAAAGCAGGAGCATAGCCAGGAATTATTTAGTTGTTGCTTTAGAGCCTGCTTAAAACTGCTCCATTTGTCAATGTTTTTTTTACAAGTGAGAAGGATAGAGTTTGAGTTTTGCTGCATAATTTGTGTATAAGAGTCTCCTGCAGAATTGTTAGATTTGGTGACACTGAGTAAGGAATTGTTGGTTGAATGGAGATCTCTGCGTGGAGAACAGAGCTGGAGGGAACTGGGGAATGTGGGGAATGGCGCAGCTCTCTAGTATGTATAAACGTTTGTGAGACGTGAGTAATTGCAAGTTAGATAGGTAGTTCTAGAAGAATCAGTGAGGACAGGTTTAGCACAGTAGAGGAGACCAAATGTTTGGTGTTTTTTTGATGACTGTGGACATGTGTTGCTCATATTTTAGGCTGTCATCTATAGTGACACTTCTTCTTTCGGCATTTCCCGGTTAGGGGTCGCCACAGGTGTCGAGTTGCCAGCCTGGCGCCCAACCTTCCACAGAAGGCACTGTCATCTGTAGTGACATTAAGTAGTTTTAGTTTGGTAATCATTTCTATAGTTATGTGATTGACTGAAAGAAATTTTGAAAGATTGTTTCTGTGTTAATACATGCACAGATATTAAAAGCATTAGTTTTGTTTTCTTAGTATTTAACAGTAAGTTAAGAGTTTTGTAGCCAGGTATCTATGGAAGAAAAGGATTTTTGGGTCATTTGAAGCAGTTATTGAAGATTTGGAACTGTGCATATAATAGTGGCATAGTCTTTGTACTGAAGAATGGATGTTTGCTTGGTGGATATGTAGAGTTTGTTGATGAAGATGTTAATTAACAATAGGCCAAGAGGTGAACCTAGTTGTACATTGACATAAACTGGTAGGAAGGGGAGAGGATTTGTTTCTATTTTACAGCTTCTGCACTGCTGGATAGGTAGCTGTGGATCCATGAGAGTGAGGATTGGGACAGGCCTATGGAGGAGGGTTTGAAGAGCAGCATTTGGTGGAAGGGTGTGTCAAAAGCCTTTGATATAACTAGAAAGAGACAAAAGACCAGACTACCTGCATTCCTATTAAGGTTTATGGTATTAGTAAAGCTAAGAAGAGCTATATTTGGTGCTGTGATAGGGTCTAAAGTCACTTTATTCAGCTGTTTATATTTTCTAATTTGTGTTTCTTCCTACTACTCTGTTACTTCATCTTGCTTAGCTTTTTTCTGCTACTTGCTGTCTGTTCTCTAAAGTGTTCAACTGCATCTTTTCTGTTGCATGTATTACTGCTTGTTTATAGCCTGTCTAAATTGTTAAGTGTTATCCTTAAGTCTTATTCTAAGCTCTTAGTTTTGATTTAAGCACTTGGGCTTTAGGCCCACCCCTTAGCTCTCCCTGGCCTTTCTCCCTCAGATTCTGACAAATATGGATGGATAATTTCCTACAGTTTCTCCTGCCAGTCTGGTTGATACGGGCATCCTGAGGCAGTGTAGCAACTCTCTCATGTACACGGACAACCATCTACTACTTCCACCTAGGAACACAATTTGTGAGAGATGCAATTACATTAATAAGCTAGAATCCAAGCTATCTCCCCCTCAAGCCAGTATATCTGGCACCATAAAGGTTGTCAGCACAATCACTACACCTCAAACACCACCCACACCTACACAACACACACCTACATATGCGGAAGTCCTCCACATAAACATACCCAAACAAAGGAGACCTCTGAGGCAAAAACATATGCGATCTCCACAGCCCTCCACACCACATACCATGCATAGTCCACACACCTGTGCCTCACTGCCACTAAAGCTTCACCATAAACTCAACATATTAGTCATAGGAGACTCCATTGTGAGACACACAGATGTGCCTCTCACCAGGCTGGATAAGGAGAAAGTCACAGTTAGTTGTCTGTCAGGTGGCAGAATCCATCATATCACATATGCACTCAAGTATCTCAACAACAGGTACTGTTATGACTGTCATAGTCATGTTGGTGTGAATGACTTGAGATGTACCTCTCTGGACTACATGAAGAGCTCACTGATTATGTGTCCCAGGCAGGTATGTCCCTTGCTTTAAGCAGCATTCTGCCATCACGCAGAATGATGCCTCAGTGCAAACAGAAAATGATTGACTTTAACAATTGGCTTAGTTTCTGGTGTCATTCCATGGGGATCCAGTACCTGACAGCCTGGGAAGATATGATCGACAGACCACGATGCTTTGCCAGAGATGGCCTGCACCTGTCTCACCTGGGCTTCAGGCTTCTGGCAAAGGCTCTTGCCTCCCCTATAGTGCCTTTTTAAAAAACTGATGAGGTTAAAACTACCAACATAAAAATTTCAGCCAAACACAAATTAAAGGTCATGCTGCTAAATGATAGGAGTCTAAACATGAAACTGCACTCATTGCAAGCATTCCTAACCCTGGAAAATGCTGACATCTGTGCAGACACATAAACCTGGTTCAAGACTGCGGAGAGCACCCTGGCCTTACCTGATTGCTCATCCTATCATACATTCAGACCCCAAACTTTGGGCAATAAAGCCAAAGGAGGTGGAGTTTCAATATACATTAAAGACATACACACCTCCAGGCTGGTCAAACAGTATGACGCACAAGGGACACTCCAGGTGCAGTTAACCAAGATGCCCAATCCTCCTATTTGGACCTTTTTGAATCTATCAAGATTCAACTCTTTGCCCTGATCCTGGGTGGCTTTAACTTCCCAAACATAGATTGGAAGAACTACGCATGCCAGAACACAAATGTCCAGAGATTCCTTGATTTTGTCAATGCAAATGCATTGGAACAGCTAGTCGATACCTCCACAAGAGGTGATAATATTTTGGACTTGGTATTAACCAACATGAGTAACCACTGCAGCATCCCTATAGTATCATCCTCCCTAGTAAGATCCGACCAGAAAGCGGTCACTTTCAATTTCACCATCTCCCTCAACCCCCCTCTTGCTAGGATCAGACATAATCAACGCTGATAATACAGCCTCCTGAGGGAAGGTATAAACAGCTTCACCTCCCCCTCCCCCTCTGTAGGAACTGGCACCAATATCCAAAACTACACCAAAGCACTATACGAGCATTTATATAGATGCATGGAATCAGGAATACCCGACAGGACTAAATCATCCTCCACAAGGAAGAGTAAACCTGTCTGGTGGACATCTGCAATAAATAAACTCTATAATAAAAGAACAAAATTGCTGTCTAAGACCAAAAAGGAGCAGGTGCCCAATTGGAAACAATGTATCCTTAGCCTGAACAAGCAGATAAGAGCAGTACTGAAATCCTCCAAAGCAAACTTCGAGTCCAAATTGGCCACATCTACTGGAGACAATCATAAGGCCTTCTTCACATATGTCCGCAACCTCAAAGGAAGCACCCATATCTGTTCAGAACTAGTGGTCAAGGACACCACATATACAAATGCTGCAGATATATGGCTGACAGATAGGTTCATAGGTTTATAGGTGTGTACTAGGCTAATGTCCATGGAGCCTTTACAAGCCTAACCCATAGGATTACCCTGGCATCATGCCACCTGACCTTAGTTCCCAGTGCCTCTGTTGGGTAGAGCCACTGGAGTGATCCCCGGGGTGAATTTTTTATTTCCCATCCACTCATCAAGATTTCTCTTGAAGATGACCTGTGAGGTGCTCTGCTTGACATGTATGGGAAGTCTATTCTATAGCATGGGCAGTCTCTGGGTTATGAACCTGTCCCTCCAGTATGTTCTGTTGATTGTGGTAATGAGGTTGAGGTCTCTGGAGTGTGTGGTGTGGAGGGATTGGGATTTCTTTAGATGTGACATTTATAACAATGCTGGGTCAGACATGGCTTTGTAAGTCAAGCAGAGATAGCCTCTAAGTAGGCGATATGAGATAGAGAATAGTTGGAGTTTTTTGAGTCTGTCCATATAGGACAAGTGTTTAAGGCCTAGGATCCTCCTGGTGAGGTACTTTTGCAGCCTCTCCAGTTGTTGCAGGTGTCTAGTGAGATACATGCCAAATGGGGCATTGTACTTGATTACTGGCCTAATGAGGGAAGAGTAGAGGGAGACAATGACCTCTTTCTTCCTGGATGCAAAACCCTTAGTAATGAGATGTGCCACATAGAAGGACTATCTGACCACAGTGGCAATGTGGTGGTCAAAAGAGAGGTTGCTGTCAACCTGTGTTCCCAGATCTCTTATAACACTTTCTGTGTTCAGTGGACTACCATCGATGTGGTAATTCATGGGAACTGGGTTTTTCCCCAAAGGGGATGATGACACATTTTTTGGCATTGAGCTTAAGGCCATGGTTCTGATACCAGTCGTTGGTCTCATTGAGGCCTTTCTGTAGGATGTCAACATCACTTGGGGAGTTAATAATAGCTCCCAACTTGCAATTGTCTGTGAACTTTGTCAGCCAGAGTCCCTTCATGTTGGCCTGGATGTCAAAGAAGTAGATACCAAACAGGAGAGGACCCAGGACCGAACCCTGTGGGACTCCATTTGTGACTGGTCAGCAGTCTGATTTGGAGTCAGCTACTTTCACACTGTGGCTTCTATCTGTTAGCCTGTTTGCAACCCACCTAATGATATAGGGGTTGATGCCTAGCTTAGTGAGTTTTTCTATTATTCCTGATTGGGGAATGGTATCAAAGGCCTTGGCCAGATCAAGGTAGGCTGTATGAACCACCTTGCCTTCATCCACAGATCTGGTGACTGACTCAGAGAAGTCGACCAAGCTGAGGAGGCATGATCTACCCTTCACAAAACCAAACTGTGTGGGATTCAGAGTTTGGAAATTCTCTATATCCTTGTTTATTAGGGCCATAATGATGTGTTCCATTCCATAGCTTTGCATATCAGACTCTTTAGGCTAATGTGGCAATAGTTCCCGGGGTCTGTAGTTGCTCCTCCTTTGTGGAGAGGGATGACTGTAGCAGTGCGACATTCAGTAGGGACAAAGTCTGAGGTGAGGCTGTGGGCACACAGGTGAGGTGCCAGTTCACTCTGTAGTTCATGTAGAACACAGCCAGGGATATTGTCAGGTCCCATAGAAGCTGTATTCTTGGCCTTGGACCTTATGCAACAGTAATACTGGGTATCTGACAATCTACTGGTATTGTGATTGGTATTTTTTTGGGGGGGGGGGTAAAGTTGGCACTGAATCTCTCGGCCAGTATAGTGACAATACCTGTTGGCTTGGTATAGGAGGTACCATTGTGCAGCAGTTCAGAGCAAATCTGGGTATTGCTGTGGAGATTCTTTACATAATTATAGAAGGCCTTGTTCTTGTTTTTACTATCTGCTGCAATTCTGTTTTCATAGCTAGCTTTAGAGGATTTGATGAGGGATCTCAACTTTTTGTTGAGACTAATAAGGGAGTTTTTCCAGTCTTGGGACTTCACCTTATTCTGCATCAGTTTCCTCCTTCTGTTGTAGAGTTTGTTTATGGCAGGGGACCACCAGATTGGCTTCCTTTTTTTGGAGGAGAGCGTCTTGGTTCTATTGGGTATAGCGAGAGCCATGCATTTGTATACTTGTTCATACAGTGCATTGGTGTATGATTAGGTGTTCATGCAACTATTCTCCATTTGCAAGGGTGCTGTGAAGTTAGCCATCTCTTTTTTTAGGAGCCAAAGTTAGCTTTGGAGTAGTTTTTCATGGTGGATACCTTTGCGGGGTGGGAGGGATGTGGATTTCCAAGATGATTAGTTTGTGGTTAGATCTAACCAGGGAGGAGTTGACTATTTGTGTAGAGTAACAGTCGCCAATGTTAGTAATGACCAGGTCAAGGATGTTGCTACCTCTAGTGGGGGTAAGAACGAGCTGGTCCAGGGCACTGGAATTAATGAATTCCAGGAAACGTTGGGCAAGTGTATTGGTACATTAGTAGTTTTCCCAGTTAATGGAAGGGTAGTTGAAATCTCGCAGTATGAGAGTATTAGGTTGGACCCTAATATTCTCCAGGATGCTTATGAACGCGGAGTGTGAGTCTTGGGACATGGTTGGGGACCTATAGCAGACTACGACCTGAATCGCTGTCTTACCCAATGTTAGCTGCACCTGAAGTATCTCTGATGCGTTATGTTGGGCTTCCAGTCTGGAGGTGTGCACATCCTTTATGAATATGGAAACACCACTGCCTTTGGAGCTTCAGTCCAAGTTCTGGGGCCGAAAGGTGTGGAATGAGTTATAGCCTGGTAGTGCAGGTGTGCTTTCTGCTGTCTTGAACCAGGTCTCTGTTACAGCACAAATGTCAATGTTCTCCATTTTAAGGAATGCTTCGAGTGAGTGCATTTTGAGATTTAGACTTCTAGCATTGAGCAGCATGACCCTCAGATTGCATTTGTTTGTAGCTGTTATGGTGGTAATTGGTCTTTGGAACACCACCTAAAAAAGGCACTATAGGGTTGGCAAGAGCCTTGGCCAGTATCCGGAAGCCCAGGGGTGACAGATGCAGGCCATCTCTGGCAAAGCAGTGAGTTCTGTCAATCATGTCATCCAGGCAGACAGATACTGGATCCCCTTAGAATGACACCAAAAACTTAGCCAATTGTTGAAATCAATCATTTTGTGCTTGTACTGTGGTATCATTCTGCATGATGGTAGGATGCTGCTCAGGCCTAGGTTCATACCCACCTGGGCTACATAATCTGAGAGCTCCTTCATGTCTCTTTTCATGTAGTCCAGGGTAGTACATCTCAGGTCATTCACACCCACATGTACAATGACAGAGTCATATTTGTACCTTTTGTTGAGGGACCTGAGTACGTGCGTTATGTGGTGGATCCTGGCACCTGACAGGCAGCTGACTGCTACTTTCTTCTTATTCAACATAGTGAGTGGGACATCAGTGTGCCTCACTATCGAGTCACCTATGACTAGTGTGTTGGGCATGCTGTTTTACCTTAGGGGCTTTGGTTGAGTGGCACACTGTTTAGGAGAGTTATATGTCTCGTGATTAGTGTTGTGTTGTGATGGTCGAGTGCATTTCTGCCTAGGAGGTCTCTGCTGTTTGAGTACATTTTTACTGAGACCTCCACGAAGATGGGTGTGTGGTTTGTGTTTTTATGTGAGGGCAATGCTGGTGTGTGTTCTGGAAGGCTATGTGTTCCATGTGGTATGGTGTAAGTGTTGAGCTTCTCCTCTTGACCAGCTATTCCGGTCTTGGCTGGAGAGTGCATGGCTTCCAATTTGGATATATAAGTGCATCTGTCGCAAGTCTGAGTGTTGGGAGGTAAGAGGAGAGGGTTGCCAGTGTACATGAGGCAGTTGCTACATTGCCTCATGATGCCCACATTCACCAGGTTAATAGGAGAAAGCACAGGGAACTGACCTTTAGACATGTCTGGAGGGGTGGGCATTAATAATAAGTACTGGAGCTGTTTCCTTGTAGAAAGTTTATTGCTGGTAGCACTTTTGTGTGCTACAATAATTGCTACAAGAAGTCTGGTAAAGTGCTAGACTAATAAGCTAGTAAAAGTGCAGGAGAGGGGAGAACTAGCAGATCTTAGGGAAAAATTGAAGAGCAGACTTTGGCACCACTCAGAAGCTTACAAACAGTCCTGGATATAGCAAATCTGTATCTGGACTAGACTAGTTACAGGAAAGGTGAGAAAGAAGTGCAGATGTGGGCTTTTAAACCAAAAAGTTGAAAGAGATGGAAAAACTGCCCAAATGGCCAATAAACTACAGTTTCTGGACCAGAAACCACTCTTCTTGTGGTAGATAGGCTATCTAGTGCTTACCACTCCCACTGATAAGCTAGAAGGCTTCCCTCCAACACAGAAAGGCTTGGCGGGCTCGGAAGCTTACATATAGTCCTGGATACAGCAAATCTGTATCTGGACTAGTCTAGTTGCAGGAAAGGCAGGAAATGTGCAAATGCGGGCTTTTAAACCAGTAAGTTGAAAGAGATGAAAAAACTGCCCAAACAGCCAATAAGCTACAATTTCTGGGTCAAAAACCACTCCTCTTGTGGTAGATAGGCTACCTAGTGCTTACTACTCCCACTGATAAGGTAGAAGGCTTCCCTCCAGCACAGAAAGGCTTGGGGGGGCTCAGAAGCTTACAGACAGTCCTGGATACAGCAAATCTGTATCTGCACTAGACTAGTTACAGGAAAGGCAGGAACAAGCTTAGATTTTTTTACAGAAAAGCAGCTAAAATAGCACTAAAAACAATTCAAGTACAGTGCAAGCTAGCACACTTGGGTGTGTAGCAATATTATAGCAAATACAGTTTAAATAAATGCAATTTATTCTAAATGTATTCTGAACTGAATTCATTGTTGTTTTATTCAGCTCTGAACAGTTAAAAAGTGCCAAAAATATACTTTTTAGCTGAGAAGCACACTCAGAACACAAGGAAATTCTACCAAAGTTTTTTTTTTTTTTTTTTAGTAAAGTGGAAAGGGAGAAAGGAGGAGCAGAAGATAATTCAAGATTAAGACTCTATGTGGGTTGGCCTTCTTAAATGTTCTCTCTGTATTAGGCTGAATGACACTAGACTGGGAGGAGTGTCCCAGATCAAATTTACAGTAGGGTTGGGCAACTGCAAAGCCACCGACTATAAAAACACCACAGGAATAGGGTGTGTGTGGGGGTGAGAAAACCAGTTTCAGAACAGATCAGAAAACAGAAAATAGTTCCAGCAAATATATAAATAATTCAGTCAAGCAAAAAGTAAGACAGTGCAGAACTCTGAAAAGTTAAAAAACGCCAACAATATACCTGTCAGCGCTATATTGCAAGATTATTTGAGAAGCACTCTTTAGTCAGTACACAAGGAGATTCTAGCAATGGTATGCAGGAATTTACAAACAGGGACTATTTTTATATCAGCAAGTCTTGAAACAATCAGATAACACAAAAGCTGTTAGACCAGTTTTACCAACTTTAAGAACACCACAGGAAGGGGGTGGACCAGTTTCAGAACAGATCAGAAAACAGAAAACAATTCCAGCAAATATATAAATAATTCAGTCAGGCAGAAATAAAGATAGTGCAGAAAGCTGAAAAGTTAAAAAGTGCCAAAAATGTACTTATCAGAGCTATATTTCCAGATTGTTTGAGAAGCACTCTTCAGTCAGAACATAAGGAGATTCTAGCAATGGTATGCAGGAATTTACAAACAAGGGCTATTTTTATATCAGCAAGTCTTGAAACAATCATATAACACAAAAGCTGTTAGACCAGTTTTACCAACTTTAAGAACACCACAGGAATGGCGGGGGACCAGTTTCAGAACAGATCAGAAAACAGAAAATGCCAGTAAATATATAAATAATTTAGTCAAGCAAAAATGAAGACAGTGCAAAACTCTGAAAAGTTAAAATGCCAAAAAATATACTTACCAGCGTTATATTTCCAGATTGTTTGAGAATCACTCTTTAATCAGAACACAAGGAGATTCTAGCAATGGTTTGCAGATCCAGCAAAAACTTTACTCCTCTGTCCCCATCAGTAAATCAGGACATCCACAGTTCATGGCCCCTCCCCCTTATATCTAGGGAACAGGTCATCACTGCTCTCTCAAAGGCAAAAAAATACAGCATCCATGAGACCAGATAACATCCCAGGCTGCATCCTACATGAAATCAGGTAGGAACTTGCAGCACCATTAGGCACCCTATTGAACCAAACCCTGAGTACTGGCTTCATCCCAGCTGAGTGGAGGACTGTCACTATCATCCCTTTACACAAAGGTGGAGCATCCACTGATCCAGGAAATTATAGACCCATCAGTCTAACTAACCTGATCTGCAAGGCCATGGGATGGGTTATCGTGGACCTCATTAACAATGGCATTGGCAACCTCCAAACACTTGATCCCACACAGTCTGGCTTCGTCAAGGGGAGGTCATGTCTGCTAAATTTGATTGACTTCTTTGAGACAGTCATCAAAGCCATGGACTAGGGGAAGATGGTGCACACCACTTACCTTGACCTGGCCAAAGCCTTTGACTCTATTCCCCAATCAGGTATAATAGATAACCTCTCTCAACTAGGCATCAAACCATATGTTAATAGATGGGTAGCAAACTGCCTCACTGATAGAACCCACGTAGTCAAAATAGGGGAAGCCATCTCAAGCAGTAGACCCATACAAGCGGCATACTCCAAGGTTCGGTCTTGGGGCCTCTGTTATTTAGGATATACTTTCCTGAGGTGCAGGCCAAAACCAGTGGGCTATGGCTGACCAAGTTTGCAGATGACTGCAAACTGGGTGCTGTCATTAGGTTCCCCTAGTGATTTGGACATCCTCCAGGAGAATCTCACAGACAAATGACTGGTGCCAGAAACATGGCATCACTCTGAATACCAAAAAATGCATCATCATCCCCTTTGGGGAGAGTGATGTCTCCACAAATTATCCACAAATTAGCACATTAATAACAATGTCTTAAGCACATAATCTGTTGTGAGGGATTTGAGCACCTGACTTTTGACCACCATGTTACTTCCGTTGTACGGAAAGCCTTCTACATGGCCCACCTCATAGGTAAGGGTATCTCATCCAGGGACAAGGAGGTCATAACATCCCTGCACTTTTCCAAAGCCAACTTCATGCTACTCAAGTCAGAAGTGACAAACTTCATGATACCCATGCAGATGGGAACTGAACGTTCGACTGCTGAATCCTACACTAAGGCACTGTATGAGCACATCCACTCATGCATGAATCATGCCATCCCAAATAGAACCAAGATGCTCTCCTCCAAAAAAAGTAAGCCAATATGGTGGTCCCCTGCCATAAACAAAATTTACAACAAAAGGAAGAAACTGTTGCAGAAAAGAGGAAAATCCCAGGATGCAAACCCCCCCATACCAGCCTAAGTAAGAAGCCGAGCTCCCTCATAAAATCCCCCAAAGCTAGTTACAAAAATAAAATTGCCAAAGATTCCAAAGACAACCACAAGGAATTCTATAGCTATGTCAAGAATCTAAATGGCAATGCTCAGATCTGCTCTGAGCTACAACAGAATGGCATTAAATATACTGATCCCAAGGATATTGCCAATATCTTGGCAGATCGATTCAGTGCCAACTTCACCCCCCTCACCCCCTAAAGGGCCCATCTTAATACCAAAAGATTGCAAAATTCTGGTAATAACGGTCACACAGGTAAAAACCACACTCTCCAAAGCTAAGAATACAGCATCCATGGGACCAGACAACATCCCTGGCTGTGTACTACATGAACTACAAAATGAACTGGCACCTCACCTAGGTGTCATGTTTAATCATAGCCTCACCTCAGGCTCCGTGCTCACTGAGTGGCGCACAGCTACAGTTATCCCACTCCACAAGGGGGGGATCCACCTTGGATCCTGGGAACTACCACCCCATCAGTCTGATGAGCATGATCTGCAAGGCCATGGAACGTATTATCACGGAACTTATAAACAAAGACATTGGCAACCTTCAAACACTGGACCCCACCTAGTTTGGATTTGTGAAGGGCCAATCTTGTCTTCTGAACCTGATTGACTTCTTCAAATCAGTCTTCAGAGCTGTGGACGTGGGTAAGGCGGTCCACACAGCCTATCTGGACCTTGCCAAGGCCTTTGACACCATCCCCCACTCTGGAATCATAGATAAACTTACTAAGCTGGGCATTAATCCCTCTGTCACTTGATGGGTTGCCAACTGGCTTACTGACAGAACCCACATGGTAAAAGTAGCCGACTCCAAATCCAGCTCCAGAGAAGTGACTAGTAGAGTATCTCAGGGTTCAGTCCTGGGACCGCTCTTGTTTGGCATCTACTTCTCTGAAGTACAAGCCAAACTCTAAGGATCTCTGGCTAACAAAGTTCGCAGATGACTGCAAACTGGGAGCCATTATTGAATCTCCAAATTATGTGGATAGTCTACAAAAGTGCCTTACAGAAACAGATGCTTGGTGCCAGAGCCATGGGCTCAAGCTCAATGCCAAGAAATGTATAGTTATCCCCTTTGGGAAAAAACATGCACCCATGAATTACCACATAGGTGGCAGTACACTAAACACTGAAAGTGTGATAAGAGACTTAGGGACACAGGTGGACAGTGGTCTCACCTTCGATAACCACATCACCAGAACAGTCAGGAAATCCTTCTATGTGGCACACCTCATCACTAAGGGCTTTTCATCCAGAAAAAAGGAGGTAATTTTCCCACTGTACTCACCCCTCATTAGACCCATTATGGAACACAATGCCCCATTTGGTATGTACATCTCAAGATGTCTGCAGCAACTGGAAAGGCCGCAGAAATACCTCACCAAAAGAATCACAGGCCTAAAGCAGATGCCCTATGCTGACCGTCTAGAAATACTCCAGCTATACTCTGTCGCATATCGTCTACTCAGAGTTGATCTCTGCTTAACATGCAAGGCCATGTCAAACCCAGAGCTGTTGAACATGCTACACCTAAAGAAATCCCAATCCCTCAGAACCACACTCTCCAGGGATCTAAACCTTGTCATCACAATGAACAAAACATGCTGGAGGGATAGGTTCCTGACCCAGGGAATCCCCAGACTTGGGAATAGACTGCCCATACATGTCAAACAGAGCACCTCTTTGGCCCTCTTCAAATGGAACCTTGACGATTGGATGGAAGATAGGAAATTCACCCCGGGGATCATGTTAGTCGCCCTGCTAAACAGGGGTCCAGGGAAGTAAATACCGTGGGAAGAAATAGCCAGGGAACTGTTATGGCTAGGCTTGTATAGGCCCTAGGGCCGATAGCCTAGTACCAACCTATTAACCTATGAACCTATTTTTACCTTATAAGCCCCATTATTGAGTACAATGCCACTTTTGGTATGTACCTTGCAAAGCACATGTAGCAGCTGGACAGACCACAGAGGTTCCTTACCAGGAGAATCCAGGGCCTCAAACATCTACCATAAACAGATAGGCTAAAAGCCCTGTCCCTCTACTCAGTTTCATACAGACTCCTCAAAGGTGACCTCTGTCTGGCATACAAGGCGATCATGGATCCCACCTTCATGGGAATGCTGCATATCCACAAGTCAAGGTCCATTCGAGTAACCCACATGCTCAGTCTCAACCTGGTGTGTGACATCAACAAGACTTGTTGGCGAGATTTGTGTCCCAGAGACTCCACCATCTATGGAATAGACTCCCTCTCCACATCAAGCAGAGTACCTCTTTACCACTTTTTAAGCGCAACCTGGATAACTGAATGGGAAACAGAAACTATACCCCTGGGATTCCAAACATGTCCCTGCTGGACAGGGGTACTGGGTGCTGATTTTTCTAAACATACACCAAACGTTTGGCTAGGCTTATAAGGGCATCAAGGCCAATAGCCTAGTAACCTCCTATGATCCTATGTTGGATAGCAGATGGAATGTTCTGCTTAGTTAGGTGATCAAAGAGTTGTGAGTGAATGGATTTTTCAAATATTTTAGTGAGGGGTGATAGAATGGCGATGAAGTAGTAGTCTACGATACCCATAAAGGTACCTCGTTTACAAAGTGGGATTATGAATGATTTCTTCCAGACAGAGGGGGCATAGTTTTTGGTAATAGAGTGGTCTGTCAGTATTGAGATTGATATACAAGGGGATCAGCAGCAACAACTTTAAGAAATTGTGATGTAAGATTACAGGCTGCTGGGACTGTAGTTTTTAGCTTTTTGAGTTATTTTCAGATACTTGAGATAAAGACTTGGTTGAAAACAGGAGAACAACTGGTTGTGTGGACAGGGAAGGACAGTTAGATTTGTGATACGGCTATTTTTGAGTAAAGCGTACTGATTGAGTGAATAAAGGTGTTAAAATGATTGAAATCTAGCTGGTACACTGTCTCTACACTCCTTAGATCTAGGCAGGAGCTCTTGCTAATGATGATAGTCTTAGAATGAAATAAAATAAACTTCAAGGGAGGAGGGAGAAACAGCATCAAATAGTAGGATACAGAATACAGTAAAAAAACAAACATCTGCATGTGTTGTCTAGCAAGTCTGTTGAGTTAACATATATGACTTAAATGTAAATTTAAAATGCAATAATCAGTTAAAATTGTGAAAATAGCAACCCTAAACAGATAGAACAACCTATGCCCTAGTTCCATGTGTGTATGATCTCACAAGCAGTAATACAGTCTGTATGTGTTGGGGCTAATGACCACTGTCCACCCACTCATTATTCTCCCCCTGGCTATGGTAGTCTAGCTTCCTTTTAGAATAACACATAGAAGGGAAGCCCCATTCACTTCAAGTTTCCAAAAGTTATTGTGTTACGTCTGTTTCCTTTACATTATAAGATTAGTATCAGTTAATTATCTGATGGTATTCATCATGAATCTGAAACTCATAGTCATCAGGCCTCACCCAGCCCTCAAACTAGTACTATGCTACAAGAGGGAATCTAATGCACTATATCCCTATTTGCAATGATAATATTTCTTTTTGGTTTGGAAATATTGGATCTTGACTGACTGTGCAAGTCCTCATGCAGCCTTTAGGGTTATTTGACATTGCGCTTGTGATCTAGATAATTCCATAAACCATAATCTGACCACTGGAAAATAGTAGGCATATGAGTGTATTCTGACATGTGTGAGGTGGGCCATAATGCAAGGCAGTGCAGGACAGCAGTGAACACTTCCACCACTACAACTTTAATCGCATTAGTGTTCCAAGCACAGTTGCTCTACAGTATGTGGCAAAGATGGGATCACTATATCAGTGGTCAGTAAAAGAACAACAGGATAATAGAAATTTTCATAAACTAAGAGAAAATTGTCACTCAGTGGAGTTATCACACAGGTATGTCTTAATGAGAAGCACACCAGTATAAATAGAGATCACAACATGTATTTTAATGTATGATTCTGTTTACATACTGTAAAAACAACACAGGTTAGATGACAATGACCTTAAGACAACACAGGTTAGATGACAATGACCTTATGCACCATTTGACTCCTCTAGATACTTTGCAATTTAATTGTTAGGTCCTCAAAAAATCTGTAAGAAGATATTCTGCATGTGTCTTAGTGGACACAACCAAAAAACAAACAAACAAACAAAACACCAGTCTGCAGGAAATATAAAAAAAAAAATCACAATTTATTTATTACTTTCTTTCCCTGTAGAAAGAACATCATCAGAATGAAAGCAAAGAACATAATCACCCACTTTAAATAAACACATGATAAATTCATGACATATGATAGGCTAATTATTAAGTCTGTTATTCCTTGTTTTTAAAACAGGTGCAGTGGACAATTGTTCTTTCATCCAGGCAGGACTTGAGTATGCAATAAAATCTGCCGGTGAAGTTCTCTGCTTAACAGTAAAGTTTTCTGTGTACTGTTTTTTTTTGGCTGTGTGGATGCTGAATAAATTGTGGTTTTCCTTATATTTCCTGTGGCTGATGTGTTTTTTTTTCTGGTTTTGTGGAATTTGGATTCTTGAGCACTTTTATTCTTTACATGTTTTTTGGGTTCATGCTCCTTAGTGAATCCAATCCTACCTCATTTCCACAATCCTGAACAAACCTGCTTTAAAAGTTATTGTTTAGCATAACTCCTGGGTAGTAGTGTAAGGTACCAGCTATTGCTAAGACAGACCACTGATTTGATTATCTCTGGTAATAATTCTTCTGTTTGGTCAAGTCCCATTATTAAAAGGCCAAGAGTGGTGAAATTGGAATTGTCCTTTGGCTCTTTATGCAATTCTTCTTTCTTTTCCATGGAAAACAATGCTACCTTGGTGATGCTAACATGACTGACTGAAATACATTTTTTCCCCTCTTGCTTTTTGAGGACTTGCAGGGTATAGCTAGGACTGGGAAGCTTTCTCTTTTCATCTTTGATGCATAATGACCCCAGTTATTGAAGCGTTTTATTGGTTACTTGGAAGATATGTTGATCACATTTCAGGTTTTCACCAATGATGACACCAAGTTGTTTTGTATGGTTGACTTGTGTTCTTGCTTTGGTTTATTTATTTATTATGGTTGTTCACTGAGGTAGTGAAGTCCTCCAAATGAACCCATTTCAGCCATAGTCCAGAATATAAAAAAATGGTACTACTAAAAAGGAACATTACAAAAATAAAAAAAATGCATTTTAAAGCATTTTTATAGACAGCTAAAATATAAAATGTGACACGAATATAAACTAGTAGTAGTAGCATCAGGAGGGGCAGTAGTTCAGTCAAGAGAAGTACTTACAATATTTACATCTGTATACAGGGTGGTACAGACATGAACTACATTGTATTAGATGTAAATGGGTGATTGTGTCTGTTGGGGTATTGCAGCTAGGGTAAGATTATACCATATTTGTCTTAGCTGCAGAGGTACATTACAGCAGATCATGCCTGATAATTACTGAGTCAGTTTCTACTATGTAATTTTTCAAGGTTTACTATCATATAATGGAACTGCACATTTCCGAACTAATGGTCGAATGTGTTGTCTGCAAAATGAGAAACATCGAACCATATAATCTTGAATTTACTTGAATGAACAAGAGTATGCATTTGTTGATTGGAAGCTGGTGTTAAGAATGGAGATCGTGGTACAGTGAGGACTGGGAAACTTACCCTTTTCCTCACTGTAGTGCAATCTCAGAGTTGGTATATATAATTTGCAGGGAGTGTGAGGGGTGCAAAGAGGCTTGCCCCCCTGCAAAAACATAAAAAGATGTAAATCAAATGTGAAACGGAAGATATCACTGCAATAATACAGCAAGTTGTTGCTTACACTTTCACTGCCTTATGGACATTCCGAATCATTGAGAATGCTGATCATCACGTTTTTTGCTTTCAACATTTTCTATTATCGTTATTATCATGTTCAGCAAATAGATTTAATTTATTGATTAAAATTTGTCCTGTTATTCAGTAAAATGATAGTAAACCCTTTTTCAAAGCTTAGACTAAGAGAGTAAGAAAGTTCAGGGAGTCTCGAATGGTGCTTTCTGGAAGCCGACCATTCAGACTGACAGTCATATTATCCTTCCCACTAATGGATGGATGATGGAGTTTGCCGTTCATGCCTAAACATCTGACTATCATCGCTCATTCCCCAAAAATGATATTAATATGAATGTATAGGGATCTGAAAGTTAGTATGTATGAGTAGAAGTCTGATACTTGTAGAGAGGGGCACCCCCCCCCCGTAAGTTTTGGGACATTCAGTATCCTGTGGACACTAACTGCATTCACTCTCATCTGTATGTTTGTACTCCTATGATCATAAAGTAGCTAAAATTTCATTCTGCAATGAGAATATCCCCATGCATGTCTACTCCAAAAAAACCTTGCCTTTTGTAACAAGGGTCAAAGATTCTGGCTGGTTGGCATGGATAATATTTGTTCTCAGCTATATTTTTTTAGAAGTCAAAGAAATAAAGGAACCTGTTCAGTGTTAAAGTATACTAGAAATATTTTAATACAAAAGTATTTTATATTTTAATGAAAGGAAATGAAAGTGACATTCATACAGTCTTTGTCTCTGTTTTCTGTGTGCTGTGATATCGATTCCTACAAAATACCGCTGTTGTTTATTTAGGGATTGCAACCTTATAGCTGCTGCTCATTTTTTAAGACTCCTGTTCATAAAATCATAGGTTTATAGGTGTTTGCTAGGCTAACGACCACAAGGGCCTTTTTAAGCCTAGCCATGCAGCCCAAATCTCTGACAAGTTCTGATACCCTTGATAATTGTAAGCATGGGCCTGGGAGATGAACCATTTACAGGTTACCTGTGACCATTAGAGACATAGGTGCCAAACCAAGGATGAATTTCCAGTTTCCCATCCAATTGTCCAAGTTGCACTTGAATTGGGTTAAGGACGAACTGTGTTAATGTAAATATTTCTAGCAATGAAGTTTCTACTGCTTCTAAGATGTTTCTTGCAAATATTTTGAGGTAGCCATGCTACTTTAGAAGTAACTCAGCATTATGGAAGGTACAGTTCTGGGGTTCCTTCTAGCAACAGACCCCACTTGTAAGAAAGTGTACCTTAGGAAATGTTGAAGTATGCATAGTTTGCTTTATTCTAGTAGTATGACATAACCAAAGCTTAGAAATGGAATCATGTTATACAGTAAAGGCTATGGTAAAAAAACAAATGTTGGTAAAGATGTCTTCTCAGCACATAGAATCTTGGAACCATGTTCCCACATCTAAGAGTAACCATTATAAATAGCTGGTTAGGGCCTGGGTAATGTAATAGCGTAAATGTATTTGTCACAATAAATCCTGCTTTCTTTCTGTATAGTCAGAGCAGAGGTTCTTCAATGGATAAAAAAAAGACACTCTGCTGTCAGTAGTGCACTGATAGTTCCAGACCCAAACCCACTCATGCTGTCAGTAGTGCACTGATAGTTCCAGACCCAAACCCACTCATGCTGTCAGTAGTGCACTGATAGTTCCAGACCCAAACCCACTCATGCTGTCAGTAGTGCACTGATAGTTCCAGACTCAAACCCACTCATGCTGTCAGTAGTGCACTGATAGTTCCAGACCCAAACCCACTCATGCTGTCAGTAGTGCACTGATAGTTCCAGACCCAAACCCACTCATGCTGTCAGTAGTGCACTGATAGTTCCAGACCCAAACCCACTCATGCTGTCAGTAGTGCACTGATAGTTCCAGACCCAAACCCACTCATGCTGTCAGTAGTGCACTGATAGTTCCAGACCCAAACCTACTCATGCTGTTTGGTTGGAGCCTTGCTAGTGTAAGACACAGACACAGATGTTCACCAGTCTATTAAAAATTAGGGATCAGAATGCACTGTGCAATAACATCTGTATTTTCATAGCATCTGCTTCCTGAAACTAATAGGATCCAAGATACTCACTGATTTGTCTCACTGAAGTACATACCTGGACATTAGGCATTGTATACCTAGGAAAGGGCTTGTAATCTGCTTGTATCAAGCACAATAGGGTTTGAATCTGACATAAGTCAATATGACTAATTCTGATCCAGACATGTGATGCCTCATTAGTCCACAGCACCATACAGAGCCTTTGTTGCTTTTCTCAATATTGGGGAGTATCAGTAAAAGAGAAACATAGGTACCACCTACACCCGTGGAGGTGACTTTCTGTAATGAGCGTGGAACGTAGCCGGTACACTAGGGTTCAGCCATAACATCCTGTTGTGCAAGATGTATAGCTGACCCATGTGGAAGAACTGGAAAATGTATGAAATCAGAAAAGTGCAGACTCTCTAATGGACACAGGCAGTCTGCAAAAGGTTCATCTCCTAAGCCCCTGTTTATAAATGTTTAATCTCCCGAGCCCCTGCTTACACTTATCAAGGATACCAGAGCTTGTCAGATATTTGGGATGCATAGCTAGGATTAAAAACGTCCTTGTGGCCATTAGCCTAACAAACACCTATGAATTTATGAACCTAAGAACACAGAATAAGATGTCATGGGATGGTGAAATGCCCTACTTTATCACGGGCAATGTGATATGGCAGCTATCACCCATAACATGTATCTATTTATTATTAAGCCACTAATATAGCCAGGGCTGTACATGAGTTTTCATTTGGCATTTTGTGTACCATTATTATAAAATCCCAGCATTATGTAAAAGAGTTGCATAGTTCTGGATTTTCTTGGTACACATTATAGAACCAAGTGATTATATTAGAGTGGGTATTACCTTCTAGTGTGCCTGATGTAATTAAAGTTATGCTGCTCTAGAACAAGGTAATTAAAATTTTTATTTATTCTACCTGTGCTACCCAGTGTGATCATTGATGATCCTGCTACATGTAACAGAGGGTTTAACAATGCAATGAGTTTGTATGACTCCCACCCCTAAACGTCTTAGCCTCCCTGAAATGAAACTATTACTATTAACTGTGTCTTAGAAACTCAATGAATGGATTTCAGGTGCTTAGAGAATTTGACCTAAAGTAATTAAGGAAAATGTATGATAATCTATTGACAAACTTAGCTTATGTACTTGCCTGGCCTTTGAACAGATCTCTTTGGATCTCAATTACCACCCAGCCAGTGTAAAGGTCATTATTACATTATTGTCCTTGGAGTTACAGTATGTTCCATATCTGACCTGCTGCCTCTAGCCCATTATTTCTTTGGTGAGAATATCTTCTACTTTGTCTTTAAGTTCATGGGCTTTCCCACAGATTTGGAGTGGTTGCCTCTCAAAAGTTAATAAAAAGTGATTTATCAATATTCTTTAACAAATAAACATAATAACCAGTAGATAGAAACAAAATACCTGTACTTAAAATTCTTTTTCTAAAACATTTACACACACACACACACACACACACACACACACACACACACACACACACACACACACACACATTCTTGAGCAGTAATTTTCTGTTTATTTGCATACACAAAACAGAATACATTCATGCCAACATTGCTACACTATGTGAAAATAAGAATCAATTTTAAAATGAATGCACAATGAATGTTTCACAGTTTGAGATGGATTTTGATAGGTTCGTAGGTACTTACTAGGCTATTGATTTATGGAGATTATAAGAATTCTAGCCTTGCATTTCCATAGTAATTATTAGCCCTTAAATTTTGCAATACGAATATCCAAAGATGAGTCGAACAAGTATATGTTAGGGTAAGCGGCTATTTTATATGCTCTACTTTTTAAAAAGTTGAATTTCACATGGTCAAAAACCATATGATCAACTGTTTAAAAAGTCAAACATATTGTACAGAGATCATGGCAGAGTGGGGATTGATGTGCCCTTTTCTCCACTGTAGTGCGATCTCTGAGTTGGTATATATAATTAGCAGTGGATGTGGGAGGTGCAGGGAAGCTTGCCCCCTGCAAAAATGCTGTTTTTACTGTTTTTGGGATGTTCAATTTTTTAAACATTCACATGAATTTGATCATGTGAAATTCGACTTTTTAAAAAATCAATTATGTAAAATAGATCCATTGAGTAATTACATTTCTCCCCTATCTATGAGGGCTAGTGGTGCTAAACATGGGGTGAATTTGCAGTTACCCGTCCATTCATGCAAATTACATTTGATTACAGTAACAGAAGTACTCTGTTTTATGTAGAATGGAAGATGGTTCCACAGAAGTGGTATTCTCTATCCCTATAGCATGTTCTATTAATTTTGCAAAAGAGTTTGAGGTCCCCTGAGTTTGTGAAGGGAGAAGTTAAAATTAGAAAAATGGTAGCATTTGTATTTTAAATAAGTTTTCTTTTCAAGATGTATTCCTGATTGTTTTGGTCTGCTTCTGATAATTTATTTCCTGCCAACATGAAAGTGCCAACTGGCAACCATAGAAAGTTCATTTCTGGAACTTTCACTATATTTGGGTCATGGGATCTTAGTTAGCAAAATTAATGCTGTAGTGGTCATTTCCAATTGGTCTGTTTATATTTTAGTTGTTACAATAATGTTGTATTGATCAAAAATGGTATAAGTTATTCAAGGTGCTATTGTTCAAGGAGCCAGTACACTGATTTCCTCGTCTCCCATGTGTTCTGTGCAGTAAATGAGATTAGTATTCTCTGCTGAACTGTGCAGTGTGAAACTTATTTTGTATCATAACAGTCTGATGCCATGGAATCTTGGATTATTTGAGCTGTGTCTGTGCTGCTGCACCCAAAATTGCCACTGGGACCACTGTAACAGATTTTCTGTCAGGTAAATTTCTGTTGTGTCAGTACATAATTTACTTCTCTCATATTTTAATTTCTCCAAATCTTTTGGGTTTCTAGTACCATGATGGGAATGGACCCCATTCCTAAGTCAAACTCCTACTGTAATTCATACGCAGTTACATGTATTGGTAACATATCTAAATACAATTGTAGATTATTTTTTGTAAGACCCATTGCTCCTACTACTATTAGAACTGTCTGGACATCTTTCTGCCACATTGCTCTCATTTATGCTTGCAAATCCTGATATTTTATGACTTTGTTTCTCTCTGTAAGCAGGACACTGTAGTCACTGGGTGTGGCAATTTCAATGATCAATGCTACTTTTGTCTTCTTTTCTTGGACCATTATATCCAGTTTTCTAGCATCTATGTTGGCAATGGATGATCCCATATGATGTAGACTTCATCATTTTCTATAATGCTTTGTGGCTCATGGTTCTAGTGTTTTTCAGCCACTTCAACACAATAATGTTTGCACAATCCCTAGTGCACAACAGTCTCGCCACATTATTATGCCTTTCAGTATACGGTCCTTCTGCCATTAGTATGATGCAACCAGCAGCAAGGTGTGCAACTGTTTCCAATTCTGTTTTACAAAACCTACATTTGTCTATTTTTCCCACATGTTCAATGGACTTTGTAAACGAACGTGTACGTAGCCCACTATCTTGTGCTGCCAATATTAACCTTTCATCTCTTGGTTTGAATTTGCCTCTCCTTAACCATTCCTGCATTCATTCCTGATCAACGTGAGGTTCTTCCAGAAGTTTTCTATACATGCAACTATATTTATGCATTTTCCACATTTCTTGCCTTCTTATCTGGTCCTTCACCTTATATTTTTTCTTTTGTTTTTTGGCACATTCAGTTGCTACCTGGTTTTTATCCACCTGTGGTTTGATTTCCATTCCTGCTTGACGTCGATATGCTTCTGCTAGCCTAAGCAAGAAAGTCATATCAGATTTATTCTCTTCATTTTTCAAAGCTTTCACTACATTTGGGTCTTGTGAGGTCAGCAGATATGTGTGGAGTCGCACGATTGCAGATCTGTACATGTAATCAATTTCAAGGAGGCCCATACCTCCTTCGGAACAGGGAATATGTAATCTTGGTATGCACTGATTTTTATAAATCATTTGGTGAGTGTGAAGCATCCTTTTTGTTTTCCTATCTAATCTATCCAACACATTGTGGGGCAAGTCAGTCACTCCAAAACTGTAAGTTAGGACAGGCAGAGCAAATTGGTTTATAACTTAGATTTTGTTCCCAGATGTTAACACTGGTTTCAGGATTAATTTAAGTTTTTTAAAGTACTCCTTACTAAGTTTTATTTGCATTTATTCATGTTTTATTGTTGATCCTTCATCAGTTCCAAAATATTTATGCACTCCTTTTTGCTTGCTCAAGTTCTTTTATATCACATTCCTGTCCCAAACTGATGTTTTCTTGGTGCTGCAATTTTCCTGCTTTAAAGGTTGCTTTTCCACATTTATCAAGACCAAATGACATTCTTATATCATCTGAAAAAGTTTTGACAACGTGCAGTTGCACTTTCAGTTCCTCATCTGATGAGCTATACAGTATCAAATCATTGACAAAGAGAAGATGAGAAGTCTTTCACGTCTTCCTTACAATACCTTGCACTCACTTTCATCATAGTTTGGTGTATCTGCAGGTAAACTTTACTAACAACCTCTACATTAAATACAGTTGTATATGAGTCGATAAATTGTATGAGAACAGGTAAATTGTATGTAAGAAATAACTAATCAGTGTGCATTTGGGTTCTAATCATGAAATAAGAAGAACAAAGTCCAGAAGCACAAAAGCAATCAAGCGGACAGCCGGTGATGTATAAAAATGAAAAGAATTTTATTTGGTAAGCGCTTTCGGCTGCGTAATTCCAGCCTTCTTCAGTCTGAAGAAGGCTGGAATTACGCAGCCAAAAGCGCTTACCAAATAAAATTCTTTTCATTTTTATACATCACCGGCTGTCCGCTTGATTGCTTTTGTGCTTCTGGACTTTGTTCTCAGTTTGTGGTTTTTGTATAGTTTTAAGCATGAAATAAGAAGGACTGAGTATCCTTGTCACAAGGACATAGTACTTCTCATGTATGAGAGTGAGTTTTAATCAAAACAAAAAGAAAGAAGAACAGTGAGGATTCCTTAGTAGTATGAACGTGGATTTACAATTGTAGTTGCATATCTATCCCTTTGGTATGAGTGTGAGTGTTTATCATGGGTGCCAGTCCAGGTGCTTTAAAAGAGCTGGAATATGGAATTCCCTAGAGGCATATATTTAATAAGTATGGTAGAGATATCTGTAATTACGTGGTAAAATGGTCGGGGCTAAAAACAATAGCGCTTTACAATTTCGAGAAAAAGGGACTTTTGATAAGAAAATTTTAGAAAATCCCAAAAGTAAACTAAAACAGAAAGGTAATAAAGTACCAGCCTTTTGTTGGTCAGTTTTTAATGACTGGCAAGAAGAAGCCAAAAATAGGGAAAAGAATATGTAGTTAGAAGTCTAAAATACTATTCACCTAGATTAAAGTCACAGCTACAGGCAGCTAATCAAACAGTAAATTTGTTATAGAAATGTGCAGATGAAAAATCCCATTCCTGGGGTATGTATCCTTTAAGACAAGTAGAAAAGTTAGCAGTTATCCAGAGTCTTCAGACAATGACTAGCCCCTGATTCATTCTGTTCCTCCTCCACCCATACCTCTCAACCTCTTAGAGCAAAAAATCTGGACAAAGCCATAAATAATGGGGGGACAAAGGCTCTAAAAAAGGGACAATTTTAAATATTGCTCTTATAAACTTAGAAAGTTAATAGACTAACAGGTTTTCCATTAGCATTCATTTTCTCAAGGTTATGAAGTCTGAAACTCAAATGTCTGTCATTATTTTTTGGCTTCCATCCTCAATGATTTGCCAGATGTTTTCCAGAAAACCAAATATTTATGAGGAGTAGACCAAAAATATGATGCAAAAAATCTGGAAATTCTGCGAAAATCAGGACAGTTGAGAGGTATGCTCCACCTTATGATCAAATTGCTTCTTATGAAGCTGATAGCTCTCCCTCTCTGAGAGGTCAGGTGGAGGTACACCTTACTGAAACACCTGCTACTTCCCCAGACAGAACGCAAGTTACTTCTAGTACTTCTACACATCCCCATGGGTCGGTTTATAATATCAGATGTAGACAACAGCAACAACCACATCATTCACAATATAGTCGGATCAAATGATAGTGCGAATAACCAATAAAGGGAAAAAATTATATCCCAAAGACAAACACAGAGCTAAAATAAAGCATGTTGGAAAACTCAGACAAATTACTAATAAAAGTGTTCCACCGTAAAATAATCCTTTAAAGAAGATCAAACAATTGGTTACCGAGCTACTGATAGTTATTGATGGAGAAGAATATTGGAGGACCCACCTTTTGAACAAAATACAGATGCAAAAACAGGCTCTGATTCTTCCACTGATGCTGATGTACCAAATAAACAAATGTACCCTTTGAGAGAGGTATATAATCTTGCAGCCCCTTGGGGCAGTGAATCTGAACCAACCTTAAGGGTTGTACACCTGTGGACTGCAGTGGATTTTCAAACTGTTGCATGTTTTCTCCCCCCAATTTGAACACACTCTGCTAAATATGCCAAAATTGTGGAAGGACATGTACAGTTACAAAATCCTACTACAGAAGATCTGAGAGCAGTTTGAAAGCCTCACTGCTCATTGTCATTTTCAGAAAAAATATAGGGAAAATAAAATATAGGTGATAATATTCCAAAGCACACAGACAATGGATTTCTTGCTGCTATAAGGTACTTATTAAAAGCTATTACTACAGCATGCCCTGCTATCACCTAGCTGGGCAAGAATTAAGACCATCGTACAGAAATAAAATGAATCTATTGATGCTTATTTACAACACATGATATATTCATTTGAAGCCTTTTCTGGGCATCCAGAACCTACAGAGAGAGCAGCAGCCAGTGGGCTATCTGCTTTTGTAGAAGACTTCTTATCATCAATGCAAGAGCAAATTAAAAAGGTTTGTTTAAAATGGCCAAGTTTAGGCATTTATGAAATTGTTAATCACAATATGTAGCAGGTAAGATACTCAGGGAAGAGAAAGTGCAAAAGAAAAGGTTAGCAGATGATCAGTTCGATACCCACTCACAGGGATGGGGAAGGGAAGAAGGAATCATGTAGGAAGAGGTAGAATTAGGTTCTTCCAACCACAAGCCCCAAGACCATGTCAACAAATTATTATCCTCCTATGGCACCTCAGTCACCACAAGGTGAACCCTGTTTAACTTATTGTTTCATTTTTGGCCAGCCTGACATTGGAGAATTGAATGCCCTCTTTCTCTACAACAGACAAATTTGCTAATTGTCCAAACGCCACAGCAAGGAGTACATGGTAGCCACCAGCATGACAGCAAACTCATTAGCATAGCTATGAGCAGGAACCATAGCTATTTCCTTGGTACCAGTTGACCAAGAAGGTCCTTTTGTCAACGTTACAATGCAAAATTCATCTGTCCCTTTCCTTATTGACATCGGAGCAACTGGATCTATGATTACTAGAGAAAATGCCAAAATCTCCAACTTTCTACCATAACAGTCCATGGAGTGGGTTTCTAGATTTCCTTTATATTGCCCAGAAACAAAACCTGTTCTTATTCAGATGCATCTGCTAAAAGAACACCAGGCTTGTATGGTAGGAAATGCCGCTCCTTTAAATCTTTTAGATAGACATTTACTATGCAAATTAAAATATACTGTTTATTGTTCCCCAGGCAGTGTTTTTCTTGATATTCCAAACGAGCTTTTAGGATTGTATTCAACAAATATCTGTGCAGATGAGGATACCATGTTTGCTGTTTAACATTGAAACAAACTTCAGACACTACTGGTTTAGAGGAATTAGAAGTAATCCTTCCACAACTTTGGACTACCTATGAAAATGAGGGAAGGCTCATAAAAGATGTAGAACCTTTGCAAATAATCTTAAAACCTTGCAAGCACCTGTGCATGGTAGTTCAATATCCCTTGTCCGCTGAGGCAAAGAAAATAATTTAACCTGTAGAGATTTGTACAAGATTTATGACCAGTTAATGTAGTAGTAGTACCAACCTTTCTTGTAATTCCCAATCCTGCTACAATACTGAGTTTTATTCTAAGTGCCACTATCTTCTCAGTGAAAGATATTTCTTCTGCTTTCTTTTCTATTTCTACACCCCCAGATAGCCAGTATCTTGTTTGCATTTACATATAGAGGTCAACAATGCACAGACTAGATTACTGTGCGGGTATGTTGAATCACCTTCTCTTTTCTATAAGGAAATGATGAAACAGTTGAATTTCTATGTGGTTCTACTCTAATTCACAATGTAAATGATTTAATGTCAGCTTCCAAATATCCTCACAGCTACAAACAGGATACTATCTTTCTTTTAACTAAGCTAGCAGAATTAGAATTTAAAGTTATTAAGGAATAACTATAGTTGTGGACATCTCAAGTTCAATATTTAAAGCATCTTATTTCAGAAGAGTCTCCTTTGATAACCCTTCTCCAGACAAGTCTGTGTTCCTAGAAGCCTTTGATTCTGGCTCAGCTTTGACCTGGGTGGTCCAACTGTTGATACATTCATTGATTTGGTGGCTCAACAGGCATGGAAGGACCCTGATGTTGTGGAACCCATCGGTAAAAAAACTGACAGGATTCTAGCAGCACCAGCAGACTGGAAGCACTGGAGCAAGAGTCTACCAGTGGACATGATTGTAGTAGCAGCAGCCACAAAGAAGAAACTATCTGAAGAAAGTTCCTTGGTCCATCCTCCTGACAGAGAGTCTAGGGCTGTGGACCATTTTGGGAAATCTTAGAGCTCTGAATTATTTAGCCCATGCCACTTGATTTCAGAGAGACCAGACCAAGGAGATTTCCAAGTCTCTCTCAGGTATCCTGCATGCAGATTTTCAGAAGATAGTGGACTCCCAGCTTTCTACCCTCCAATCTACTTCAAACGTAGCCTTGCAGCTGCTTTCTAACACGGCTGATGGCATGATGAGAGCAGCAGGCAACAGCATTACCATTTATCGTCATGCCTGGATGCATCTGTGTTATTTTGAGGAAAGTCTTAAGACATCTTTCATTAATGCCCCTTTGGATGGGTCCACCTTATTTGCACCCAAGTGAAAGAAACACTGACTAGCAGTCAACATAATGGCAAGACTCCCTCTGCAGATTTATCTTGATGCTACATAAGTGGTCCCTTGATCCAACAGTGACAACTTTAATTTTTCAGTTGCTGGGGCCAACCTTGCTGTGACTTGTTTGCATCCTACCTAAACAACAAGTGCAGCAGTTACTTTGGCCTGATCCTCCTGCAGGGGTCAGTCACTGAGGGATGCTGTAGTCCATAACTGGCTCATAGGTCTCCTCTATGCCTTTGCCCCATTGCCTTTAATAAACAAGTTCATACAGAAAGCAAGAATGTGCAAGGCCAAGGTGATCCTCATTACCCCTTTCTGGCCTCAACAAATGTGGCTTCCCTTCCTGTGACCTCTACTAGTTCATCCTCTATGGATGCCGGACCATTATCCAGATCTACTGACAAACTTGCCTGAACTGCCTCCTCCTGTCCAGAAAGCCATGAAGTTAACTGCTTGGTTCCTTCAGTTCTAACCTTAGCCAGGATGTTAGGCTTCCCACTTTGGTTGTTCAGATCATATCAACATTCTAAAAATGGACCACCACAAAAATATACCATAGCAAATGGAAGAGATTCTCTATCTGGGCTGTGTCTAGGGGTTTAGATTCCTTCTCTTCACCCATTCTTTTCATTTTAGCATTCCTGTAGGAACTTTTCCACAGCAGCTTCAGTTGTTCAATTATCAAAGTGCAAATGGCAGCTATCTCAAATTTTCACTTAGGTCAGAATAACAATTCTGTAGCTTCTTTAAGAATCTCTATGGTCTTCTTGAAAGGGACCTTTCTCATACGGCCATCTATCAGAGATCCGGTACCTCCATGGTGTATTACCATAATGTTACAAGCATTGACTCAGCCACCCTTTGAAACAGCAGCATCAGCTGATTTGAAATTCCTCTCTTGGAAAACAATTTTTCTGGTGGAAGTTATGTCAGCCATATGGATTTCAAAGATGCAAGTACTTTCCTGCAGGCCTCACTATTTGGTCTTTCACAAAGACAGAGTTTCCTTAAGGACTAATGCATCTTTCTTTCCTAAGGTGGCATCCAAAATTAATTTAAATCAGTCAATAAACCTACCAGTCTTTTTTCCAAGATTTTCAAACAAAGGCCAATAAATGCTACATATGCTTGGATGTGCATAGCCAGCTTAGGTTCTGTCTTCAAATGACCAAACCATTTGGGAAATCAGATCAATTGTTTGTGGCATTCTCAAAACCTAAACTGGGCCAAGCAGTGGCTAAAGTGATTCTGTGTAGATGGCTGTCTGAATGCATTTCTTTTGTTTACAATAAAAATGGATTGTCTTTACAATCTAAACCTAAGACTCATTCCGCAAGGACAGTGACCACTTTAACAAGTCTTTGCCAGTTGCCTACCTATTTATGATAGTTGTGCAGCAGCTACTTGGACAACAGTACATACATTTGTATCTTGTTATAAGCTGGATAAACAATATAGATCCATGTTCCTGCTTTGGTTCCATCATCCCCAGTAACGTCATTCCTTGATACCATGTGAGTCTGCATGCTTGGAAATCTGTCCAATTGTTGAATCAGATGTAAATAGACAACACTGGATATGAAATTTATGTACTTACCACAATTATAGATCCATGTTGTCTGATTTTTGACCAGTTCAACTTGCCTCCCACCTTCCCCCTTCTAAATTGTCACAAATAGGTTTCTGATGACCTGGTTGTCTCTGGCATACCTTGTCTGTGAGCAGTTCTTACTGCCTGTTTACCATAACCCTACCATGTTTTATTTCCTATATTCTAGAGATAGTTTTGAACAGAGTTTATATGATTGATGTAAATATGTATTAGTCTTGATATGGATATACTGGCTAATGGGGGGGGGGACTCAATCTGAGGTACTGAGGTGGAGTTCAGGGAATTATGGGTAGGGGAGAAGTCTGACTTCTGGAGCGAAAGAGCTTCATAATCAGTTGGATCTGACAACTCATAGTTGAACCAGATGAAAATCAGAAAACATGGGTTAATCATTATTATAAGTACATAACTTTTGTTTACTGGTTATTAAGTACACTACCTGCATGCCAGCAAAGAAAAACATTCCTGGAAGCTGGAATGCATTAGCTCAAGGATAAGTATACCATTTATTCTACCCTAGGGATCCACTGTGAGTATACAATTTTGGTACCCAGTCCAGTAATCTTGTGTGTAAAAATGTACTAGTTTGTCATTCTGAAATGTAAGCTTGGTACAGTTATTCAGCATGTCTGAGTATTGTAGTTGTACTTCTTATACCATTAAATAATGTTTTCCTACTTTATGTACTTTTGGCTATGTGCTTTTAATATTTTTTGTGATTGTATACATCATATACCATTTAGATGTGTGTTACCTGACTCTAAGACTTGAATTACGAAACATTTTTCTTGTCACGGTCGGCAGTTGTGAGTAAAAAGTGGCCATGCGCAGAGTGTGGTGTGTGTGATTTACAGACACACTGAGCATGAGTTGTGGTGGTGAGCAACCTAGCTGCCTGCATTGCGTGCTAATGGCTGTATACTGACATGATAATGAGCAACAGTATTAAAATCAGGAAATTGTATATGCAACTAAGGGTAAACAGTACGGCAAACTGATTCAAAAATGTGTATATTCTGTGACTGCATGCGCTAGCTCCACCATAAAATCCAGGTGTTACATGAGCGAAGTTGCAAAATGATGTTTGGGGTGGCTGCAGCATTAACAAACCAGTGTATTGAAGAGGTCCAGCTTGCTTCTGGAGACTTCAGGCAGATGTACTACAGAATAGAGAGCCAGCTCCATGCAGGACTTTAATGACACAGCCCATTTTTCTGCGGTACTGGGGGCCTTAGATTGCATCCACATTGAAATAAAGACCCTACCTAGTGAGCAGGAAAGAAGGTACATTAATGATAATGGCTACCACTCCATCAACTGTCAGGTGGTCTGTAATGCACATGTTAAAACCTACAGTGTATCTTCAGGCCACCCAGGCAGTAACCATGGCTCCTACATGTGGCACACACACTGAGTGTATCTGATGTTGTTTCTTGCATCTGTTCCTGAATGGATGGGTTATTGGATCTGACTCATATCTAATTTTGGCCGCTCTCAGACTTTGGATCAAGTGTTCAAGTTCCTCCCCTTACCCATAACCGCCTGCAATGAGAGAAATACCCACATCTCATTTGCTGTTCAATTGCTACAGATGTGAACCCCCTTACTCAGTCTCATTGGTTAGATAATTGTTAATCCTTTTGTTATCTTATACCTTCCCTTACCCTGACAAAAAAGAAAGAAAAGTTTTCCTGTTATTCTTCTTTCATTTTTCTTTGTTTGTTATTATTGTAGTTGTTGCTAGGAATAACTTATAGCTTTATATTTAGAGTGTTTTTTTGGAATTAGGTTTAGATAGTTTTTCAAGTTCAGCTGTGCAGTGTTTTGTTATTGTGTGATCACTATATATATATATATATATATATATATATATATATATATATATATATATATATATATGCCTGTGTGTGTGTGTGTGTGTGTATGTGTGTGCGTGTAAGATCCAAACAATACTAAGTATACAAAAGTGGTCCCCAAATTGCTCCCCTTCTTCATCTCCAGCAACAAAAGTTTTGAAGCCTTCATATCCAACTTTCAAGTCAGAACACATTCTTATTGAATCTGGTACTCCTACTTTACTTGGAGCACATTTTTCACCAGAGTCAGTATTGCCCAGACTCAGATCCCCCATGGAATGGTTCCTTCCCCTCATCAGATTATTTCTTCTTTCCTGATCTGTCCTTCGGAGTCAGGGCAGTTGGATATGAGTGCTCCACAAGGTATGTCCACATCAGATCCAAAGACCTATTCTTCTTTTACTCTGGCAATATCTCTAATCCAGTTGTCTCTGAGTGGCTTGGACCCCAATGCATCTCAGAGCTGAGGCATTGGCGTCAGGCTTGGGGGGATAGACTTGACTCTGAGACTCTCAGAGCTATCCCTTTCCCTCAGAACTTCACTGTAGGACAGCTTGGCTCCAACATCAGCTTTGACACTTAGCCAAGTGGGCCTCTGAGACCAGTCTTTACTGGGTACTATTGTTCAATTCGGAAGGGTTTCTGGTCATGTCTCAGGCTCTGTCTTTGAGGCTTTTCAGAGAATGCTGTCTTCTTCTAGGGAGCAGACTTCCATCTCAGGTTTGGATCCATCCTTCTCCCACAGGATTTCCCTGGGTTCTGATCCTTCTCTCTTTATGCCATTGGGAGAGTCAGTCTCCAAAAGTCTTGAGTTTGTCTGTATTGAGGACCACCAATAACCTGCTGAGTACCCCCAGAGCATCCCACTGGTGAGGTTTGTCCAAAACAGGGGGGTACATTGACTCTCTGTAGGAGTACCTAACCAAAAATACTGACTTTGATGATGGAGAGGGGTCCCTCAGATCTCCCTTTGAGGACGTCTTATTCAGTGAAATGTTAGAACTACTCAGACAGAAAACTTGTGGTCCACAGAAGCTCCATTCCAAGAGGATTCAGTACTTCTCAAGGCTTTTTCGGCTGGGCAGTCTACTTTTTGAATGGTTCCCCTGTTGATGAGGTAGATTTAATCTCTAAAAGGGCATTAAAGGAACCAGACATTGCTGAACCTATTCCCTGCTTTTAGAGCTGCTAAAAATCAAGTCATCCAAGAGTTTCCTTCAGACAAGCATGCATTTGGAGTTTACTCAAGATTCTTTTTAGTGCCAAAAAAGAACTGGGATCTCAGGCCAATTTTGGTTGTTTGAACAAATTTATAAAACAAACAAACAGAATTCTGGATGGTCACGGTACAGTCCATACTCTGATTGCTAAGGAAAGACGATCAACAAACAGGATGCTTACTACTGTACAAACATGAATCTTACCCACAAGTCACGGTGACCATGAACACTTCCCACATAGTGGGGAGGCATTTCTTGGGAAAGAAGGTCCAGACCACATTATCCCCTGCAGAGTCCAGTCTTCACATCAACATCTTGGAGATGAGAGTGGTCATCCTAGTGTTTTAGGCCTTTCAAGACATGGTCCCCTTTAGTGTTATTTTAGTCATGGTGGACAACATGTCAGTGATCTGGTACATTAACAAACAATAAAGAGCACAATCTTACCACTTGAGTTTGGAGGCCATGACAGTACAGCAATGGGAAATGTCTTCTCATCACTTTATGACATTAACGCACATTCTGGGGAAGTCCAATGTTATAGAAGACAGGTTTGGCAGGTCATCCTTCTCCCTCATGAGTGGTCCTTCAGTCCAACAGTCCTTCAGTAGACCTATGATTGAGTACAATGCCCCGTTCGGAATGTATCTGACCAGACACCTGCTGCAGCTTGAAAGGCCCCAAAAGTTCCTCACCAAAAGGATAAAGGGTCTCAAAAATATGTCTTATGCTGCCCGACTGAAAGAACTCCAGCTCTATTCAGTCTCATACCGCTTGCTCAGAGGTGACCTGTGCCTGACATATAAGGCCATGTCAAACCCAGATTTGATGAATATGCTTCACCTCAAAAAATCTAGATCCCTCAGAACCACAAGGGCGGGAGACTTAAACCTTGACACGGTTATAAATAGAACGTGCTGGAGGGACAGATTCATCACCCAGAGACTCCCTATGCTGTGGAACAAAATCCCGGTACATGTGAGGCAGAGCACCTCTCTGGTCTTGTTCAAGAGGAATCTTGACCAATGGATGGGAGATTGCAGATATACCCCAGGGATTACTTCAGCGTCACTGCTTGACAGAGGCACAGCAAAATGATAGGCATAGTTTTTATTCAAACTAAAGGGGTGGCGAAAGCCACATAACTATGGGCTAGGCTTATAAATGCCCTTGGGCAGATAGCCTAGTATGAACCTATGAACCTATGAACCTATGAACCTATGAACAGCAGTGGATAAGATTTTCAGACACTGGGGCCAACCTTGCTACAACCTTTTTTCTTCCCCCTGCAAGACCAATGTACTTTGCCCTTATTCCCCAGGAGGAGGAGTCACTGAGGGATGTTATGATCCAGAGTTGGCCCCCCCCAAACTCCTATGTGTCTTTCCTCCTACCCCACTCATACTGAGATTATTTCAGGAAGCATTGGTGAGAAAGGCCATAGTAATCCTCATTGTCCCGTTTTGACCTTGACAGGTGTGGTTTCCCTTCCTTTGGTCTCATCTGGTTAATCATCCATGGGTGCTACGGTCAGCCACAAGTCTTCTCTCTCATCCATACAGGTTGTGTAACCTGGACATTCAAGCTCTCAAATTAACCGGATGGTTTCTACAATTACAATGATGGCTAGACAGTCCAGCCTTTCTTCTGACCTCTCGAAAAAACTTTCCACCAGGAAGATCTGTAAAGGTAAGTGGAAATATTTTCTATTTGGGCTTTCAGCAAAAACCTAGATCCTTTTACAGATCCGCTTCCAGCCATTCTAGACTTTCTGACATCTCTCCTTTATGGTGGAACCATTCCACTATTAAAGTGCAACTAGCGAACACCTCCAGTTTTCATACTGAAGAGAATTATTCTTCCATCCCTTCCCTTAGACTGTCCAAAGCTTTACTTAGGTGTACCTTCCTTCTTCAATCTCTGCTCAGTGATCTTGTCCCTCCTTATGACATTACCATTCTGTGACAGGCCTTAACTAGTCCCCCTTTGAATCTGCAGCCAAAGTTGACTTAAAATTCTTGGTGTGGAAAACTTTATTTTTGGTAGGAGGATATTGGAGTTATATGCCCTATCTAGTAAGCCTCCTTATCTGTTTTTCCACAAGGACAGAGTTACTATTAGAACTAATCCTTCCTTTCTTCCAAAGGTGGCTTCTGAATCAACTCTCAATAAATTTGTAAACCTTCCTGTTTTGTTCCCAAATTTCTCCAGTAAAGGTGAATTCATGTTACATTTGCTGGAAGTACATTGCCAACTTCATTTCTATTTGCCTCATACTAAGAAGAATGGAAAGAGTGATCAGTTATTTGCTCTTTTCTTCAACCAGGCTGGGTTAAGGGCTACCTAAAGTTATGGTCTCTCGCTGGTTATCTGATTGCATCTTTCAAGTCTACAGAGAGAAGGCTTATCTATACAGAAACTCTTAAGGCTCACTCAGCTAGATCTGTGGCTTCATCTGTATTTTTCTTCTACAGAATATCGCTTGATGATATGTGTGCTGCTGCTACTGGGTCCAATATCCATACCTTCATTTCCCACTATAAAATGGGCATACAATCAAGGTCAAGAGCCTCCTTTAGTTTGCCTGTTCTACGTAATATCTTTTTTAAATTTCTCCATGTCTTTTGAGTTTCTAATACCGTGATAGGAATGTAAACCATTCCTAAGTCAAAGTACGATTAAAGTTCATGAAACTAGTATTGTTTCAATCTTTGATATTAGCCAGAAGTACTCTTTGCAGCACCTGCAATACGCCCAGTAATGACGACTCCTGTAATTCGTA
This sequence comes from Protopterus annectens, assembly GCF_019279795.1. Taxonomy (NCBI): domain Eukaryota; kingdom Metazoa; phylum Chordata; order Ceratodontiformes; family Protopteridae; genus Protopterus; species Protopterus annectens. The sequence continues at coordinate 1,084,856,068 of NC_056739.1, read as the reverse complement.
CAGAGTTACATGTATTGGTAACATATCTAAATAAGATTGTAGATTCTTTTTATAATACCTGTTTCTCCTAGTACTATTGGAACTGTATGTGTATCTTTCTTCCACGTTGCTCTCATTTCTGCCTCCAGATCCTGATATTTTATGACTTTGTGTCTTTCTGTACGCGACACACTGTAGTCACTGGGTGTGGCAATTTCAATGATCAATGCTACTTTTGCCTTCTTTTCATGGACCACTATATCTGGTTTTCTAGCATCTATGTTTTGAACTGTTGGTAATGGGTGATCCCGTGTAATGTAGACTTCATCATTTTCTATGATGCTTTGGGGCTCATGTTTCCAGTGTTTTTCAGCCACTTCAATACTATAATGTTTGCACAATCCCCACAGTCTTGCCACATTATTATGCCTTTCAGTTTAGTCCTTCTGCCATTAGTATGTCACAACCAGCAACGAGAAGAGTTTTCCCATGGGTCCTGGAGTGACTGTACTTAGTTACCTTGGCTTGGTCATGTACTCTTCAAGTTCTAGGTTTGGCAGCCGTTTTTTTTTCATGCTGTGTGAAGTTTGTTCTTGTAGCTTTGGGGACATTTTCCTTTACACTAGTATGTGGGCAAACTTGATCTGAGGTATCTCACTCATTGCAGGGTGTTATGGGTAAGGGGAGGAGCTTAAGCACTGGATCCAAAGTCATGATAATGGTCGAAGTCAGATTCTAGTCAGATCTAATAATTCATCGGTTGAGGAAGGACAGAAGCAGATCACACAGATCTATCGTTATGGTAAGTACATAACTTTTCTTTTATGAAGGGTGATTTTCTTTAAATTAGGAATCACTTTACCCTGGAGTAGGGGGAATTCTCTGAGATAGCACAGACTCAGTCTTATTATGTAAACCCCATCAATTAACCATGTGGTCAAACGTTTGAGTGCTAATCACAAGTTACATGCATTTCTGTCTGGCTCCCAACCAGGCTGTGTAACAGAAATGCTTTGTCATGGCTAATTGGTGACACTATATTGCAATATTTTAGAGAAAAAAAAAAGAATAGGAATGTCAATAGCAGCATTTAAGTGAAAGTAAGTACCCTGGTTTGAATGGACATTATGAATCTGAAATGTATTTTACAATGGAAAAAGAATTGTAGCAGATGATTGGTTGTATAATTTATCACTGAAGGAACTTTCATTTTGAATCAGAGTGTTTTAATTTAAATTTTATTCTTATGAAGACTTGCATTCTTTGAGAAGAAAGTACTTAACCCATTAAAATTTATTTCAGCTATTTTCTTGGTGTTAAGTGATTTTTGTGTTAGTTGAGTGATACAACCCTGACTACAGCCCAGGCAACTCAAGTGCGATTAGCATCTCAGGCACGTGATGGTTCTTTCAGACATGATGAGTATGCCCTTCCTTTAGGGAGAGTGAAGCCAGTCAAAGACTGCAGCAGTCCTTTGGAGGAAGGAGGCGGGCCTGTGACTGGGGGCTGTGTGTGGGCTACACGAAGCCACTGACTGACTGTAGCTTTTTGCTATCAAATGCAAAGGAGCATGCAGTTCCATGTGGGAGAGTCCTGTGGCTCCTGCAGGGATGCAGGTCAGACATCCCTCCACCCATGGGAGGGAAGGGGTTACAGCAAATTACAAACTTCATCACTGTCAGAATGCCAGCGAGGACACAATTACCCCTGGTAGTTGTTTAAATAATGACCCTTAGATGTCTGAAAAATAAGCTCAAGACCAATTGGGAAAGAGGATGGTTGGCAGGCATGGAGGCAAAAATTATAAAGAAAAAAACAATTCTTAATGGAAGTACAGCAATTAAAGACTTTCAACATTATTTGTGATATTTAGGAAAGAAAAACAATTTCCCTGCAGATAATCAGTATAATATTAAAATGCACATTTAATTGTTACAAACATGAGAAATAAAGTTTAAAAAAAATCTTCATAGAAGCAGAGCATTTAAAGCCTTGAAGGGAGCTATGCTGTAGAGAATTATGAAAGATAAATAATTCATAAATAAAAATATGCTTCTTCAGTATTATTTTTAAAAATTGTATTTTTAAAAACTGGACATTGTGTATAACACACTTCAAGGTATATACTTTTATTTAATAAAGTCATAACTGCTGTGTGGAGGAATCACTTGGGTTTGCCTTGTGCTTCATCTCATGTTAGGTGTGACTTTATTTTACATTAAGAAACTGTTTTGAGTACCTTATTCCAAGGTACAGTGTTCTATTTGGCATGAAAATTAAAAATAAATAAATAACTAAATAAATAAATAAATTCATTAACTAATTAAATCAAACTATGAGATGTCTCAACAAAATGAAACCCTTTCTGTTTCTTCTACACAAGACTCAATCTGGATTCTGCACTAATATTTAAATTTTTTTTTGGCTCTGTCCTCTTCTTCATCCATTCTAAACAATTTCACACCAAACCTGAATCACTATATATTATTGAATCCAATTTACCTTGGTGTATAGTTATGCAGAACGTCATCGTATATCCCTCCTTATACCATATTTTGAGTTAGGTGATTTGCTGCCTGCTAGTCTGCTCAAGGGGGAGTGTGTCTGACACAAGAAGTCAAACCTGCATAACGTCTAGGGCAGAGGCATCAGATCACATAACAGATATGTCAGTCTTCACTTTAAAGTGTCTGGTACTCCATGTAGCACTTAAAGCTGACACTCCACTGTTGGACTTTGTGAATTATTCTGGGTCACACAAAGGAAAGAAAGCAAGAAAGAGAAAAAGATATAAAAAGGTTTAAATGTAACAATTCATTCATTTCAATTATGCAATGGGATTTTTAAGTGTAAGATTACACAAGGAAAGACAGGTTGTTTAGCGTGATAGCAAAAATATTACATTATAACATAAAATGGCTACTTATGATTTTGTCTTATAATAAAACAGCAAATACAGATCTGATAAATAGTAACAGTAAACTCTGAAAATGTCATTGGGATAATGAGCAATATACTCTAGTGTCTTCAGGGTGAGATTTTTAGTTTGTAGAGGAATGGTTTAGTTGAGTTGTTTCAGTCATGATATGAACTATGTGAGAAAACTTCAAACATAAATACAGATACTGAAACTACCCCACAATTCCCAGTAGGTCTGAATTGAAGACATGGTAGGCACTGTACCAGAAATGGAGGGGCATGTTTGTGTCACTACAGATTTATGAGTGTGTTTGGGGGGGGGTCCAAGATGGTCGCCAGCCAGTGAGCACGCAGTCCAGGTAGTTCTTAACACAGATCTGCTAAACTAACCAGTTTTAAAGACTATCGATCCAAAAAATATCATACATCAAAAGATTTTGAAAAGAAAAACAGAAGACAACTGATGGTTCATCCCATTTCTGCTCTATTTAAGTTGTTTATACACAATGGGGGGTGAGTCAGATTAGCTTCATCGCAACTCTACCACGTGTTACCAGGCCACAGTATTCCAAAGGTCTAACAGTGATTCATAGAAGTTTAAGAGAGCTAATAAAATAAATGCTGAACAAATAGGAACAAATGGAAGTGCAAACTTCTGAAACTAGACTGTCTCTAATTGTCTCACCAGAAAAGGACATATGTACAAAAATGCAAAAAACAACAAGACAACAAACTGATTGGCAAAAGTCTTCCCAGAAACTCAAACCGGATCAACCTTACTCCATAGATGAGCTTAAATCAGCACTTTTACTGTTACAATCTGAGCTTCAAAACATTGGCCAACTAGAAAGGGGAGGAGGTATGCTCAAAACCACAAAAAACTGTAACTTTAATTAAATACGCTGCCCTGGGTGCCAAACCATCATTATGAGAGTCCAATCAGGACAAAATGAAGTGTAGAAGAATAAAAATATTTCAGTGCATTGGCTGCATGACAGCTTACTTATTATCTAGATGGAAACAAAAAGGTTGTGAGGCATGAAAAAATAAATTACTTTTTAAACACATTACTGGAATGCCAGTCAAAATCAAGTATAAAAAAACAAGCAGCACTCAACTCAAACCACTTCTCCTTGCACTGCAGTTCTAATTATAATTTATATTCATCTTTATTAAAGTACCAAGTAACATGCTGAAAGTAGCAATCTCTGTGATACCCCCCACTTGTAAAAATGTTTCTTATCCAAAAAAGACCTGTTGCCTGACAACAGCTATCTACTTGTTTCATGGGGAAAACATGATCAAAGTAAAAAATTAAAAGCAAACAAGAAACAAGCTCAACATGCATTGCTTAAAGGATTACTGCACAGGTTATGGACCACACACGATAGGTTGGTGTTCTGTTTAGTTTGCAGGTAAAGCCTGCAAAGATGACTGAAGTCTCCAACAAATGTAATGAGCTTCTGAAAATACTGTAATCCTGTCCTCTATTACAAATACTGTCATATGCATTTCAATACCCAAGGCTTATACGTTATCTAGTTATGTAAGTATTCTCTGCATGGCAACAACAGACAGGCTTTCAATGCTGGTAATTCTTTAACAGTATGCTTATTAAAACTTACTTGCATCTTACAATCTCAGACAAGCTTACCTGATGGTCATTAAAGCATTGTTACTTAAGCACAGAGCAACATGCACTTTCTGAATAATAATAAGCATAAATCAACAGTAGAAAAATATGACAGAAACCAGAACATTCTGCAAAATCAAGGACGGATGAAAAGCCACTGTAGTACTTGTGTCTATCTTCGATGGGGGGAAATACTCTGCATATTTACACTGCATAACTGCTCCCTGCCTTGCTTGGACACATCCAGAGTCACTACATGGGGGAGTGGGGTGCAACAAGTATGTCACAATTTGAAATGTCTCTGGCTGACTGTGATGGCCCTGACACATTTATCATACTTCTCAAACTCAGAGCAAGAAATCTGGACAACGCCATACATAGAAGTGGGACAAAGGCCCAAAAATAAGGGCAATTTTTAAATATTGCTCTTATAAACTTAGAAAGATAATAGAATAGTAGGTCTTGCATCAGTATGAATTTTCTGAAGGGTATGAAATCTGAAACTGAAATGTCTGTCATTATTTTCTAACTTCAGTCTTTAATGATTTGCCACAATTTTATGAAAAACGGACGAAAACTGTGATGCAAAAATATAAAATAGCCACACAATACAGCTGGGAACCTGTCAAGAAAGGACACTTTTTTAATATTAGTACTGCTAACTTGAGCAGCTGACAAAATAAAAGAATCTACATGCATTTCTGAAATAAAAGTAATCTATAACTCTGATTATTACAGTTATTTATTAATTGTAAACTCTCCATGTTTTCTTCCAAAATTGCCATTTTTGCAGAGGAATTATTATGGGAAGAGCAACATTTTGAGCCAAAATCAGGGACAGTCGAGAGGTTTGGATATGCCTAATTCTATAAAGCAATTTATTTGCACATACCTCTCAACCTGTTAATGCAGGAAAAAACAGACTTAGCATTAAAACTTCTCTGCCCTTGAAACTCACATTCGTTGAAACAGCATTGAAACCCACACTCAAAGAAAATAGATTTTGCCAGTGGCAGATAAAGATTAACTTTGGGTTTGGGCTGTTTTCAAATCACAGGCCCCTTGCACACGAAACATACACATGCTCTTTCATACACCTTCCTGATTGTATTAAATTATATTCCTTGTACAATACAGTACAGTTTTAGAAGGCATTTTAAATTTATTGTTTTGAATATTTTTCCAGTAAACAATGAAACAAAATGCATGCACCAATAATGACAACACTGCCCAATTCAGAACATTTCCATCATAAATGTCTACTCAAACTTCTACAGTCCACCAGTACCAGTAAATATGCACAATCTCTGCAGAAGTAAAAGTCATCTAAATAATTCCACGTTAAAGAAATCTGTAACTAATGAAGAGGTTGCAGGTAGCAAACAACTTTATATGTCATTGTTTCATCTACAAATAAAGTGCCTGTTGCCCTTGAGGAATAAATTGCCTATGTTGCATTAAAAAAACGATAAGCTAGTAATATCGCAGTAGGGAATGGATGGCAAACTGATAACAGGTTCATAGTTACTAGGTATCTTCACCAAAAAGGACTGTAGTATCCACCCCCTTTACAAGGCAATACAATATCAGCAATGCATCTACCTACTGTGGGAGTAGAACCCACAGCCTTCTGCATCAAAAGCAAGTACACTACCTGTTGTGCTATTAACAATGCAAGCAGACCCAGCATAACCAGCACTAAACTTTTGTTCCTCTGCAGCTCTCTGCTCCTTGAAAAATCTACTCGACACTCAGCTGTATCTCTGCAGCACAAGAAATCTGGAAAAAGCCAAAATTTATTGGGGGGGGGGGGACAAAAGCCCAAAAACCAGGGACACATTTTAAACATTGCTTGTATAATGTTGGAAAGTTGCTACGATCAAATGCTGTGTTACCACCATACATTTTACTGCCAAGTCTTGAACCCAGGGGACCCTGTGCAAAACAGTCAGAGCAATATACTACTATGCCAAATCAGCTGTTTTGTGAAAGAGAGGAAGACTGAAATTTAAATGGCTACCATTTAGTGAATTCAGTTCTCACCATAGCTGTCGACCTCTTAGCACAAAACACCTGAATAAAGCCAATAATGGGGGAATACAGCCCCCAAACATATTCAGTGAATTCAGTTCTCACCATAGCTCTCAACCTCATAGCAAAAAACACATGGACAAAGCCAGTAATGGGGGAATACAGCCCCCAAACATATTCAGTGAATTCAGTTCTCACCATAGCTCTCAACCTTAGCACAAAAAACCTGGACGAAGCCAATAATGGGGGAATACAGTCCTAAAAATAAACTTAAAAAATTGCTGGAATAAAAGGTTTTGTGTTACCATGTACTTTCTGAAGAATATGAAGTCTGAAATTCAAATGCTTGTTATTTTTATTTAACATTTGTTAACCAGGAAAGTCTGACTTGGAACAAAAGCCAGTTTTTAGCACAGCAGGGACAAACACAGGCCTTTGTAAGTTGGGAGGACATGCAGACTCCACACAGAAGGCACCCCAGCCAAGAATCAAACCAGATAACCTGTAGCTGTTAAGCAACAATGCTACCAGTGCACCACAGCACTACTGTCTTTGCAAGGAAAAACAAACATATAGAAACCACAGATTTTATGAGCAACAGAACAAATATGAGGCAAAAATCTGCAAAGTTTTTACAAATGTTGGTGGGTAGGGAATTCAGGCCCTTGCCACCTGCACCCAATGTACAGGGTTCAAGCCTGAGTATTCTCTACCCACCACCATGTGTTCTCTAGCCACCAGTATATAGCACCTGGGGCATTACACACACACACACACACACACACACACACACACACACACACACGCACACACACCTTACCTGAATTAAGTCCGTAGCAGCCCTGGATACACATCAACTTCTCCTTAGCCTGCCTGACTGAATTAAGTCTGTAACAGCCCTGGATACACAAACCTTAATCCAGTCGCATCAATGGCTGGTTTCCTTCCCTTGCAAGCTGAATCAACTTCTCCTTAGCCCACCCACGCAAGCTAATGGCTCGTTCCTGGCTCCATGAGAGTAGGCAAGCTAATGGCTAGTTTCCTGGCTCCATGAGAGGCTGTAGGCTACAGCCTGTCGGCGATGGTGTCCTTCCGTTCTGTACGGCTGTCACTGCACAGACTTCTGGGCTGCAGGGCAGAGATGCCTTTCTCCCTTATCTGGACTGCCTAACACAGCAGTATGGAGTTATGTGAGTACCAGGAACTCCAAACACGCATGTGTGGAGTTCCAGGACTCGCATTTTTTTTTTTTAATTTGTTATTTCTTTTCTTCTACAGGTGGGGGGCTGCAGTCCAGTCCTATAGCACGAGCCGCCTCTGACACATGTAGCATATCCAACAAACTACATGACTTTCACACATTCATATCCCACTACTCCCCAGACATACTAACCATTACAGAGACCTGGCTAAAACCTGCCACACAAAACAAAGTAATTTTTCCCCCAGGCTATAACATCCTAAGGCAAGATAGAGATACCAAAAAGGGAGGTGGAGTTGCAATCTTATTTAAATATACACTCAACCTCCAACCACTAAAAACCCACTTCCCAAATTCCAGAATGCAGAGACATTAAGACTCCATTATGCCCCTTAAAAACAAAAAGAGAATCAACATCCTCTGTAGTTACATTCATCCAGGAAATAACTCACCTATAATAGAAGGGATACTACAATGGGCCCCAATCAACCTACCCCAAGAAACCATCCTGCTATCAACATCCTCTATAGTTATATTCCTCCAGGAAATAACTCACCTATAATAGAAGAGATACTACAATGGGCCACAATCAACCTACCCCAAGAAACCATCCTGCTATCAACATCCCCTGTAGTTATATTCATCCAGGAAATAACTCACCTATAATAGAAGGGATACTACAATGGGCCACAATCAACCTACCCCAAGAAACCGTCCTATCAACATCATCTGTAGTTATATTCCTCCAGGAAATAACTCACCTATAATAGAAGGGATACTACAATGGGCCCCAATCAACCTACCCCAAGAAACCATCCTGCTATCAACATCCTCTGTAGTTATATTCCTCCAGGAAATAACTCGCCTATAATAGAAGAGATAGTACAATGGGCAACAATCAACCTACCCCAGGAAACCATCCTGCTATCAACATCCTCTGTAGTTATATTCCTCCAGGAAATAATTCACCTATAATAGAAGGGATACTACAATGGGCCACAATCAACCTACCCCAAGAAACCATCCTGCTATCAACATCCTCTGTAGTTATATTCATCCAGGAAATAACTCACCTGTAATAGAAGGGATACTACAATAGGCCACAATCAACCTACCCCAAACACCATCCTGCTATCAACATCCTCTGTAGTTATATTCCACCAGGAAATAACTCACCTATAATAGAAGAGATACTGCAATGGGCCACAATCAACCTACCCCAGGAAACCATCCTGCTATCAACATCCTCTGTAGTTATAGTCCTCCAGGAAATAACTCACCTGTAATAGAAGGGATACTACAATAGGCCACAATCAACATACCCCAAACACCATCCTGCTATCAACATCCTCTGTAGTTATATTCCACCAGGAAATAACTCACCTATAATAGAAGAGATACTGTAATGGGCCACAATCAACCTACCCCAGGAAACCATCCTGCTATCAACATCCTCTGTAGTTATATTCCTCCAGGAAATAACTCACCTATAATAGGAGAGATACTACAATGGGCCACAATCAACCTACCCCAAGAAACCATCCTGCTATCAACATCCTCTGTAGTTATATTCCTCCAGGAAATAACTCACCTATAATAGAAGAGATACTACAATGGGCCACAATCAACCTACCCCAAGAAACCATCCTGCTATCAACATCCTCTGTAGTTATATTCCTCCAGGAAATAACTCTCCTATAATAGAAGATATACTACAATGGGCCACAAACAACCTACCCCAAGAAACCATCCTGCTATCAACATCCTCTGTAGTTACATTCCTCCAGGAAATAACTCACCTATAATAGAAGAAATATTACAATGGGCCACAATCAACCTACCCCAATAAACCATCCTGCTATCAACATCCTCTGTAGTTATACTCCTCCAGGAAATAACTCACCTATCATAAAGAGATACTACAATGGGCCGCAATCAACCTACCCCAAGAAACCATCCTGATATCAACATCCCCTGTAGTTATATTCCTCCAGGAAATAACTCACCTGTAATAGAAGAGATACTACCATGGGCCACAATCAACCTACCCCAAGAAACCATCCTGCTATCAACATCCTCTGTAGTTATATTCCTCCAGGAAATAACTCACCTATAATAGAAGAGATACTACAATGGGCCACAATCAACCTACCCCAAGAAACCATCCTGCTATCAACATCCTCTGTAGTTATATTCCTCCAGGAAATAACTCACATATAATAGAAGAGATACTACAATAGGCCGCAATCAACCTACCCCAAGAAACCATCCTGCTATCAACATCCTCTGTAGTTATATTCCTCCAGGAAATAACTCACCTATAATACAAGAGATACTACAATGGGCCACAATCAACCTACCCCAAGAAACCATCCTGCTATCAACATCCTCTGTAGTTACATTCCTCCAGGAAATAACTCACCTAAAATTGAAGGGATACTACAATGGGCCACAATCAACCTACCCCAAGAAATCATCCTGCTATCAACATCCTCTGCAGTTATATTCCTCCAGGAAATAACTCACCTATAATAGAAGAGATACTACAATGGGCCAAAATCAACCTACCCCAAGAAACCATCCTGCTATCAACATCCTCTGTAGTTATATTCCTCCAGGAAATAACTCACCTATAATAGAAGAGATACTACAATGGGCCACACTCAACCTACCCCAAGAAACCATCCTGATATCAACATCCTCTGTAGTTATATTCCTCCAGGAAATAACTCACCTGTAATAGAAGAGATGCTACAATGGGCCACAATCAACCTACCCCCAAAAAACATCCTGATATCAACATCCTCTGTAGTTATATTCCTCCAGGAAATAACTCACCTATAATAGAAGAGATACTACAATGGGCCGCGATCAACCTAACCCAAGAAACCATCCTGATATCAACATCCTCTGTAGTTATATTCCTCCAGGAAATAACTCACTTATAATAAAGAGATACTACAATGGGCCACAATCAACCTACCCCAAGAAACCATCCTGATATCAACATCCTCTGTAGTTATATTCCTCCAGGAAATAACTCACCTATAACAGAAGAGATACTACAATGGGCCACAATCAACTTACCCCAAGAAACCATCCTGCTATCAACATCCTCTGTAGTTATATTCATCCAGGAAATAACTCACCTATAATAGAAGAGATACTACAATGGGCCACAATCAACCTACCCCAAGAAACCATCCTGCTATCAACATCCCCTGTAGTTATATTCATCCAGGAAATAACTCACCTATAATAGAAGAGATACTACAATGGGCCACAATCAACCTACCCCAAGAAACCATCCTGCTATCAACATCCTCTGTAGTTATATTCCTCCAGGAAATAACTCACCTATAATAGAAGAGATACTACAATAGGCCGCAATCAACCTACCCCAAGAAACCATCCTGCTATCAACATCCTCTGTAGTTATATTCCTCCAGGAAATAACTCACCTATAATAGAAGGGATACTACAATGGGCCACAATCAACCTACCTCAAGAAACCATTCTGCTATCAACATCCTCTGTAGTTATATTCATCCAGGAAATAACTCACCTGTAATAGAAGGGATGCTACAATAGGACACAATCAACCTACCCCAAGAAACCATCCTGCTATCAACATCCTCTGTAGTTACATTCCTCCAGGAAATAACTCACCTAAAATTGAAAGGATACTACAATGGGCCACAATCAAACTACCCCAAGAAATCATCCTGCTATCAACATCCTCTGCAGTTATATTCCTCCAGGAAATAACTCACCTATAATAGAAGAGATACTACAATGGGCAAAAATCAACCTACCCCAAGAAACCATCCTGCTATCAACATCCTCTGTAGTTATATTCCTCCAGGAAATAACTCACCTATAATAGAAGAGATACTACAATGGGCCACACTCAACCTACCCCAAGAAACCATCCTGATATCAACATCCTCTGTAGTTATATTCCTCCAGGAAATAACTCACCTGTAATAGAAGAGATGCTACAATGGGCCACAATCAACCTACCCCCTGATATCAACATCCTCTGTAGTTATATTCCTCCAGGAAATAACTCACCTATAATAGAAGAGATACTACAATGGGCCGCGATCAACCTACCCCAAGAAACCATCCTGATATCAACATCCTCTGTAGTTATATTCCTCCAGGAAATAACTCACTTATAATAAAGAGATACTACAATGGGCCACAATCAAACTACCCCAAGAAACCATCCTGATATCAACATCCTCTGTAGTTATATTCCTCCAGGAAATAACTCACCTATAACAGAAGAGATACTACAATGGGCCACAATCAACCTACCCCAAGAAACCATCCTGCTATCTACATCCCCTGTAGTTATATTCATCCAGGAAATAACTCACCTATAATCGAAGAGATACTACAATGGGCCACAATCAACCTACCCCAAGAAACCATCCTGCTATCAACATCCTCTGTAGTTATATTCATCCAGGAAATAACTCACCTATTATAGAAGAGATACTACAATAGGCCGCAATCAACCTACCCCAAGAAACCATCCTGCTATCAACATCCTCTGTAGTTATATTCATCCAGGAAATAACTCACCTATAATAGAAGGGATACTACAATGGGCCACAATCAACCTACCTCAAGAAACCATTCTGCTATCAACATCCTCTGTAGTTATATTCATCCAGGAAATAACTCACCTGTAATAGAAGGGATACTACAATAGGCCACAATCAACCTACCCCAAGAAACCATCCTGCTATCAACATCCTCTGTAGTTATATTCATCCAGGAAATAACTCACCTATAATAGAAGAGATACTACAATGGGCCACAATCAACCTACCCGAAGAAACCGTCCTGCTATCAACATCCTCTGTAGTTATATTCATCCAGGAAATAACTCACCTATAATAGAAGGGATACTACAATAGGCCACAATCAACCTACCCCAAGAAACCATCCTGCTATCAACATCCTCTGTAGTTATATTCATCCAGGAAATAACTCACCTATAATAGAAGGGATACTACAATGGGCCACAATCAACCTACCCCAAGAAACCATCCTGCTATCAACATCCTCTGTAGTTATATTCCTCCAGGAAATAACTCACCTATAATAGAAGAGATGCTACAATGGGCCCCAATCAACCTACCCCAAGAAACCATCCTGCTATCAACATCCTCTGTAGTTATATTCCTCCAGGAAATAACTCACCTATAATAGAAGAGATAGTACAATGGGCAACAATCAACCTACCCCAGGAAACCATCCTGCTATCAGCAACCTCTGTAGTTATATTCCTCCAGGAAATAACTCACCTATAATAGAAGGGATACTACAATGGGCCACAATCAACCTACCCCAAGAAACCATCCTGCTATCAACATCCTCTGTAGTTATATTCATCCAGGAAATAACTCACCTGTAATAGAAGGGATACTACAATAGGCCACAATCAACCTATCCCAAACACCATCCTGCTATCAACATTCTCTGTAGTTATATTCCACAGGAAATAACTCACCTATAATAGAAGAGATACTGCAATGGGCCACAATCAACCTACCCCAGGAAACCATCCTGCTATCAACATCCTCTGTAGTTATAGTCCTCCAGGAAATAACTCACCTGTAATAGAAGGGATACTACAATAGGCCACAATCAACCTACCCCAAACACCATCCTGCTATCAACATCCTCTGTAGTTATATTCGACCAGGAAATAACTCACCTATAATAGAAGAGATACTGTAATGGGCCACAATCAACCTACCCCAGGAAACCATCCTGCTATCAACATCCTCTGTAGTTATATTCCTCCAGGAAATAACTCACCTATAATAGGAGAGATACTACAATGGGCCACAATCAACCTACCCCAAGAAACCATCCTGATATCAACATCCTCTGTAGTTATATTCCTCCAGGAAATAACTCTCCTATAATAGAAGACATACTACAATGGGCCACAAACAACCTACCCCAAGAAACCATCCTGCTATCAACATCCTCTGTAGTTACATTCCTCCAGGAAATAACTCACCTATAATAGAAGAAATATTACAATGGGCCACAATCAACCTACCCCAATAAACCATCCTGCTATCAACATCCTCTGTAGTTATACTCCTCCAGGAAATAACTCACCTATAATAAAGAGATGCTACAATGGGCCGCAATCAACCTACCCCAAGAAACCATCCTGCTATCAACATCCCCTGTAGTTATATTCCTCCAGGAAATAACTCACCTGTAATAGAAGAGATACTACCATGGGCCACATTCAACCTACCCCAAGAAACCATCCTGCTATCAACATCCTCTGTAGTTATATTCCTCCAGGAAATAACTCACCTATAATAGAAGAGATACTACAATGGGCCACAATCAACCTACCCCAAGAAACCATCCTGCTATCAACATCCTCTGTAGTTATATTCCTCCAGGAAATAACTCACATATAATAGAAGCGATACTACAATAGGCCGCAATCAACCTACCCCAAGAAACCATCCTGCTATCAAAATCCTCTGTAGTTATATTCCTCCAGGAAATAACTCACCTATAATACAAGAGATACTACAATGGGCCACAATCAACCTACCCCAAGAAACCATCCTGCTATCAACATCCTCTGTAGTTACATTCCTCCAGGAAATAACTCACCTAAAATTGAAGGGATACTACAATGGGCCACAATCAACCTACCCCAAGAAATCATCCTGCTATCAACATCCTTTGCAGTTATATTCCTCCAGGAAATAACTCACCTATAATAGAAGAGATACTGCAATGGGCCAAAATCAACCTACCCCAAGAAACCATCCTGCTATCAACATCCTCTGTAGTTATATTCCTCCAGGAAATAACTCACCTATAATAGAAGAGATACTACAATGGGCCACAATCAACCTACCCCAAGAAACCATCCTGATATCAACATCCTCTGTAGTTATATTCCTCCAGGAAATAACTCACTTATAATAAAGAGATACTACAATGGGCCACAATCAACCTACCCCAAGAAACCATCCTGATATCAACATCCTCTGTAGTTATATTCCTCCAGGAAATAACTCACCTATAACAGAAGAGATACTACAATGGGCCACAATCAACCTACCCCAAGAAACCATCCTGCTATCAACATCCTCTGTAGTTATATTCATCCAGGAAATAACTCACCTGTAATAGAAGGGATACTACAATGGGCCACAATCAACCTACCCCAAAAAACCATCCTGATATCAACATCCTCTGTAGTTATATTCCTCCAGGAAATAACTCACCTATAATACAAGAGATACTACAATGGGCCACAATCAACCTACCCCAAGAAACCATCCTGCTAGGCAACCTAAACTTAGACTGCCTAGCCTGCAACTCCAACAACCCCTCAAACCATATTAACTTATTTGGATTTTTACAACTAATCCAAGAACCCACCAGAATAGACAAAAAATCCAATAGAACCTCCATTCTAGATTGGACACTAGTTAATATCCCCACAGAAAATTATCATGTGGGCTGCTTACCTGATACATTGAGTGACAACTGCCCCACATTTCTCATTTGTAAACAGGCAAAAATACCCAAGCCCATGCTATTCAAGGAGACTAGGGATGAGCACAAATTCAGTCCACAAACTCTTAACAGTATGCTCCAGCAACAGGCCTGGAATCCACTAAAAACTCTACCTTTAGACCAGGCAGTTGATTTTTTTTAATACTACTTTTATGAATGTACTAAATATACTAGCTCCCATCAGGAAATTCAGGGCTAAAGTTAACTATGCCCCGTGGCTAAATAGGACAACAAAAGGTTTAATAAAAGCCAGAAACAATGCCTGGAAAAACTGGAAAAAGAATAACACTATCCAAGATAGACAGAAATACCATAAACTACGAAATAAGGCCAAAACCCAAACAAAAGTAGATAAAATGAACTACTTCTTAGACATCCAAAACAAGCACTCTAGAAACCCCCAAAAGTTCTGGCAAGCCATCATTACCCTTCTAAAACTGGGAAAACCACCACCCCATCTCCCAACAACAATTCTGATAATGATAGCATAGTTTCAGAATTCAACCATCACTTTACAGAATCTATCCTCGCACTATCCAACTATCCAACAAGAACACTAAAACCACCCCAACTGTAGAACAAACTAACATACCCACCTTCACACTCTCACCTGTACCAACCTCTTCAGTTAAAAAGATACTCTCTAAACTAAAACCCACCACACTCTCAGCAGATGGTTTACCCACAAATTTTCTAAAATTAACTGCAGAATCACTAGCCTACCCTGTCTCAATTCTTATATACCGCTCCATACAAGAAACCTACGTACCCCATGTGTGGAAAGTGTCATATATAATTTCCCTTCACAAAGGTGGAAACTCCTATGAACGATCAAACTATCAGCCAATTGCTATCATGTCCCCCCTTTCCAAACTTCTAGAGAAATGTATTCACACCCAGGTAATGAACTTCTTATCACATAAACTCCTCTCCCCCACACAGCATGGTTTCCGCCCAAGCCATAGCACAACCACTGCTCTACTCTCCTTTTCCAGTCAGATTAACCATCTAAGAAACAACAACAAATTCATCTCAGCCGTATTCCTAGATCTATCAAAAACGTTTGATATTTTCTCCCATAACCTACTCGTAGACACTCTGTCAACCTCACCCTTCGCCCCCTCTACTACTTCATGGTTTAGAATCTATCTCTCTGCCAGAAAACAATCAGTTAAATGGCAAAGTACACTATCACCTCTATTACCTACTACTATAGGCATCCCACAAGGATCAGTACTGGGTCCTCTACTAGTCACCATTTTCACTAACAAACTGCATACTTCCACCCTGCATGCATCACTTATACAGTACGCAGATGACTCCACCCTATTCTGCTCAGCCCCATCCATAACCACTCTTCAAAAGCTTACCCAAGAATCCTTCTGCTCCATGGAACAATGGATTACTGATATCCAACTGATTCTAATCCCCAACAAGACCAAATTACTCCTTTTTACCCCCAATAAATCCAAATCCACACCTCCTACCTTCACTATCACCTCCAGAAATGGGACCACAATCTCCCCCTCCCCTCACACTATGCTGCTCGGGGTTGAAATAGATAACAATCTAAACTTTAATGTCCATATCTCACAAACCATCACAAAGGTACATATGAAACTAGGAACCCTATACAAACACAAGCAGTTCTTATCGGCCCAAGCTAGAATCTCCTTAGCCCAAACCCACCTCTTGTCTACCCTAATGTATGCATCACCAATCCTAATTCATATCAGGAAAACAGACCTAAACAAACTAGAGTCATGTTACAATAAATTTGCAAAATTCAGTAACAACTCCACTTTTGGAAGTCATCACTGTCTTACCCTGAAGCAGCTAAAATGATTAGAACTCCCTCAGCTAATTAGCTATCACCAGTTAGTCCTCACCTTCAACATAATAAGGAACCCTCAGAAAACCCCAGCCCTAAACCAAATTCTAAACCAATATTCTGCAAATCACCTTCTACGCTCATCTAACAAAACCCTGCTCTGCATAACCAAAGCCAATAACACTGCAGGTAAAAGTCTGTTCTCCCACACCATTGCTAGGGAATGGAATAACCTCCCCCAAAGTATCTCCTCTGCACCATCCATCTCACTTTTCAAGACATCACTAAAGTCACATATCTTGCAATCATGGCTCTGTCCCTGTGTCACATAAAATCTTTTCTGCTCTCCTCCTAACTTGCCACACCTCATCTCTTCTGCTTACCTCAGCTATTCTGTATTTCCTATCAGGAACTACTATCCTGATAGAAATTTTCTGTCATTCGTGGATTATGTGTTGTCATATAAAGACATGGAGCTCTGATTGTATATATGCCTCTGTACAGAATTTATTTTGTCATTTGTTGTAGTTGTACTGTTATGTTATGGAGCTTTTCTCCCCGGGCCTCCGCTGTAAATGGACTTTGTTCCAGTCAGACTTTCTCAGTAAACAACTGTAAAATAAAATAAAATAAATAAAAATAAATAAAAATACTAAGCAACGAGACCAAGATTGAAGAGATCCAGAAATGCACTACTACCATTGAAAAATCTGTGAAGGAAATTCAACAGAAACTAATTGATTTGGATGCCAGATCAAGATGAAACAATGTCTTGATTAGAGGTGTCCCAGAGAAGTATGACCAAACACAACTACCATCCATTATAAAAGAAAAAATAGAAATTGTGCTGGAAAATAAAAAATTAGTTCAAAATATTACCATTGAAAGAATGCATCATGGGCTTTGTAAATCACAATCAGCTGAAGCTCCCAGACAAATATATGCAAAAATCCTAAACACATCTCATGCACAATCTGTTATTCTGGCAGACAAAAATGAGAAGTTTGTTATGTGGAGGGGACACAAAATAACCATAGCTCAGGATCTGCCGCTTCCAATCAAGCAGCAAAGGCAATTGCTGTCTCCATATTGACTTATCTGTTAAATAAAAAAATTAAATTCCAAATGAAGTACCCTGCAATTCTAACTTTCCATTGTGATAGTAGCCTCTGTCAAATTAATACTCCCGAAGAAGCCAAAGTTGCTTTTCTGAAAGCATTCAATGAAACTCCGAGCAAATGAATCTCCAGGTCTTCACATCCTTATTTTTTAGGATTGATCTGTGTTTCATCTCCTGCAGGAACATCACAATACTTAGCTTTTTTGACTAATAATAAAAGTACCTGATTTTGGTGTTTCTCTGCTTTCCATTACAGAATTCCAAATAATCTAAATAACTCAGGAAGTCATCCAAGTAACGTGACCTCTATCCTTCACCTCTTATGCACACCTGGAAGTACAATGTGCGTGCTCCAAGATTTCTGTGCTCCTAATCTGGCAGCAGTAATGTTTTTTTTTTCTTTTCTCTCCACTTTCTTGGCCCAATGGAGATTGGCAAAGATATAAAATTTGGCAAAAACGTTTATCTAGTCAGAAGTAAGTACAATCAGTCAAACTTGAAGGAAAAAAAATATTAACTAAACTGGATCCTGTATTGTAATTTCTAATTGAAAAAGCATTTTAAATCAAAACTTGTTGCACTACTTGTTAGAGGCTCTAGATCGCTATAGCAAGCTCTGCTTATAGTAAATAATTCAGCCTTGTTTATTTGTTACATCTATTATCCAACACCTTACGGAATCCTGAGACTTACTCAACAAGCAGATATAATTTACCTGTATATTCCTGCACTCATGACTTGCCCTTTACATTTATGCAGCTTCCCTACAGTTAGAGTATAGAAGAACTGTGACTTTCCTATCACCGCTTATCAAACAACTAAGATGCTGAGACAGAAATGCATAATGGAATCTGTTAAGAAACATTAACTCTTGTTTTATATTTCAAGTGATAATGGTATATGCTACTTCTTAAATATGACATTTGTAGCTTTTTTTTTTTTTTTGCAACATTTGGAAATGTGAATGGAGTGTCAGTAGACACATGTTAGACAGCAACAAAAATTGTTGTTTCTTTGCAGATATGTGTCTTTTACAGAAATGTTTGGAGATACCTGATGTGTCTCTGAGTTATATTAAGAGGTAAGAGTAGAGTAACATTTTTCAGAGCGTGCACAACAGAATAATAGTTGCTCTTGTGAGGTGCATGATAGATTAATGAAGAATTCACAGGCTTTCATGCTCATAATATAGTAACAGTCTTTTAATCTATGCAGTCTGCTCCAGAAAATTTATGACTTCCTTGTATAAGGCAAAAAAGGTAAGCTGGTCTTTTATTTAGCAGATTAACTAGTTAGGTTCCGGTAAATAGGTGTATACGATGCTCTGACCTTAGGAGACTATAAGGTAGATCAGATATATGTTTATGTTAGTTAAGTTAGTGTAAGATAGCACATGATTGTAGGCCAAAACTCTATGATTATTTGGCCCATGGTAATTGATCTTGCCATACCACAATGAAGGAAGTTAGAGCAATAGCAATGGAGATGGAGCAGAATATCCAAGTAAGGTTATGCCATTAAAACTGTACATACAAGTGCTATCAAGACAACACTATACAAGTTGGAAAGGCATATTTCAAGTTGCTGTATGTGAGTTATAATGCTCTAAACTTAGTTCATTCCTTATGAAAAGATAAATAACATCTAAGGTGATAACCTTTTCATCAGATAACATCTTTTAACAATCGCTCAATTTAAAAAGGAAAAATAATTTTTATGCGGATAGTGCCACTCTTTATTGGTGTTAGTCACCATTAGGTTGCATTGGATTACACCTATGGTCAAGATGTATGAATCAACATAAGAAACTTTTCTTTTTATTACCATCCTAAATGTCTATTGATATTTGACTCATTCTTTACTTTCAAATGGATAATTATTAGTATATAAAAGCTATGTGGTTAGTAGAACTCAGGTAATCATACTATTTATAGGAGTGACATGCTAAGAAACGTGTACTGTGAGTGAATGTTTGCTTGTAGTCTGTTGATACTTGGGATTACAAAAAGATGTTGCATTATAGTTATCTATAGTTTAGATGACACTTTTTTAATTAAGACTATATAAGCTATATTCAAAACCTTTCCTTTTTCCTTTTCTCTTTCAGACCAGAGGGTTAAGTGGTTAGGCATTGGGGGAGCTCTGAAGGAGTTTGATGTCACCCTACTAGTTATAAATTTATCAGTCAATCTCAATTCACTTTCCAAGTTTAAAACACAACTTTATCATAATACTAACTGCTACTATTTAGTAGTAAACTGAAGTATTCTAAATGATAAGCATTGATTTGTGGAATATAAATGGCCTTCAAAACAAAAAAAGAAAAATGTAATCATGCATTTAATTTTCCAAGCTAAATCAAGAAACTCATATGGCAAAGGAACAATGGAACAATGATACAAATAAAAATTGGATGCAACAAATCATAGCGGCAGGGGACAATACAGCTTCAAAAGGTACTGCTATTATAGTAAAAAAATCCTTTCAAGGTACTATTCTGGACTGTAACACAGATCCAAATGGAAGATGGTGTTATTTTACCTGCTCTTATCCTTCATACAATAAACCACTACTCTTAATCTTTATGGTCCATGTATGAATCAACACATCTTTATATATGAGATTTATAACCTGCTAAAGAAGATCCCAGAGCACCTGCATATACTAGGCAGAGACTGGAATGTGTTAACTAACCCAACAAGCAATGGATCCAACAAAAATAACAAACAACCATCTCAAATGACCTCAACCTTAGCAGAATTAATAGCTGACTTTAGCCTGATAGATCCCTATGAATTGCATTGAGCTGAAAAAACAATTAGTAAATTTACATATTACTCAGCATACCATAAATCATGGTCAAGAATTGATTTTTTCTTAGTTTCTAAATGCCTAGCGAGATACGAAATCCTAAATAATAGTGAACCCACATCCATTTCTATTCACTCAAAAATCTCCATTACAATAAATAAATGCATATCCAATTATGCTAATCAAAATTTTTCAAAAGGGTCCCTAAATCCCAATTTGATTGAAAAAAAAGAAGTTATACAAAAGATGTCAAACACTCTGTCTCAGTTAGGAAACAATATCACATAATCTAACATACCGTATGATGTTCAATGGGAAGCAACAAAAGCCGTGATTAGAGGCTTATTGATTCAAAAGGCAGCACTAAAGAAAAAAAGAAAACAACGAAAAAATAAGAAACAATAGAAAATAAATTAAAGCTGGTAGAAGTAGAACTTTAATCAAAATACTCCATAGAATTAGAAAAATCCATGGCCAAGTTACAGAAACAAATGTATCCAGTACAAACACATCATTACTCAATTACTGAACTAAAATTATTATATAAATATGCAGAATGGGCCCAAACATCCTCAAAAATCCTAGCAAGAATTATAAATGTAAAAAGTGCTCCCCCCAAAATAAGTGAAATAAAATACAAAGATAAAATTCTAAACTCAGATCTTGACATCGTTGAGGGCTTTGAAGAGATCTACAAAAATCTGTATGGCCCACAAGAACAACTTCAATCAAATCTCTATTAGGATTTCATAAAGGATTTAAAATTCCCACTCATAAACGAAGTACAAAATAATGCTCTTAAAGCCCCTGTAACAGTAGAGGAAATTAAATCATCAATTGACAATCTGAAACCAAGCAAGGCTCCTGGGCCGGATGGCTGTACAGCAGAATTTTACAAGAAATTCAGCCAGTTATTATGATCTAGTCTGCTAAAAGTTTATAACTCTATTATCAAATTTGATATCTCTGACCCATATATCAATAACTCAAAAGCCATTCTTATTCATAAGCCCAACTCATATACTTCAAATCCTTGTAATTATAGACCTGTTGCTCTCATTAATATAGACATATAAATACTATGATATTAGCAAATAGAATAAAAAAGTAATACCACAAATAA
This sequence comes from Protopterus annectens, assembly GCF_019279795.1. Classification (NCBI taxonomy): domain Eukaryota; kingdom Metazoa; phylum Chordata; order Ceratodontiformes; family Protopteridae; genus Protopterus; species Protopterus annectens. The sequence goes on along the minus strand of NC_056739.1, from coordinate 1,084,833,833 downwards.
TATCCTGTGAGCAATTGTGCTTTATGACTCATAGACAGGTCTGGGATAACACGCTTACCATAGACTCTTTAATTCTCATTTTGGCAAAGGATAGATGCCCAAAATATACCTTGTCAGTAGCTGCATCCAAAGCCTTCAATAACATCAATCTAAATTTTCTCTTTAAAGTACTACCACAATACAACATCCCCCAGGATTTTATAACTATGATTAAAATGCTGTATAAAAATGCATCTACAACACTCCATATAAACAAAAAACAATCTAAACTGATTAAAATGATCAATGGGACAAGACACGGATGTCCACTTTCCCCCATTTGTTCAATCTTTACATAGAACCTCTATTGCTATTAATAAGTCAAAGAACCTTCCATCATACTATACAAATTTGAAAACTGCAAATAAAGTTCACAGCCTTCGCTGATGATTTAAATATATATTTTGAAGCACCAAACACTGACTTAAATACAATTCTAAACTATATTGAAAAGTTTTCAAAAATATCGAATTATGAAATAAACCCAAATAAATATGTTACTTTCCCATTAAATCCCCTGGGACACAAGGAGTTCTATTTTCCAGAAGCAAGTATAAAAATTAACTACTCTCTAAAATATCTGGGTATCCAGTTTAAACACACTCATAAAGAATTGTTAAATGATAATCTTTATAAAACATGGTTGAATATTATGAAGGATATTTCCAGATGGAAAAATTAAAAAATTGCCCCCTGTCCAGATCAGCAATCATAAAAATTAACTTCCTCCCAAGAATCTTATATCAACTAAATGCTATTATTCTGAACATTCCGAATAAGTTCTTCTCTAAAATGAAAACAGAACTTGCAAAATTCATATGGCACCCTAAAAGTACAAGAATTAGCTAGTGTAAGCTTATTCTTCCTAAAGATAAGGGTGGTGTTGGACTACTGGATTTTCAACTGTATCATGATACTATATGTGCTAGCCAAATCCTTCAAATAGCCAATTATGATCACACAAATTGTAAATGGTACCCATTATGGATAAAATTGTATTATCACCACATAAGATCAACAAAAATCAATCCTAGAGCAATTTCCTTTATTAGTCAAAAACCCCATTAAAACACTCAAAATGCATACCTTAATTAAAAATAAAATTAAAATATTCCAAAAACTGATAGCATCCCTGCAACTGGAGAATACCCTAAATTTTCTACAGCCTATTCTCCTTTATCCCAAATTTAAAGCTAAGCAACCACATAATAGATTTAGATTGGTACCCCCAAATAAAAAAATATCACAGTTTGTGAAATCTATCTGTTAAAAGAACATAAGATGGTTAATATTAGGAACAGTTTAGGAGTGAGAAAAAATATGACATATTACTTTTGTCTTTTAGTCAATTCCAAATTTTCAAATCTAAAAATCTAAAAATTAATGAACAATATACTAACTTAACTCAGTTGATCCTAAAAATGTTATTATATAAATCTAAAATGCTATTCAGTGCTTACAAAATAATAGCAGAAATTCCAGGACTCCCTTCTATTCTTGAACTACTGGGATGAGAGAAGTAGTAATATCACCCTAAAACAAAAAACCCTAGCAATTGAACAGACCCTGAAACTCGCTCCATTCAAAAACCCAATACACACTCAGATCATGCTAAATAATGACCCTTATTATACACCTGTTTTACTTAACAAAATCCATCCATCATACTTTCCATACTGCCCCTTTTGCCCAACAGTGTTAGCAGATACCCTACATGTTTTCCGGAGCTGCAAACATGTATATAAATTGTGGTGTTCATTAAGAACCAAACTGGAGAAAATAGGATACACTAAAGCAACTCTTTCATGGGGAACTGCAATCCTTCATATAATTCAAGAGAATCTCACCTATTTGCATAAACATATCTTAATTACAATGTGCACATTACTAAAATTTTATATTGCCAAAAACTGGTTTGATAGGTCTAAAATTACATGGGAAAATATCAAAAATATGGCTATTAAATACATCTTATCAAATAAATTAGTTACAAAAAATCAAAAGAAACTCTCATATTATCAGAAATATTGGAGCTCTCTTCTGGATACTATTACTTAAAGAGTATACATAGTTCCAAATAAATTTGAAGGTCAAATCTAAAATAAAGGATACTTCCTTATTCTCTTCTTAATTTTAAATCCTCCCTGTTCTTCCATTTTAGTTAAACTAAAAACTTGAGGTGACATCAAATTGTAAATACTGTAAATGGTTAAACCTTTCTTTTAATTTTTTCTTGTGATTTGTAACCTTGTTAGTCTGCTCTTTAAATGAGTGTATATTCTACATAACTTTCAATGATACTAATGTAAGCTTAAAAACTGCTCTCAATAATGTTTTTGTTTAAATGCTACTTTGCAACTGGATGTACACTCTAAACTTAATATAGCTTTTCTAGGGTAAGCAATGCTCGAATTGTTATGTGATTCATGTGTATTATCCTTCAAAAACAAATAAACATCATTTTTGAAAAAAAAAGATGCATGTGTGTTCACGCTGCAGGAAATCCTCAAGTTTGGGCATTTTTTTTTTTTTTTGTTGTTAAGACTCCTGATATTGAGTAGAGCCACAATAATGAGTTTCAAATTAGAATTTATTAAGTTGGAATGCCCATCAATGTACTCTTCTTAAAAAAAGGCATTTGAGAGAAGCAAAGGTTTTAGGCAGAATGTGAAAGCCTTTGTAAGAGGGTGCATAAAAGCAGCAAGGCTTATCAGCTAGCTGATTCCAAGACTGCACGTACTGGATTCCCCTTCTTGACACCAGCTACTTAGTCAGTTATTAAAGCTAAATTACCTGTTCTTTTAATCTTGGCATCGTTTTGGATAATGGCAAAATACTATTCAAGACCAGTGTCTTTCCTGCCTCAGGCACATCCGTAGCAAGCTCAGTCATATCTTTCTGCATATCCCTCTTGGTAGAGCGCCTAAGGTCATTCACCCCCATATGGATCACTATGTGGTCATAAGTATATTTGTCCAGATGGAGGGATATGAGAGCTTTTTGTTACTACCTAGATCTTGGCTCAAGAGAGACAGCTAAATGCCTTCCTTTTCTTATCCAGTAGGGTGAGGCTGGGGTCTGTATGCCTGACAATACAATCATCTATTAGTAAAACAATGCCATGGTTAGATACAACCTTAGTGCACCACAAGTGCTTAGAATCTCCACCCTTGTGACTCTTAGAAGTATGTGTATGTATGGATGTGGGGGTGAAGGTTGAAGGTGGGTGTGTTGCTCTGTGAACTAATATCTGAGGTTTTTTAGTCATTAGCCTAGTAAGTTTCTCTTAACCTCAGTATAACCTGGATTAATGGAAGTGCTCAGTGCTCTGTGTGCGTGTGTGTGTGTGTGTTTGTGTGTGTGTGTGTGTGTGTGTGTGTGTGTTTGTGTGTGTATCGTGCTTACCAAATGTGTTCTGACATGAGAAGATAGCATCTAAGTTAAGTAAACACTTAAACCTCTCACATATTGAATCATTGTGAGGTAACAACAGAGTTTTTCGTAAGCATATGGCAGTTACTACACAACCTCATATTCTAGTTCTATCGTGCTGGCTACAGCAGGGGCAAACGCTGATTGAGATTCAGTATCGGCCAGTGCAGACAAAGCTGTATAACAAGAGTATAGGTTAATAACTTACTTTTGGTGTAAGACAGTGTGGGATAATTGACTGGACTTGAAAAGGTGATAATATGGCTTATGGCTAAAGGATAAAAGAATATGAGCTGGGACTATTGTAGTATTCACAATTGCAAAATAAATGTAAAAGTGACAATATGTAAGATCAATAAGGCTATCAGTAACAAGTGACAAATTTAAATCAAATAGCTATATCCTGTAGGTTAATGTGGTCTCTCCCTAACTAGAAAAATAAAAACAACGATTAGTGTTTAATCTAATCCAGTGGATCTGGGTGTGGCAGCAGTAATAACTACAGATAAGCTGAATGAGTAGTTTCAAGTGCAGTACCTAAAGCAAACCATTTCAGTTCAGTATCAGTGTAGCAGTCAGTCCAATACTAAAAGGATATTATGAAGGTAATCCTGTAATCTTGTAGTGCAATACTGTAGAGCAGTGGTTTTAAATACCTCAATACTATAGCAATCAGTAACAAGCAAGAAAGCAACACCAGTGTCTAAAAAGTGCAATCAGTAAATGAGATAAGTTAATTTGTTTTTATATATCGACTATAAGTAACAGGCAATGCTGCAATATTATCTTAGATATTGCCAGTAGTGAACAATAGTACCAAAGCAACAAGGCAAAATAGTGCAGTATTATATAAACGTAAAACCACCATACTCAACAAAGCAAAAGTGAACAAAAATACAATACCAACAAGGTGTAATGCTATGGGAGCACGTCAGTCTGTTGACAGCAGTTTAGGTAACTGCCATTTCGGCTAAAATGTTTCACCAAAAATACTTTTGCAGATAGTGTAGAATTCCATTTTTCTCCACTGCTATTCAACCTTGGAACAGGTATAGTTAAGTTCAGGTGTATGTGTGTGGAGTATCCTCTCACATGGGGGGAATGCCCCTTGTAAAAAAAAGATTTACGTCATACTGCACCCAAAGTGATTTTGGCAAAACATTTTCAGAGGTTTTGTGTCCAGGAAAAGTTGTATCTATCAACATGACCACCAATACTGCAATGTTATTTAAACTCAATAACATAACAGTCTGCAGAAGAAAAGTAATGTCTCCAGAAGAAGTCCAGTGATTAAGTTAATAAGCTAAAAAAATAGACAATGATGTCTCTATATGAAGTAAGACAGTAGTAAAATCAATCATATTTGTACAACTAAGTTGTAACAAAGATTGCACTGAAATTTATATCATATGCAACATGGATGAAGAAGCTGCCTTTCATTGGATATATAACTGAGCAACCCTCCTGGTATTTAAAGTCTGTGCGGAAACTGGTGGGCAAAGAAAATGCAGCCAACACAGCCAAATAAACTGGTTAATCAAAAATCAAGTGCTCCGGTCCCTCACTAGAAGTCAAGTTGAGATAGTTGTCACAGGTAGGCCTCTGCTCTCACCAAAGGCTATAACACTGCAAACAAGGGGTGTAGCAAGCAAATTCCATTTTGTACTCACAAGCTCTTAGTGTCCCCCCCCCCTCGGACACCTATCACTTAAAAATGGACACATCTCTCAAAAATCTTGCCCCCCCAAGCACTTAATAAATGTAAGCAACATTCTCAGCTGTTCCCCCTAAAACTATTAAAAATATTGTTTGTAGATTAGCAATATTGCATCTGTAGTTAAAGGCATTCACTTAGACAGTTGTAGGCATAATGTCACCTGAAAAAAAAAAGCCATGTTGGTATGATGCTCAGAAAAACAATGTACTTAGTAGAGTACAAAAAAATATGCCTGGCTACACCCTTGACTGCAAACCTGATCCTATTAAGCTGATGAAGCTGAAACAGCAGGAAGCCAGATGGAAAAGAGCTTTGTAGTCTTCTCTTCCTCTGAGGCTTCTTGTCTTCAATGTAGCCCAGAACTAAAAAGCTCTGAAATGAGCAAGCCTTCGAGTATTTGACATCTGTAATACTCTGGTCCCATAGGAGCTGGCTAATCAAATGCAGCTGACATTCCTACAGTAACTGGCCAATCAAAATCAAGCATGCCAATCCCTCACTGGAAGACAGGCTTGTGTAGCTGTCATGTGGAAACTTCTGCTCTCAACAAAGATTGGAGCACTGGAGACCTGATCCTAGGAAACCAATGGAATCCATGTAACGTACTGAATCATCAGGAATCCAGATGAAAAAGGCTTTGAAGACTTTGTCTCTTTCTCTGTAGTCTTATTTTCTTCAGAGTAACCTGGCACTAAAGAGCAATGAACTGACCAACCAGAGACTGGAAGTCTCTACTTCTTCCATAATGGTAGCAGTACTCATCTCTGTAAGTGGCCTGTGTGCATTACATTGTGGGTATGGAGGTTGTACACCCATACTCAGAACAGCAGTGTATATTTCTCTTATGCTCTTCAAGCCAACTTGTACTCTGTAAGCTAGCTATTGAAACAGACAGGTATGCACTTTCTTACTATTACTTCACCCTTGGTTAGCAGTAGTGGGATTCAAACCCTATCAGTGCCAGTCCAGCATCACATTTGGTGACAGTGGTTACAGCTCATGTTTACATTTGATGACAGTTGTGCCACACCACCTTCACAGAAACCATGGAAGAAGGTAGAACTTCAGTAGTTCATTTAACAGCAGAGGCCTGAGAATCTAGTAAAGAAAAAAGAAAAAAACACTGGCCTTTACACATACAGTTCAAATGGAGAACACAAAAGGGCATGTGCCAGTGGTAAAACTAGCAAAAAAATAAATAAATAGAAACAGGTAAGAGAATTATTTTTTTTATAATTTTTTGCAGGAAATGAACAGAAGTTTTAACCCCATTTTTGCCACAACAGCATGCCCACTCAAAGGTCTAACCAAGGGGAAGATGGCCCTCAAAATATGATGAACAGTAAGGGACACTACTTTTAAAAAGCTATAGAAAATATTATGCTCATAGCCTGCATAGTTTGTGTTAGTATAGCCTGACTTTAGTAAACGATTTACAGTAAATACAACTCCATCAGATGTGTGGTTAATGTATTATTTATTATTTATTTTATTGACATTTGTGTACTGGGAAAGTCCGACTCGGCAAAAGTCCATTTTCAGCAGAGGCCTTGGTAGAAAATCTCCATAGACAAAAAGAAAAAAATGACATAGATATAAAGCCAAGCAAAGCAAAGGTTACATAGATGCAAATAAACCAAAGCTTAATTACATGGATATACAGAAAAACTAAGCAGAAATACATGGATACATAGCATTGTTACCTGGCTACAAAAATTTAAAAGACAAGTTGCAACACCAATAACATACGTCATGGGTATGATTAGATTAACAAAAATGATTTTAGCATAATTTTGGAATAGCAATAGTATCTCACTTTGTAGTGTGCCTAAATAGCAGAAGAAAGGATAGGCAGAACTTGGATAATTCTATTTAAGTAATAATAGGATAGAACAGTAAGGAAGAAGCAGTGTGAGCTGGCCAGGGCTGGAGCATGGGCAAGAACCAATTGTGAAATAAATGGCTTTTGAGTATTTTTTAAAGTAGACAGAGTTAATTGTAGATCTTATAGTTTGAAGGAGTGTGTTCCAGATTTTGGCTATGTGATTTTAATAAAGATTGTCACCAGCACTATTATTAGCTTTGGTTATTTGTAGAAGTGCTATATTAGAGGAGTGTAACACATGGTTATTGGAATAAGGTTGTAGTAAGTTTTGGAGGGCATTTTTTTCAGGTTGGTGTAAGTAGTCTATGGGCCATTGTGAGCTGGGTATCAGATAAGAGATGAGGTAGTTCTAACCAGGTGAGTTGTTTCAGAGCTAAGCAATAGAGGGATCTGTATGTAGATTCTGTGGTAAATTTTGCTATTTTGCTGTAGCAGGCTTCTAGTTTTCCTAGATCTGTTTACTTTAAATTGGTAAGTATGGGCGGGGCATATAGGAGTGTAGAGAGCAGGTGGGTTCTAGCAATCACAACGTTTGTGTTATTGATTAGAAATTATTTACTTCTATATAGGGTACCCAGTTTTTTATGTACTGTCTTTATTGTTTGAGAGATATGAATGCCAAATTTCATGTTATTGTCAATTACAACACCTGGAGGCAGGATGGGTAGCAGTGTGGAGATTATTAAAGATACTGAAGAGGAGGGATCCTAGGATAGAACCCTGTGGAACCCCCAGAGTAACAGGCAGTAAAGGAGAGATGTCTTGTTGCCATTTAACAGCTTGCTGTCAACCAGTTAGATGACTTTGGAACCAAGCAAGGGCAGAGTGACTGAGTTAGAGAGGACAGATAGGAGGTTCTGTTGTGAAATGGTATCAAAAGCCTTAGACAGATCTAGAAAAATATCTGATACTAGTTTACTTCATTCCTATATTGATTAATGGTATTAGTAAAAGTTAAAAGGGTAGTAATGGTGCTATGGTTGGTAAAAAAATCTATATCTATGCTGGGAGTCTGCTAGTAGGTTGCTAGTTAAGAGATAGTCCATAAGTTGTGATTGAATGCATTTTTCTAATATGTTGGATAGTGGAGATAAAATAGCTATAGGCTTATAACTGGACAGTTCAGTTGAGATTCCTCCTTTGTGTAGGAAGATTATGTATGATATTTTCCAAATACGTGGAACTTGGTATTCAGAGATTGAGCAGTTGATGAGAATGGAGACAGGGTACGAGATGGCATCAGCTAAAAGCTTAAAATATTCTATTGGTAAGTTGTTGTCTGCTATGGTTGTAAGCTTAAGATTTCTAAGTAATTTTTTATGGTATTTGTTGGAACAGGATTAAAGGAGACGGTATTGTCATCCTTGTTGGATGCTAAAGGAATGGCTGGAGGGGAAGAGCTAAAGGAATGGTTGGAGGGGAAGAGCAGTTGGTTTTTGAGAGTGAGAGTATGGTTTCAGTGAAGTATGTGTTTAGTTGTGTTGCAGTAATATCTAAATTATTTGTGGATGAAGGGGTTGGTATTGAAGCTTGCCCAGGTTGGAGGAGTTTTTTAATTGCTGACCAAAATTTTTGTGGGTTGTTCTGGTGTTTTGTTTGAATGCCACTGTAATCATTTTTGTCTTGTTTAGTGTGCTGTTTGGCTTTGTTTCTAAGTTGTTGATATGATTCATGGTTTATTTGAGACTTGTTTATATGCCATACTTCTCAGGCCTTATCCCTATGTTTAAGTAGAGCTCCAGCTTCCTTAGTTAGCCATGTGTCATAATCTGACTTTGTTCTTATAGTTCTAAATGGGGCTAGTTTGTTTAGTATGCTGAGAAAAGTGGAGTTGAAGTAATCTATGGCAGCATTTAGTGGCAAAGTCTTTAGCGGAGTCCAGTTGAAGAGTTGGAGGGTGGAGATGAAGGTTTGAGGACTGATTTTTTTGTCTACTCTGGTTGCAGTTGGTATAACTTGGGTGAAGCATGAAGGTTGATGTGGTTAGTAGGGTTTTTCAAACTGCAGGTGAACCAGTCAGTGTTAAAGTCTCCCATAATAATTGTTTCATAAGGAAGGGTTAATGATGTCCAGAGGAGGATGTGTTCAGTTGTAGCAAGGTTATTTCCTGGAGGAATATAGGTACCTATAATGACTAGTTGTTTATTGGAACTGATTTTCAGTTTGGTAAATAGTATCTCAGCATTATTGAAATCTGGGATGTTTTGTTCTAGGCATTCTAGTATGAGGTTGTTTTTAAATATAATGGCTATACCACCACCTCATTTGTTTTTTCTGTCTAACCTATGCATGTTATGGCCTGGGGGAATCATTTCATTATCATTTATTTCTGGCTTCTGTCAGGTTTCTGTTAGCAGAGCAATGTCAGACAAGCAGAATCAGAGACTGGCATGGAGTTCATGTACTTTGTCAACGGTACTTCTGAGATTCATATCTAAGAGTAGTAGGTCAGATCCTTTCTGGGACAGATTTAATAGACTCTGGGGCTGTAATATGGATGGGTTAAGGGGTTTCAGTAGCTTGGTTTTGGGGACAGGGTTTGGGTGAATATCACCACTAAGTTTAAGATGAGATGCTATGTTTATAAGAGCATTGAAGAATTTTGCTATGGATTTATCATAGTTGAGATAGATGTGAGGCGTAGTATTTAGAGGGAGGAAAGTATGGGTAGCTAGATCAATGTAGGCAGTGTTGTAGGATCTAGGTGATATCTCAAAGCTTATGGGTTTATTTGCAGTGGATAAGGGAATGGTATAGTGTGGGAGGAGAAAGAAATGGATAGTTGAGTTTGATACGAAGTTAGATGAGCAGCTAGTGAGAGGGTTATGAGCATTTTTTTGTTTGAAGTACAACAAATATATAATAGAAAATTAAAATGATGAAGGAAAAACCATGTGTAGAATAATTACATTTTAAGTATTAAGTAGAAGAAAAATAAGAGAGCTATGAGAGGGTAAAGTAATTGATAGCAGGTATTATGAAATTGAGAAAGAGGGGGTGGGGGAAGGATTGTAAAATAATTAGTGGGTAGGTAGGGTTTAGATTAGTGTGACAAGTGAAGTATAAAGTATTGCTGTATGACTGGTTGCAGTTAAGTAGTGGGAGTGGCTTTTTTGAAATAAAGTTAGGTATACTGGGGTGGGTGAGAATTCATGGTAGGGTAGAGGAGCAGAGTGAGCCAGAGCAGATCGAGCATGAATGGAGCTTGCAGAAGCTGGCCACACTGAATGAATGGAGCAGACAAAACCTGGCCACACTGAGCACCAAAAAACTATCAATAAACAACAGGATAAGAAGTAAGTGCCAAAATTCTCTAAAACTCAAAAGCACTGAGCTGAACTTGCTAAAAATAAATTCCATACACAATCACTTTAAACATGGTGTGTTTAGAACAGCAACTAGATATTAAGTAAGCTGTGGAGCGCTAACTGGTATATCTGGGCAGGAATTTGCAATACAAATATTTCTGACCAGCCTACTTTGCCCAATTTAAAATACATACTTTAATAACTAGTAAGAGATGTGGGGAATCAAGTTAGAGATGAGGGTATTCGAGTGACTAATATCCCTGGGGGTGTGTGTACCACTTCCCAGTTAATATAAATGCAGAAATAGAAGTATAATAACAGCAAGATCTCTGTAGTGGAAAGACCTACATTTAAAACCTTGAGTGCATAGTCCCTTTTTGTTTATTTTTCTTGTTGGTCCTGTTCAAGTGATTGGAGGGTGATTTCTGAAAGTTCCAATCGCAGCTGAAGGAGGGGAACACAGACACAGCATAAAATAGATATAAAGGGAAACGTAAAAAGAGCAGGAGGAAAGTTGTTAGAGGGTAAGATACTGGACAGAGAGAACTAGCTTAACTTAGTGTACTTGAATGATAACAGTATATAGATGTGAAATCAGTAACCATAAACCACAGAGGCTATACTGTAAACACAACTACAGCAAAAGCCAATTATCCTAACTTATCCTACTTTCAAGATAAGTCTACCAACATTAAAGAACAGAGCTTAATGTTCATTAATATATTCACAGCAGCATTCTACACATACTGTAACTAAGTATACATCCAAGTTGAACACGATGCTCCAAGTTTTTAATTTGGAGGAACACCCCATCTGTTTCCTCAGCAGCAAACCAAGCAAAGCTGAGGCTGGGTATACTGTGATCAAAGTGGAATGTCTAGCCAATTCACCTCAGTAATGGACCATGCCCTCAGTGAGGTTACCCCAACAGCAAGATGGAAACACAAACTCTCTAGGTTGGCCTATTTACTGCAGCCATTTAAATTCCACATGCAACAAAGGCCAAACTTGACCCACCACAATGTGGATGTTCTGTCTCAAGCATACAACCCATCCATTTGGCATGAAATTGAACGTTTAAAGGTGGGATGGTGGTCAGTATTTATTAATTTATTTATTTGCTTTTATTTATCGGGAAAGTCTGACTGGGCAAAGCCTATTTTCATTGGAGGCCTGGGGAGAAAAGCTCCAGCAGACATGTTTAAGATATTCCTGGAAAAACTATTTTTTTACAACAATGCATTACATAAATAGTTCTTAAAACATCTAGATATAAACAGGTAATGCGTAGTGAAATTTTATGAAGATAAAAATAGGTATTTCTTCAGTTCTGGCATTATACATGATGTTAAATTCCAAGTACAAAACATTTATCATGCAAACAGTTCATGTGCAGAATAGGTAACAAGCAAATGTTAGATATGACTTTTTAAGACATGGGTAACAAGAGTTATAATATAGATGCTAGGAATAAATAAAATTGAGGTAAGTAGTTTGAAACATTAGTCATTGGGTAGATAATGGTTAAAGCTAGAAGATGGAAAGAGTTATTGTATAACTGAAAAATCAAGGACAGAGGAGATAAAAATACAAGGGTATTTACTAACATAGGACCTGATTATAAGACAATGTCATCAATTACTTGAAGGAGATGGATAAAGTGGGAAGGTCTGAAAGAAATTGAAATGTAAGGTGGGGATTAAGGTGTGTTGGATAACCATAGAGCATTTTTCAATTATGTACACAAACTTAAGGGGAACACCCAACAATGTATTGAAGTAATAATAAATGGAACTTCCCATACTGAACTAGCGGATATAACAAATGTACTGGCTTATAAATTATCACCAATTTCACACCCTATCACCCCCCCCCCAGTCTCCCCCCAAGAAATACCCTCTACCATTTCTCCACCAACTATCATTAAAGAACAGGGCCTCACTGCACTCTCCAGAGCTAAAAACACTGCATCACTGGGCCCTGATAATATCCCAAGATGCCTCCTATTTAGCCTGAAAGATGACCTGTCAGGCCCACTAGAATTTTCTATTCACCCACAGACTTATTGTGGAAATGATAGACAAAGACATTTGAAATCTTCAAATACTAGACCTATCCCAGTTCAGTTTTGTCAAGGGAACTCATGCCTAAAAATTTGGTAGATTTCCTCAAGAAGGTTGCTAGATCCATGGATGAGGGCAAAACAGTACATGCAGGCTACCTTGACCTGGCAAATGCATTTGATGCAGTACCTCACTTGGGTATTATAGACAAACTCACAAATGTAGGTATAAATCCCTGTGTTACCCGATGAATAGCCAAATGGCTCACAGATAGGACACGAAGTTAGACTGGGGGATTCCACCTCCACCAAGAGACCTGTTACTAGTGGTGTCCCACAGGGCTCAGTACTGGGGCCTCTCTTGTTTGGAACATACTCCTTTGAAGTCAAGACAAATGTAGAGGGCTTTTGGCTGACCAAGTTTGCTGATGACTGCAAGGTGGGTGCAATCACTGAAGCCCTCAAAGATTTATATATCCTCCAGGAAAGTCTGTCAAGACAAGTAACTGGTGCCTGAACTATGTCCTAAAACTCAGTGCAAAAAATGCATAATCATACCCTTTGGGAAGACAAACATGTCTGAAAATTACAACATTGATAACTCTCCCTTATGTGTAGACCTCTGGTAAGGGACGTGGGAACTCAGGTTGAAAGTAACCTGAACTTTGATCACCATGTGTCCATGGTAGTGAGAAATTCCTTCTTCGTGGCACAACTTATAATTAGAAAAAATGAAAATAGCCAGCAACAGGTTAACTGCGAGTAATAATAGAGTTTAATAGTAATAAGACTTCATCAAACAGACCAGTTTCGGCCTGGATTTAACCTGGTCTTCTTCAGTGTTATAAAAAACAGAAATAAATACAGGAAGCCTTAAATAATAAAAAATACATGAGAAGATGAACATGATTGGCTGACAAAAAGCATCATCATAAATATTCATTAAGCCCTGGATTAAACAGAGCACCAAGTTTGGTGATCCATTTCTTTTCTTTAGTATTAAGTTTATTGTGCCAACCAGATTTGTGAGTGCGGTCCCCAATAATCTTGTCAATGATAGTAAAATGAAATTTAGCTGTCTGATGTTTCAGTGTGTGTTTGTATAAAGCATTAGTTAGTTTTTTACATTTGATGTCACTCATATGCTCTGACAAACGTAACTTGAATGGTCGGGAAGTCTGGCCAATATAAAATGACTGGCAGCTACAACTTGCCATGTATATAACCCAATCTGTGTTGCAATTAGCATTCTTTGGGGACCGCACTCACAAATCTGGTTGGCACAATAAACTTAATACTAAAGAAAAGAAATGGATCACCAAACTTGGTGCTCTGTTTAATCCAGGGCTTAATGAATATTTATGATGATGCTTTTTGTCAGCCAATCATGTTCATCTTCTCATGTATTTTTTATCATTTAAGGCTTCCTGTATTTATTTCTGTTTTTTATAACACTGAAGAAGGCCAGGTTAAATCCAAGCCGAAACCGTTCTGTTTGATGAAGTCTTATTACTATTAAACTCTATTATTACTCGCAGTTAACCTGTTGCTGGCTATTTTCATTTTTTCATTATATGTTTCTGCCGTGCAAGTTCCTCCGTGCAGGGGAGTTTTTTTCTGATACAACTTATAATTAGGGCATGGCATCCAGATCTAAGGAGATCATAATCCCACTATACTCATCCCTTATTAGATCAATAATTGAGTACAATGCACTCTTCAGTAAGTATCTGACCAGGCATTTGTAACAGCTGGACCAACCACAGAAGTTCAACACTAAAAGTATACAGGGTATAAATAATATGTGCTATGTGGACTGCCTCAGAGCCCTGCCCCTGTACTCTGTCTCCTACAGACCGCTGAGGGGTGATCTATGCCTAACCTACAAGGCATCCTCCAATCCAGCCCTGATGGATCTGATACACATTCGTAAAAGAAACAACACTAGAATTACCTGATCTAAGAATCTAAACCTTGTCTGTGACATAAAGAAAACATGTTGGAGGGACAGGTATGTGTCTCAGAGTTACCCCTTGTCTGGAACAGTCTCCCCATTCCTATGAAACAGAGCTCTTCCTTAACCCTATTCAAATGCAATTTGGACCAGTGGATGGGAAATTGCAAATTCACCCCTGGTTTGTTACCTGTGGCCCTTATGGACAGGGGCAGTTTGTAGATGCCCTGGGGGCACAGGCATATACCAAAGCCATTCTAGCCTGTGGGCATTGATAATTGGGAAAATTGGGGCATGGATGGCTAGGCTCTAGGGCTGTTAGACTAGTAACCTCCTATGATCTTATGATCCTAAGGAAATTGAAGATGAGTGGTAGCAAATTTTGTTGTGTAGAAGTGATAGAGGTTATAAAGAGATAGGGGGAATTAGCTGATAAAGAGAAATGGACTTACCCAGCTGAGGAACGTGTGCACAACCACATGTGACTCAGGTGTTGTTTTAGTAAGGGCTTGAATGTGGAAAGTTTTATGGTCTGTTTTAGGTATGTTGGGATGTTGTTCCAGAATTTAGACATGTAATGGGATTATAGTGAGTCACCTCCTGAGTTATTAGAGTTTTTGTGATTACTAAGAGATTGTTGGCTGAGTGAAGATCTCTACCTGGAGAGTAGTACTGCAAGGTATCTTTTATTGCTGGACATTTTTCTTGGGTGTGTATAAGACTGTGTGCAATACTAAGTTATGAAAATGTAAAATAGTTGGGTTGCTTAAGCCAGTTTAGTTCTCTCAGGCTGTACAATGTTGAATCCTAAATGTAAGGTTCACCGTTGGCAGCAGATTTGGCTACTTTATTGTAACAAGTGGAAAGTTTAGCATTAAGAATAGTATTTAGGTTAGTAAGACTATATGATGCATATAGTAGGGATGGAGAAGGTAGGTAGATGTTAGTATTTGTCTTGCATTATCTGTCAGTGTTTGGTTTTATAGAAGAGGCTGCGTTTCTGTTGTGTTTTTTATAGCTTGCAATATGTGTTGGTCAGATATGACTTTATCGTCAAGTAGTTTCATAGATTTATAGGTTAGTACTAAGTTACCAGTCTGCAGATTATTATATGCCTAGCTAGCAACCAGATGTCAGAATCAAACCCTGTACATTCTATCTGTGAGGAAAATACCTTACCCATTATGCCAACTTTCCCCCTTTTTTGCTTGTAGTTTCAATTTTGTGTTGTTGGCTGAGATTGTTTTTAAAGATATTGTTTCTTTTGGTATTGTTTAGAAGTGAAGAAGTTTTTTTAAGGATTTGAAAGTAGATTTGTATCTTTTAGCCAGGTTTCAATGCAGTGAAAGAATTTTAGATAATGTCCTGAAGTGTTGGTAGGGATGGGGCTGCCATATAAGGGTCAAGTTGTTAGCATATTGACCTATGCTAGCGAAGTGGGTGGCAGTATGTAATTTGTTTATAAGAGTGTTGAATTAGAGGTGGAGTGAGTATTATTGATCTTTGTGGGTCAATGACAGTGACTGATAGGAAGGAGGAGAGAGTTTCTTTTCTTTTGACTGTTTGCTGCCTATCAGTCAAATAGCTATATAAGAATGAGAGAGTGGCTTTTTATGGGATATGATGTCATATGCTTTTACTAAATCTAAGAGTAGTGAAGGCACCAGGATGGCATAATTTCTGTTTTGGCTCATGTTATTGGGGAAGTTGAGGAGAGCAGTGCTGGTGGGAATATGATGAGGACTAAAACCATGCCAGGTTTTGGAGAGAAAGTTGTCAGAGTTAACGTATTGCATAAATTGTGAGTGGATGCATTTTTCTTGTACTTTAGACAAAGAGTATAGGATAGCAAAAAGTTTATAGTTGGAAAAGTCTGTTGATGTGCCACCTTTGTGGAGTAGTATTATATAGAAATGTTTCAGGATGGATAAGACATATCTCTCAGATATGGATCGGTTTATCAGTATGGATTCAGGGAAGGCCATGGAGTCAGTTATTTTTAGGTAACACAGTATGGTTGTTCTCACCAAACAGAAGAAAACAAGTAACTCAAATGGGTGTACATAGTGGTGTAAACAATATCTGTAAGGGTACATGATGTAAATAGTGCTTATAACAGTGATGTCAAGAATCTGTTGTAAATACTGTGATTTTTCTTAAATTGCTGTTAGCCTTTTACTAAGTTGGAGCTATAACTTTAAGATAAAGTAGTTGCTTGGCTGTATTAGTAAGAGCTGATTTTTTTTAATGATTTGCTAGATGTAATATCAAAAGAGGACTAAGTAAAGCCCAAGCACAGAATATTTGCCCTATTTGAAAGGGACTTGAGGCCAAAGCAGTTGCTCTGGGAGAGTGAATATACTACATTACTCTGCTCCAAGGCATAGAGGGATAGACCCTTGACTATGACCAGGTATCATGAGTTTGATTGCCACTTGGGTGCTGAAGAAGCCATACGGGAAGGGATGGGAAGGGATGTTAACCATTAGCTTGCCCATTCTAGGAGAGAGGCTGGTATGTATACTTTGTGATCAAGTACTGCCCAGTGTTAGTAGTAGCACTGTAATGACATCAGAGGCTGGAGTTAATTTATGCTATCTACAGTTATGATTATGATGGCAAATAAGTCTGTCCACTTACGGCATAATTCTGGGATTTATAGGACAATGTATGTAACGCTGCAGGATTACAGCTGTCTGTTCTTTCTCATCCTGTTTTCAACCTGCTAATAACCATGGTGGTCCCAGCCACTAGGAACACCCAAGTTAGGAGAAGTTGGAGCAACATTAAGCTGCTGGGGGTCAGCTGGAAAAGTTATATGAAAGGGAAAAAATCAACTACTGTGAAGAAAGAACTTTGAGAAAAGCTGGAAATTTTCCTGCCTGCAGAATTCACACTGACAGATAGCCAAAGGTACTTGCTGTACATTTAATTAAACTATAAGACTGTTTACTTTGGAAGAACCTGCCTTATTTGCACTTGTATGTAATAAATTGCAATGATTTTATAAAGACTGAAGGTCTCAGCTACATTAATCTTCCATAATGTGTTTGTGTATTTATAAAGGATCATAGGATCAGAGGAGGTTACTAGGCTAATGGCCCCAGGGCCCTTTAAGCCTAGCCAAGTTCAACCCGTGTTCCCAAGGGTATCTGGTTCAAGCAAATCATCACCTATTGCCCCTGTCCAAGAGGGACACAGGTGGATCCCCCGGAGTAAATTTCTGGGTACCCATCCAATCATCCAAACTGCACTTAAATAGGGCCAATGAGGGGATTTGTTTAACATGAATAGAAAGCTTGTTGCAAAGGTGGGGCAACCTCTGTGAGATAAATCTGTCTATCCAGCAAGTTCTCTTGGTGTCACATACCAGGTTAAGGTCCTTTGAGCCAGTGACCTGTGTGCCATTTCATGCTGTGAATGTGCAGCATTTCAATCAAAGCTGGGTCAGAGATTGTTCTGTATGCAAGGCACAGGTCACCTCTGAGCAGTCTGTATGACACAGAGTAAAGTGACAATGATTTCAGTTTGTTAGCATAAGAAAGATCCTGAAGACCCTTAATTTTCTTCGTAAGGAACCTTTGAGGTCTCTCCAATTGCTGCAGGTATTTGGAATGGAAGCTACCAAAGAGAGCATTGTACTCTATTATTAGCCTGATGAGGAAAGAGTACAGGAGGGCTATAACCTCTTTTCTGGAGGCAATGCCCTTACTTATGAGATAAGCAATATCAAATTCCCTTCTTACCACTGTGTTGACATGGTAATCGAAGTTAAGGTTGCTGTCAACCTGTATGCCTAGATCTCTCACCACTGACTATGTGCTTAGGGTATTGCTATTGATGTGGTAGTTTGCAGGAACATCACCATTGCCAAAGGGGATGATAATACATTTTTTGCATTAAGTTTAAGACCAAGACTTTGGCACCAGTCATTAGTCTGCATAAGATCTTCTTGAAGGATGTTGACATTGCTAGGGGTTTCAATGATCGCTCCAAGTTTACAGTCATCAGCAAACTTTGCCAGCCACAGTCCTTTAGTTTTAGCCTGCACTTCAGAGAAGTAGATTACTAACAGTATGGGTCCCAGAACTGATGCCTGTTGAACACCATTGGTTACGGGTCTGCTGGAGGAGGTGGAGTCCCATATTTTGACCGTATGAATTCTATCAGTTGGCCAGTTTTCAACCCACCTGACAATATATGGATTGATAACCATCTGGGTGAGTTTATCAATTATGCCTGAGTGGCGGATTGTGTCAAAGGCCTTGGCTAAGTCTAGGTAGGCCGTATGCACAGATTTACCCTCATCTAGGGCTTTGGTGACTGTCTCGAAGAAGTCCACCAAGTTTAACAGGCATGATCTCCCCTTGACAAAGCCAAACTGGGTGGGGTTGAGCATTTGGAGATTTCTTATATCTTTATTAATAAGGTCCATGAAGATTCATTCCATGGCCTTGCAGATAAGGCTGGTCAGGCTAATGGGTCCATAGTTCCTGGGGTCTGTGGATGCACCCCCTTTGTGCAAAGAGATAATGGTAGCTGTTTTCCATTCCACTGGAACAAAGCCAGTGCTTAGGCTGTGATTGAAAAACATGTTTAATGGTGATGCTAATTCCTGTTTTAACCTATGTAGAATGCAGCCCGGGATGTTGTCCGGTCTCACAGAAGCTGTGTTTTTGACCTTGGAGAGGGCATTTAAGACCTGCTTCTCACAGATACTGGGTGGGGGACAGGTGTTTGGGTGCTTTGGGGTATATATGGCAGGGACAGGGAAGTGAAGTTTTCACTGAACCTGTCAGCCAGCAGGTTTGCTATTTCCACAGGTTCTATATATGCAGTACCATTAACTACAAGTTCAGCACAAATCTGGACCTTACCTTTGAGGTTACGGATGTAACTAAAGAATGCCTTGTGGTTATCCTTAGTTATGGAAGCTAATTTGGATTTGTGGTTAGCTACAGAGGACTTAACTAGGAGTCTTATTTGCTTGTTAAAGTTGAGGAGGGAGGGATTCCAGTTTTGAGACTGTTCTTTTCTGCTCTTCGACAGCAATTTCTTTCTCCTATTGTATAGCCTGTTAATGGCAGTTGTCTGCCAGGCAGGTTTATTTTTCCTTGAAGATCTTGCTTTGGTTCTATCAGGTAAGGCAGAGTCAATGCAATTGTACAGGTGCTTGTATAAAGCACTGGTTTATAACTCAGCACAGGTGTTAGTTCCATCAGTGAGGGAGGGGCTATGAAGCTATTTATGCTGTCACATAAAAGATTGTAATTGGCCTCAGAGAAGTTTTTTAGTCTAGTTGTTGCTAAGGCCAATTGTTGAAATCAATAATTTTTTGTTTGTATTGAGGTATCATCCTAGGTGAAGGTAAAATGCTGCTTAAGGCTAGTGATACACCTGTCTGAGACACATAATCCAAGAGCTCAGTCATCCTATATAATGATAATATAATATAATATAATATAATATAATATAATATTAGTATAGTATAATAATACATGGGACACGTTGATTATAAACTGGAGGCTGAGCTCTCTCAACTCAGGACTGGCAAGACCAGACAGGAGGAGAAGGAAACCACGCACACCACAAACCCAGTTTCACATAGAACTATCACAACTGCAAAACAAACACATAAACACACAAAGACATACTTGGAGGCACTGATCAAAAATCTACCAAAACTACAGAGGCCTCCAAAGCAGACACCCAAGCAACTGCCACCTCAAGACATAAGACATGCAACACATAGTTCTCAAAGTCAGTGTGCTAAACAGTCACAGCCCTTAAGGCCAAACACAATGCCAGACACACTTGTTATAGGTGACTCCATAGTCAGACACACTGACGTCCCACTCACCAGACTGAACAAGGAAAAGATCACAGTAAGCTGCCTGTCAGGCGCTAGAATCCGCCACATAACACAAGCACTCAGATCACTCCACAGCAAGTACAAGTATGACTCAGTCATTGTCCATGCCGGTGTGAACGACCTGAGACGTACCTCCCTGGACTACATGAAAAGAGACATAGAGAAGCTCTCAGATTATGTAACCCAGGCCGGTATGACCATGACCCTGAGCAGTATCCTACCCTCACCAAGAATGATGCCACAATACAGAGACAAAATGATCAGCTTTAATAATTGGCTTAATTACTGGTGTCATTCTAAGGGGATCCAATGTCTGTCTGCCTGGGATGACATGCTTGACAAGCCACGCTGCTTCGCAAGGGACGGCTTGCACCTGTCACCCCTGGGCTTCTGGATATTGGCAAAGGCTCTTGCCACCCCCATAGTGCCTTTTTTAGGCAAGGCTCAAATGATAACCCTACCGCCCTAGAAAACAAAAATGGAGAAAAACTAAGGGTAATACTGCTCAATGCCAGAAGTTTAAACCTCAAGATGCACGCCCTCGAAGCCCTCCTCAGTATGGAGAACATCGATGTCTGTGCTGTGACTGAAACCTGGTTCAAGGCTCCTGAGAGCACCCCAGCACTATCAGGTTATACCTCATATCATGCGTTCCGGCCCCAAAATCCGGACCGAACCACAAAAGGAGGGGGAGTATCCATATTCATAAAGGATACCCACACCTCCAGGTTAGTGGCAACGCACGAAGCATCGGAGACCATCCAGGTGCAATTAACCATAGGTAAAACTGCCCTACAGTTTGTAACATGCTACAGACCACCTTCTCAAACTCAGGAAACCCACACAGCCTTCCTGAAGACACTGGAGAGTATGAATGTCTCTCCAAACACCATCATATTGGGTGACTTCAACTACCCAAACATAGACTGGGAACATTACTCAAGCGAAAATATAACCACCAAACTGGAGCCAGCATACAGCAAACACTTTAATGTCTTCTGGTACCTCGGCTGAACACAGCCTTCAAAGGAATAATCAAAGACATACAGCTGCATCTTTTTATACATTTGCTAGATTGAATAATAAATCAATTATTTAATTAGTACAAACCACTTAGCTACAATTTTAATACATTAATAGTGAAAAATATTCATATTTTACTAAATTAGAATATTAAAAATTAATATTCATTTCTAAATTCAAACCCTTAGACACTAAAGTACCAAAATTCAGAATAAATCTACTTTCTAGGTTCAAAAGTTTTTGTGAGAAATTACCAGAACCTGTGACACTTGGTTTACCAAGAACACAAAAAAATAAAGAATCCAAACAACCAGAATGAAAATTATTAAAATGTTCTGAAATGGGACTGTCAATTCTACAATGCCTAACATCACCAATATGTTCCATTATACGTATTTTTACCTGTCGTTTAGTTTGACCAATATAATATTTACATGGAACACAACCACAACCCAATATATACACAACCCCACATGATTTGCAATTAAATCTATCAGTAGCATTAAATTTTATACCATTTATTTCACTACCTGAAAGATTTCTAACCTTATTACAGATTTTACATCTACCACAACTGAACATACCATTACCTTCATTAGAATTTTTCATGTTATGTTTCAAACTCAAAAGTTCCTTAAGGTTAGAAAATCTACCATAAGAGAAACTAACCCTTTTTGGGAACAGATGACCTATCTCATCATTATCACAAACAGTAGACCACAAAAAATCTACAATAAATTTTAGTGTATTAGAAAAAGGGGAATATTTTGTTACAAAAAATATTTTATCACTATTTCCCACATCAACATTTTTTAGGAGTAATAAAGCTTTGTTTTCTTAAACTTTTATTACCCAAAACTTTACTTTCACTATGTGTAACATTATTTTCAGAATAACCCCTACTTATAAGTCTATTTTTAACATCCTGAAATTCTTCTTTCAAAAAACTTTTTTCGGATGTGTGCTCAAAAATACGCTTAAATTCTCCAAAAGGGAGGGCTTCAATTAAATGAATTGGGTGTGCACTTGAGGCATGCAGAAAATTATTTGTTGCTGTCACTTTTCTATATGGTCTAAACTGAACGTTATTACAAGTATCCACATATAACAAGATATCAAGGAATTCTATACTACGTAAATTCACTTTATAAGTGAATTTCAAACCAAACCTATTCAAATGCAATTCATCTACAAAACTACTAAAGTCAGATATATTGCCCTTACAAATAAATATCAAATCATCAATATACCTACGGTATAAAACCACAGATTCACGAAAAAATTTTAGTGTGTAAAGAAAAGTAGTTTCAAAGAATGACATAAAAAGAATTGCATAAGTAGGGGCAAAGTTAGCCCCCATTGCAGTCCCTTCTTTTTGTAAAAAGATTTTATCTTCACACAAAAAGTAATTATGTGTCAATGCAAATGCAACATTACTCAAGCCCCAATACCCTAGCCCAAAGGTTCCTGGAGTTCATAAACTCAAATGCTATGGAACAACTTGTCACCATTCCCACAAGAGGTGAAAATATATTAGACCTGATCATCACAAACATGGGGACAAAATGCTCCACACCGGAAGTATATCCCTCATTGGTGAGATCAGACCATAAATTAATCTCACTGGAGATCCACATCCCGCCCCCACCCCCAGCAAAAAAGACCACAGTGAAGAACTTCTCAAAAGCAAACTTCACACTTCTTAAGACTGGAGTGGTATCCTTCAAGGCCCCCGAGCCAGTGGAAACCACAACCCACGCTGCTGAAACCCTTACAAATGCCTTCTACGAGCACCTCCAGGAATGTATGGATCAAGCAATCCCTAATAAAATCAAGACCCTTTCCACCAAAGGCAGGCGCCCGGTCTGGTGGACTCCAGCCATAAACAAACTCTACAACAAGAGGAGAAAGCTACTACATGACAGAGCAAAATCCCTAAAAGGGAAGGCATCTCTGATCAATACTAGCAAAAAACTACGATCACTCATAAAATCATCCAAGGCCAACTTTGAGAGAAAAATCGCTAATGACACAAAAGACAATCATAAAGCCTTCTTTTGCTATATTAGAAACCTGGGTGGAAACTCCCAGATATGCTCAGAATTAGTCCAAAATGATAAAAAAATCACTGAACCCACAGACATTGCCAACATACTGGCAGACAGGTTCAGTGCAAATTTCTCCCCTCCCTCCCTCCCAAAAGGAGAAATATCTGTCCCACCAGAGTCTAGCCTCCCAAACATCTCAGATGCCCAGGTGAGAGCTGCTCTCTCTAAAGCAAAAAACACAGCATCAAAGGGACCGGACGGTGTCCCTGGCTGCGTGCTACACAAACTCAATGAGGAACTAAACCCACACATAAGGCTGCTGTTTAATCTTAGCCTTACTACAGGATATGTACCCAAAGAATGGCGTACGGCAACTGTGGTCCCACTCCACAAAGGCGGTGCTTCTACGGACCCTGGAACTTACCGCCCCATAAGCTTGACGAGCCTTGTCTGCAAAGCTATGGAGAGGATCATAATGGAACTCATAAATAAAGACATTGGGGACCTACAGACACTGGATCCTACCCAATTTGGCTTTGTCAAGGGCAGATCCTGCCTCTTGAACTTGGTCGACTTTCGAAACAGTCACTAAGGCCATTGATGAGGGTAAGGCAGTTCACACAGCCTACCTTGATCTAGCAAAAGCGTTCGACACAATACCCCACTCGGGCATCATAGAAAAGCTCACCAGCTTAGATGTAAACCCATATGTCACAAGATGGGTTGCAAACTGGCTCAAGGACAGAACACACAGGGTTAGAGTTGCTGGTGCCATGTCAGACTCTAAGCCGGTCACGAGCGGTGTCCCACAGGGCTCAGTCCTGGGCCCCTCTTGTTCGGCATTTATTTTTCTGAAGTGCAGGCAAACATAGGGGATTGTGGCTGACAAAATTTGCAGATGACTGCAAACTGGGCACCATAATTGACACTCCATCAGACACAGACATCCTCCAGAGAGGTCTCATAGAAATGGATAACTGGTGCCAGAGCCATGGCCTTAAGCTAAATGCCAAAAATGTATAGTCATACCCTTTGGGAAAAACAAGGTAACCCCTAATTACCACATAGGTGGTAATCCATTAAACACGGAAGAAGTTATCAGGGACCTGGGGACCCAAGTTGACAGTAACCTCTCTTTTGACACTCACATTGCCAAAGTGGTTAGGAAGACCTTCTACATTGCCCACCTGATCATGAAGGGATTCACATCCAGATCAGGAGAGGTCATTGTACCCCTGTACTCTTCACTTATCAGACCAATGATTGAGTACAACGCCCCATTCAGAATGTACCTTACCCGACACCTGCAGCAGTTGGAAAGACCCCAAAAGTTCCTCACCAAAAGGATAAAGGGGCTCAAACATATGTCATACGATGCCCGACTGAAGAAACTCCAGCTCTATTCAGTCGCATACCGTCTGCTCAGAGGTGATCTGTGCCTGACATACAAGGCCATGTCCAACCCGGAATTAATGGACATGCTCCACCTCAAAAATCCAAATCCACCAGAGCCACGAGCAAGAGACTTAAACCTCAACACGGATATAAATAGGACGTGCTGGAGGGACAGATTCATCACCCAGAGACTCCCTACACTATGGAACAGAATCCCAGTCCATGTGAGGCAGAGCCCCTCACTGACTCTGTTCAAGAGAAATCTTGACGAGTGGATGGGAGATCGTAGGTTTACCCCGGGAATCATCTCTGTATCACTGCTGGAAAGAGGCACAGCAAACTAATGGGTATAGTATTCTCATCCTAAGGGGTGGTGAAAGCCACACACACTCTGGCTGGGCTTATAAATGCCCTAGGGCAGATAGCCTAGTATGAACCTATGAACCTATACAAGAAAATATAGACTTTTTATAGGGAAGTTTATGAGTATGAACCCACCAGTTTTATATTGTAATAAAACATAAAGAAAGAAAGATCACTATGATTGAGGATGGTGGCAAGATCTGGACAGTAAAGATGGAGCCACTGGTTTCCAGTGAGACTTGGAGCATCTTGATGAGTAACAAATAAGTGGTATATAAGATTCAGTATGAACGATTGCAAGGTTGCATATTTTGGTGGCAAAGATATAAGAAAACATACAATGTAGGAGAGAGCACCCCCTGGAGGACATGGGAGGAAAAAGATCTGGGGATTATTGTTTCTCCAAAGATGGATTGAGCAATACTTTGGAGAATGGTTGTGGCAAAGGCTAACTGAATGGTGGGTGCCTACCTAGAACAGTGATCCACAGAGATGTTGAGGTCATATTCGTATTCTGTGTGACATTTGTAGTACAGTGTCCAGTTCTGTCAAGGACAGAGAGAAAGGAAGATAAAGGTTATGGACTGCATACAAAACAAAGTTTCCAAAATATTGAGGGGAAAGGCCAGTGCATTAGTAGATATTCTGAGAAAATAACATGGACAGAGTGAAAGAGCTGAATTCATGGGAGATACAATGTGGATAGTCTACATTATCAGGAGGCAGGTGGTAATGATTGCAATGAAGAGGAAAGACAAGGCTACAAAACAGCTATTGTGCGTGTGTGTGTGTGTGTTTGTGTGTGTGTGTGTGTGTGTGTGTGTGTGTGTGTGTGTGTGTGTGTGTGTGTGTGTGTGTGCGCCAGTTAGTTAACACATAATTTAAAATCAAGTGCAAGAAAAAGTATTTTGTATACACTGTAGTGGGGTCTGGGTGTGCTCTTCCAAAGGAATTGGTAGAGATGAAGTCAGTAGAAGGAGCGGTGAAATATTTGGTACCAAGGGAAATGATAATTGGCAAGGGTAAATGGGAACATCTGTGTAGAGACTGCCCACACTAAGGTGGATATGAAATGCCACATCTTCTATCAACAAGATTGTCTGTAAGAAGAATGATTTACCTAGTGTCATTTTAAATTAAATTATAAATTAATTTATTTTTAATTCATGTCTCAGTTCTAGTCAGAAATTCCTACAGAATATCTTAACAAACAGTTTGTAAAATTTACATATAAAGCTAGTATTTAGGATTTTAACCTGTAACACAGAAAATCTTTGCACAAAGCTAAGCTTAGGGCAGCTAATTAGTGCATCATACCACAATAATACCAGAATATAGCACTCTCTAACATCTAGCCTTAACCCTAGACACCACTCAAGTGACCCCTGTAAAACCAAATCTCTAATCCATAATAGCCCAACCCTAATACAGGTCCTAACAGCATGACAATACAATTTCCTAATGTCTCTGTGGCCAGTTTGGTAGATATAAGAATCCCAAGACAATGTAGCAACTGTCTCATGTACTTAGGAAACCTTTTAATCCTTAAAAGGTTTCCTGAGACAATATAGCAATTGTCTCATGTACTCAGGAAACCTTTTAATCCTTAAAGACACTAACACAGCATGTGAGAGATATACATATGTAACTTCCTTGGAGGCAAAAATCTCACTTGCAAACAAAATTAAGAATACACACTACAGCCTTCACACATACAGCTGACCACTGAGGCATTAAAAGAAACTGTATGTACCCCCTTAGAGGCTTTTTTCTAAACTACCAACAGCAAAAAAACAAAAAAAAAACCTCAAAGGCAGCCTTAAGGTGTTACTGCTCAATGCTAGGAGCTTATACAAGAAATTACACATGCTACAAGCTCTCCTCATTGTAGAGAATGTAGGCAATTGTGTTGTTACCACCACTTTGTTTAAAGCCACAAAAAGTACTCTAGCAGTGGAAGGCTACAGTGCTTTCCACACATTTAGACTAACAGCAACACAGACAGGCTAAAGGTGGAGGTATCTAAATCTATGTTAGCAACAAATACAACTCCGGCTTGGTTAAACTAGATAGTGCCCTGGAGTTCATCCACATCCATATGTCCATAGACAAGGTTCCTTACCATGTCCTGGCCAGATACAGGATGCCCTCTATGACCCACAAAGCTCACAACTCTTACCTAGACCTACTAGATGTGCGCACCATCCAAACAAATGCTATATTCATGGGAGCCTTTAATTACCCATCTATCTATAGACTGAGAAACATACACTGCCTCTAACTCCCAGGCACAATATTTCCAGGACTTTATCATCACAAACAGCACGGACGAGATAGTGTGTACTCCAACCAGAGAATCACACATACTGGATCTAGTACTCACCAACATGGGCGAGCATTGCACCCCCGTGTCATGTCCTCATTGGTGATGTCTGACCATAAAGCTGTTTTCCTTGAAATAAAAATTAACCCAGAAAACTCAACTAAACTCATAACACTTAGAAACTATTCCAAATCAAACTACACACTTATAAGCAATAGTTTGTCAAAATTCACATCTTCCCCAAGCCCTGAGAACACAGCTATTCATGCAGAATTATTCACAGAAATCATGTACAAACATGTAAATGGCTGCATTGAGGGTTCCAAATCTTCCAGAAGCAAGCCCAAATCTAACACCAAAAAGAAACACCACTGGTGGAATCCATACCTTAACAGGAAAAAAGAAAAAAAAAGTCATTGCCAGAATCATAAAGAGCAACCCTCATAGATACAAGAGTTCTCTAATTCAACTAAGCAAAAAGCTAAGAGGCCTAATAAAGTTAAACAAGGCTATTTATGAGGTCAGGATAACCTCCCAGGCTAAGGGTAATCACAAAACCTTCTTCAGCTATGTCAACAGGTTTAAAGGTAACACTCAGCAGTGTGCAAACTGGTCATAAATGGCGCAACCTTCAATGACCAGGGTGACAGAGAATCCCTTGACTGATAAATTTAGCTCTAACTTCACTCCCAAATACCTGCTGTGAAATCCCTTCTAGCATATCCCCCAGCTATCAACAGGGAGTAGGTATTGGTGGTGCTCAGTAAGGCCAAAAACATTGCTTCAGTGGTTCCTGGCAATAACCCCAGTTGCCTCCTAAAACATGACCTAGCAGGATCGCTTAAGGCACTCTTCATCTACTGCCTCAAACAGGTTATGTGCCAGGTGAATGGAGAGCTGCAACGGTCATCCCTTTTCATACAGGTGGAGCATCAACTGACCCCAGGAACCACAGACTTATCAGTTTGACAACTCTAATATGCAAAACCATAGGAAATTATCACAGAAATTATCAACAAGGACATTGGCAACCAACAGACACTGGACCCAGCTTAGTTTGTGATTGTTATGGGAAGAGCTTGTCTACTGGTGGACTTCTTCAAGAGTTCACCAAGGCTATGGATGAGAGGAAAATGGTGCATACTGTCTACCTTGACCTGGCCAAGGAGTTTGAGGCAAT
Organism: Protopterus annectens; assembly: GCF_019279795.1. NCBI lineage: Eukaryota > Metazoa > Chordata > Ceratodontiformes > Protopteridae > Protopterus > Protopterus annectens. The sequence goes on along the minus strand of NC_056739.1, from coordinate 1,084,805,232 downwards.
ACCTCACTCAGGTAGTATTGACAAACTTTCAGAACAAGGCATAAATCTGTACATAGCTCATTCAATTGCTGGCTAGCTCACAGATAGGACCCAGGAAGTCAGGATTGGTGAGACCACCTCCACCAGGAGACCTATCACCAGTGGACTACCCCAGGGCTCTGTGTTGGGCCTGCTCCTGTGTGGCATCTACTTTTGGAAGTCAAGGTTAATGTCAAAGGCCTCTGGCACACCAAGTTCAGAAATGACTGTAAATTGGGAGCTATTGCATAATTCCCCCACAACACTGGCATCCTACAAGAGGGTCTAACATTAACAAATGACTCAGCATGAAGAAATGCATTATAGTGCCCTTTGAGAACTTGTCCACTCAAGCAAATTACTCCATCGACAGAACACCCTTAAGAGTTGACCCAGTAGTTAAGGATCTGGGAACATATGTAGACAGTAATCTGGCCTTTGCCAGCACGTAGCCAAGATAGTAAGAGGATCATTCTATGTTACCTAACTCATAAGCAAGAGTATGGCATCCAGGACTGAGGAAGGTATAGTACCCCTATACTCAGCTCTTATCAGACCCATCATTGAGTACAATATCCTCTTTGGCATATACCTAACCAGGCACTTGCCATAGGTGGAACACCCTCAAAGATTCCTCACCAGGAGAATCCAGGGTATGAATACCCAGTCCTACACAGATCACCTTAAAGATCTATCTCTGTACCCAACTCCTGCAGGTTACTGAGAGGCGATCTATGCCTGGCATATAAGAAATCCTCAGATCCAGCTCTGATGGACGTCTTGCACATCCACAAAACCAACAACACCAGAAACATTAGATCCAAGGACTAGAACTTTCCCTGTGACATAAATAGAATATTCTGGAAAGACTGATATGTTTCTCAAAGGATCTCCATATAATGGAATAAGTTCCCCATCCACAGGAGTAGAGTTCATCTCTGACCCTATTCAAGTAAAACCTTAATTATTGAATGGGAAATTGAAAATTCACCCTCAAGTTTGGTCCCCACATCTCTGATGGACACTTGGCAGTAAGTAAATTAATCCCCAACATACACCCCCATATAACCCTTAGTTACCTCCTTACTAACATGCCCCACCATCTAGGCATCCGAGGCACTCAGGAACAAAACTGGGTTGGGTTGCACAGCTAGGCTTATAAATACAATGGTGGTCATTAGCCTAGTATAAATCTATGAACCTATTAAAGAATATGAAATGCAAAACTCTAAGAATTTTGATACCTAAATACATTGTTATAGCCAAAATGTAACCATGACCATATATCCTCTTTCTGAATATATAGGTATTCATTTTACATATACATCTCTATGTGCACATGAAGTATCTTTTAAGGGTATAACCTTTTAAACACAATTTAGAATTCAGACCCCTTTTTATTTCTTCATGTGACTATCCTGTTGGTTATTATACCTTGTTTTACAGAGCAGCACTGAAGATGCATACAGAGGAATTTGAGAATATTCTTGGGTATTATACAAACAGTAACATTCATTGTTGGAAGTAAAGTATATTTTCTACACAGAAAAGTTTAAAGAACTTAATTTTTTTGCTTATGTTTTCTGCACAATGCTGTAGGATGACAAATACATTACATTGATGGCAACTTAATGCTGTTCTTTTGCAACCTACTCTGGAATAAAATAAGCAAGGATCACCAGGCAGAAGCATATAAGGATAGCTAACACATTCCTCTGTGTGTGCTCACCGCTTACTGTTCGAGATTAGCTACTCTGACATGAGGAGGCTTGTTTGTTAATGCAGAGAGTGTGCAACATTTAAGAGCAGGTTTTTTTATGTCATGGATAAAATATGCTATTTTCCCATGAGGATTATATTGCATTACTTATTAATGCTTTTTCTTTTCTGAAACTAGTTATTTTGAAGGGAGGCTCTTTGAGACATGAAATTTTAGAATCAAACAAGCTCTGGGAGGTGTAATATAAGCCTTTCTATCCACCCACATTTTCATTTTTTTCTTTTGCTATGCTATGCACACAGTAAAATCCATTGTAAGTTTATTAGATGCGAGAAATGAAAGCATGTTAAGTTAACAAATAAAAATAAATCAACATGGGGTCATTAAACTGTAGGGTATGATGTAAAGTTGAGGGCAGAGTGCCTCAAAATGATGGCTTTAGGCAAGAGGCACAAAGCCTTGACTGTGTTGTGTGAAACATATTTACATGAAACTTGAATTTGACACACTCATAAAACAACAAGAACTGCCATATAAAAAAATATTCTTCTATCCAGAGTCCAAAATGTTCCTACTGCAAGTCAGATGAATTGTGATTCAAGTATGAACACATTTGAAAAAGAAAATGTAGAGCTGAGCTTTTTTTTTTTTTTGAGTCATATATTAGCTGTTGAGTGGTTGGGGATAGAGTCTAAGGGGGTAGGTCTTGATTTTGTAATGTCATAACATTCGTGGATAGACAGATAGTCATATAATGTTTTAGATACACTCTGCTTCAGGCTAAACGTCTTAATTTCCACTGCCAATGGACATGCTTTGCCCTCATCCCTCTTGAAAATAAATGCATGTAGATAGTTAAGTTATTTAGCATTAAGGGAAAGGTCTGGCAGTAGTCCTTGCAAACAGAAAAAAGGCAAACATACACACTCACACACACAAACGCCTGCATAGGTCACACACATGTAGGCATGCGCACGCGCGCACGCGACCACACACACACACACACACACACACACACACACACACACACACACACACACACACACACACACACACACACACACACACACACACACACACACACACACACACACACACACACACACACACACACCTTTCATCAGAGTCAGTACATGTGACTTTTCGGTTTCACCATTTCTGCTCTCTCTTCCCTTCATTTTCTGTATATTACAGGAAAAGCTCTAGAGGCTGTAGGTATAGGCAGCAGTTTTCACTGACCTAGAGCAGAAATCGTTAAGATACAGGCTGTACATAACATGGTCACATTTCATATCTTTAACACATACTTTCTACAAGTGTGGTATCATGTGGAATTTGCCTGATGTTTCTGTTTCAATGTACTTGCTTAATATACTAAACAGACTGTTGTGGCCATCTGGCTGTTATATTTTGTGGAACAACATCATATATGTTCATGCAAAATTAAATCTGCAGAGAGTGGTCCCAGTGTTGTGCTGTCATGAGAAAGGCTTTCCTTACAAAAATGCACCTGAGGACGAATAAGAAAAATAAGCTGCTGGGATTGATGATGGGTGAATGGAAATTGTACTGAAAATTTCTCATTCTGATGAATGAAGCTGCAGAGCTTATCTTACTTAACTAAAAAGGTGTTGGGTATCTGGCTTAAGAAATCACAACTGGAGACACAGTTTGGTGGACATACAGAACTCAGAGCAATGTTCTGATTATGTAATGCATTTATTTAGTCAGTAGCAAGGCATGGATGGTGTATTAATGACATACGGTTTCACACTCAGGTATTATAAATACATGGCCAGAAGCCCATTGCTGTGCTAGAGATGTATTACATCTGTTTAATGCCTACTCTGGAATGTCATCTTAACCGTATAATTTTTTTAGAAAATCTTTAACACTCTGATAGTATGTTGTGTCTTTTAAAAATGCGTATGTTTTATTTAAGAATATCTGCTAAATGATAGCATCATGATGCATGAAATACTTGCTGTGTTTTCTTATGTAGGAATGCTAGAAATGTTTTATGGTTAGAGTTATGCAGCAACACTACATGTTTGTTGACTTGGTGGACTACAGATATTTTGTCAGTCATCATTTTGTACTACTGATAGCCTATCCTTGTTGTTTGCTTTCATCTGTAGTGCTTTATTTTGATACCATTAGCAATTCTGGAGAATCACTTCTAAACATTTGTATAATCGTGTAATGCTCTGAATTAAAAATAAATCGAAAATAATTCTGACTAAATGGAGATATAGCAAAAGGATGAGGGTGAAAGGAGAGCAACTGATGAAAGACAAGGACAAATGGAGAAAGGCAGAGATAATGGGAAAGGAATACAGAAACAACATGAGGTGGGGTATGCCTGTTTGAAAAACAGCTATTTCAAATACTTTTTTATCAAAATGATGGTTCTGGTTTCATGCACTGTAAAACATAGTTCATCTCACATGCACACACATGCATGTGCACACACACACACACACACACACACACACACACACACACACACACACACACACACACACACACACACACACACACACATGCACACACCCCTCTACTTCCAAACAGATACTATATACAGTACTTGCAATATGCACACACATACCAGTTTATCTGAGTACAAAGCCCCCCCCCCCCCCCCATGAATATTACTATTCTTCTAACTCTAGGTTCACATTTACCACACAAAAACTGGTAAACTGAACTTCCTTTGAAGTATATTGTTATTTGACAGCATCGAGAATTGCACACCCCTTTTGTTGTTTTGCTGATACAAAGAAGTTAAAACTAAAAACATCCACCACTACTCTGCAAGGAAACGTACAACTTTTAATCAAAATAATAAAGCGTTTAAAATGACAATGGTAAGCGCTTTCGCAACACAATGTTGCTTTTTCAGACCATTCAAGATTTAACTGGATTTAGACAGGATAGCATACTTTTTTTGCTATCATTTTGAGAGAACAAGATCTCAAAGTGTTTTATGATTTGTTAAAAGGTCTGCTGAGGCCATTAGATATGCACAGTTCATTTTTAACTGATGTTTTAATTGCTTTTTGATTTCTAATGGATGTAACTGATGTTTTAATTGCTTTTTGATTTCTAATGGATGTTTTGTTAATTGTTTTAATTACATAAGACTGTGGCTTTGCTACATTTTTGAATGGTCTGAAGAAGCAACATTGTATTGCGAAAGCGCTTACCATTGTCATTTTTACATTTAATTTTTGCATTATTTGCTTTACACCACTGGGTTGCTGTTGAAGTGCTATTTTTTGTGTGTATTTGCTGGACACAAAGAAGTTACTCAGATCAATAGCAATCACAATTCTGAATATTTCCTGAGTGAATTAGAGCAATGCATGCTGAAGATATACATTCAATGGAAAATATGTTTTCTATTGTCATAGCATATACTTTAGAAAGCTTGCATCCTTCGCTTCCAGTATTCTTTTGACTTCTCAAGTTTGTAGTATAGTTGCCTATTTTATTCATAATTTGTCTGTTTTTTGTTTTTCTTTCCTAGGTTTCAGGTACCAAAATATAAGTTTTAAGATATGTACTATATAATACATTAAATTAAAATACTGTACAATTCTACTGGCAGAAATATTTCCCACCAGTATACAGAGACATTTACAATTGATATGCTATAAGTCATGAATGGGTATATACTGTGATACGATAACAGCATTCTCAAAGACACTGAGTATCACAGCTCAGTGACTGAATGTTGTTTGCTCTTAGTAGTGTATATTTTACAACAGTATGCTAACAGAGTATCTTTGTGCATTTATAAAATAGCCTTTTCTTTTTAGAACTAATTTGGCTCTCACTTTGTCTACATGGAAATGGAAGTTTAGTGACTGGTCGAGCAACAGTCCTAGGTATTTGAAGGTGGAAGTTGTCTGCATGGAATTGTTGTATAGGTTAAAGATAATTAAAGAGTCAGGTGCTTAGTAAATTTTCTGTGGGGTTCCAAAAAACATAGTTTTGGTCTTGGTGAGGATGAGAAGTAGTTTATGGTTTATGAGCCATCTGTGGAGCTCATGTAAGTTTGCTGGCGTTGCCACTGAATGTTGTTGTGAAGTGATCTGATCAATAAATGACCTTGTCATCAGCATAGAGAATAAGTGGGAGACGGGGAAGTCACAAGGACGTTTGCCAATGAATATGGAGAAGAGGAGGGGGCAAGAATGGATCCTTGTGGTACACCTTTGGTAACAGGTGCAGATTCTGGTTGTGAGGATCGTATTTTAACTCTCAAGTGTCTGTCAATGAGGAAGTTTTAAGCCAGGGAGCAGCATCTGGACTGATATCAGTTTCAGTTAGTTTGACTTGGAGAAGATAGTAGTCAATGAGGTCAAATGCTTTTGTCAGGTCTATAAATAGGGCTCCTGTAAAGAGGTCACTATCAAAGTTTAGCAGGATACCATCAGTTAGGGACCAAAGTGTTGTCATAGTACTTCATCCAGTCCAGAATCCATGTTGTTTGGTGGAGACCCGGTGGTACTGATGGATACAGAGGGAGAGCTGAGTGTAGACTATCTTTTCAAGAAGCTTGCCAAAAATTGGGTGGATAGATACTGTTCAGAAGTGAGAGCTATCTTTTGCATTGGTTTGCTTTGAGACGGGTTTAATTAGATTGGTTTTCCAAATCTGTAGCATGGTGTTTTGTGTGAGACATATATGTGGGTGAGAGGAAGACAGATGTTCTCTGCAGTGATATATGAATCAGGGGGTTATGTCATCAAATCCAGGAGGGGTGTCATTTTAAATATTTTCAAGCAGAGTAGATTAGAGACTTCTTTGGGAGGTATGCATTTGAAGTGGAAGAGGTGGGCAAATGGAGGTGGGGTGAGCAATGCATGATCTGTGGGAGGTGTGGAGTTTATTGATGGGAGATTGATAAATTCTTTAAAGAAATATTTAGGAAAACATTTTTCTGTACCACATTGAATAGTATTTTTAGACAGGGTATCATGAGGAGGTTTTCTTCCTGTAACTACATATCCTCTTTCCAAAAGTGTTTTGGGGGAATATAAGAAGCTAATTTGTCTCTTTGTTTGGAGATTTCTTTTGTGCCTTCTTAGCTATGTTATACAAGACTATAAAGGTGATGTGGTTGTCAGTTGTGTGGTCTGTTTTGACATGCTTTATCCCTTAAAGTTAAAACATGTTTGAGTTCACTGGTAGCTATTCAGTTTTGTTGGGTTTTTAAAGTTATAAAACCTGTGAGTAAGTGGGAAGAATTTGCCTTGCAGCTGGAGTAGAAAGTTGGTTAGGCTCATACCTCTCACCCGAACAGAGTTTCGCAGAATGTCCAGATTTTAGCATCATATTTTTGATCTGTTCCTCATAAAATTTGTGATTTTCTGCCAAATCACTAGGATGATCTGAGGATGGAAGTCACTAAATAATGATATACATTTGTGCTTCAGACTTCATATCCTTCAGAAGAATGCATGCTAAGACAAATACTGTTACTCTAGGAATATTTAAAATCTGTCCCTATTTTTGGGCCTTTGTCCCTCCATTCTGTCAGGCTTTGTCCAAATTCTTTTCCCGGGAGGTTGAGAAGTACGGTTAGGTTTACAGCTGCTGTATTAGGGTCATGTAAGGAGAGTGTATAGTTCCAGTTCTGGGCTGTGAGAAGAGCTCTGAGTTTGTCTATATTTGTACTACTGAAGACTTTTAAAATTGGTTTTAGTTTTATAGGATGGTTAACAACTGTAAATGTGAATGGGTAGGTCACTTAGTGATGATAGCAGACTGCTTCTGTTGGTGAGGGAGTTTGGTACGTTTGTAATAATCAGGTCAAGTGTGGAGTTTTTGGGGGACCTGAGGTTAGGTCTTGTTGGTTCTTTTATGAGTTGAAGGAGACCTAGGGCTGCTAGGAAAGTACCCAGGCTTGCACCTGTCACCACTGGGCTTTCGGATATTGGCAAAGGCTCTTGCCACCCCCATAGTGCCTTTTTTAGGCAAGGCTCAAAAGTCAAACCCACCCCCATAGACAGCACAAGGAACAAGAAACTAAGGGTAAGGCTGCTAAATGCCAGAAGTCTTAACCTCAAGATGCACGCACTCAAAGCTCTCCTCAGTATGGAGAACATTGATATTTGTGCAGTGACAGAAACCAGGTTCAAGGCTCCAGAGAGCACCCCAGCACTACCAGGCTATACCTCATATCATGCTTTTCGGCCCCAAAACCCGGACCGAACCACAAAAGGAGGGGGAGTTTCCATATTTATCAAGGATATCCACACCTCCTGGTTAGTGGCATTGCACGAAGTATCGGAGACCATCCATGTGCAACTAACAGTGGGCAAGACTGCTTTTCAGTTTATAGCATCCTACAGACCACCCTCTCAAAGTCAGGAATCCCACTCGGCTTTCCTGGAAACATTGGAGAACATGAAGATCTCTCCGAGCACCATTATATTGGGCGACTTCAACTACCCAAACATTGATTGGGAGCACTACTCAAGCCCTAGCACCTTAGCCCAAAGATTCCTGGAAATTATAAACTCAAATGCTATGGAACAACTAGTCACCACTCCCACAAGAGGGGACAACATACTACACCTGATCATTACCAACATGGGGACTCTATGCTCCACACCAGAAGTATATCCCTCATTGGTAAGATCACACTATAAATTAATTTCACTGGATGTCCACATCCCGACCCCACCCACAGCCCAGAAAACCACAGTGAAAAACTTCTCAAAAGCGAACTTCTCACTTCTCAAAACCGAAGTGAAATCCTTCAAGGCCCCAGGGCCAGTGGAAACTATGGCCCAAACTGCAGAATCCTATATAAATGCATTCTACGGACATCTCCAGGAATGCATGGATCATGCTATCCCAAACAAAACCAAGACCCAATCATCCAAAGGCAGGCGTCCGGTCTGGTGGACCCCTGCCATAAATAAACTGTACAACAGAAGGAGGAAGCTACTACATGATAGAGCAAAATCCCTAATAGGGAAGGCATCTCTGATCAGTACTAGCAAAAAATTACGATCCCTCATAAAATCCTCCAAGGCCAGCTTCGAGAGAAAAATTGCACAGGACACCAAAGACAATCATAAGGCTTTTTTCAGTTATGTTAGAAACCTGGGATGCAACTCCCAGACTTGTTCTGAGTTGATTCTAAGCAACACAAAATACACTGAACCCACAGACATCACCAATATCCTGGCAGACAGGTTCAGTGCAAACCCCCCCCCTCCCCCCCAAAAGAGCAAGTATCTATCCCGGCAGAGGGTTGCCTCCCAAACATCTCAGATGCTCAGGCGAAGGCTGCCCTCTCCAAAGCAAAAAACACTGCTTCCATGGGACCAGATGGCGTCCCAGGTTGCGTCCTACATGAACTCCAAGAGGAACTAATCCCTCAAATAAAACAGCTATACAATCTCAGCCTCACTACAGGATATGTGCCCACAGAATGGCGTACAGCAACAGTGGTCCCACTCCACAAAGGTGGAACCTCTACGGACCCTGGAAACTATCGCCCCATAAGCCTGACTAGCTTAGTCTGCAAGGCTATGGAGAGGATCATCATGGAGCTCATAAACAAAGACATTGGGGACCTACAGACACTAGATCCTACCCAGTTCGGCTTTGTCAAGGGCAGATCCTGCCTTTTGAACCTGGTTGACTTCTTTGAAACAGTCACCAAAGCCATAGATGAAGGGAAGGTAGTCCACACAGCCTATCTGGACCTTGCAAAGGCATTTGACACAATACCCCACTCGGGCATCATAGATAAGCTATCCAGCTTAAATATAAACCCCTATGTCACAAGATGGGTCACAAACTGGCTCAAAGACAGAACCCACAGAGTGAGAGTTGCTGGAGCCATGTCAGACTCGAAACCGGTCACAAGTGGCATCCCACAGGGTTCTGTCCTGGGACCACTCTTGTTCGGTATATACTTTTCTGAGGTACAGGCAAGCGTGGGAGGACTATGGCTCACAAAGTTCGCAGAGCGACTGCAAACTGGGCGCCATAATCAACTCTCCAGCTGACACAAACATCCTTCAAAAGGTCTCACAGAGACAGATAACTGGTGCCAGCACCATGGTTTAAAGCTAAATGCCAAAAATGTATAGTCATACCCTTTGGCAAAAACAATGTGCCCACAAATTACCACATAGGCGGAAACCCATTAAGTACAGAGAAAGTTATTAGGGACCTTGGGACCCAAGTTGATAGCAATCTCTCCTTTGAAAACCACATTGCCAAAGTGGTTAGAAAGACCTTCTACATAGCCCACCTCATCATGAAGGGTTTCACATCTAGATCAAGAGAGGTAATCATGCCCCTTTATTCATCCCTCATCAGGCCCATCATAGAATACAATGCCCTTTGGGATGTACCTTACCCGACACCTGCAGCAATTAGAAAGACCCCAAAAGTATCTCACCAAGAGGATCAAGGGTCTCAAACAGATGCCATATGCTGCTCGGTTAAAAAAACTCCAGCTCTACTCAGTTGCATACCACCTACTTCGAGGCGATCTATGCCTGACATACAAAGCTATGTCAAATCCAGAATTAATGGACATGCTCCACCTCAGTAAATCTAAATCCCTTAGAGCCACACGCTCGAGGGACTTGAACCTCAGCACAGAAATAAATAGAACTTGCTGGAGGGACAGGTTCATAACCCAGAGGCTCCCTTCGCTCTGGAATAGAATTCCAGTTCATGTGAGGCAGAGCACCTCACTGAATCTCTTCAAGAGGAATCTCGATAAGTGGATGGGGGATTGTAGGTTTGTCCCAGGGATTACTCCCGTGTCACTATTAGACAGAGGCACAGTAAACTAAACCTTAAAAAGGGCACAGTATACTCAAATCAAGGGGTGGCGTAAGCCATACAGAATCGGGCTAGGCTTATAATTGCCCCAGGGCAGATAGCCTAGTATGAACCTATGAACATATGAACCTATAAGATAATTAAGACTGAAGCTACCTAGAAAGATTATGGTATATTTTTGGGACAATTATTAAGGATGTTAGTGATGAGTGATTTGAATTTTTCTAGGGAAGCAGGGGATGGTAGATAGGTTGTAGCAATCAGTAATGGTTTGTCTTTGTGAGCTGGAAATTTTAGGAGAATCCAGTTAAGACCGATATCTGAGGAGGAGTTTCCTTTGGTAATGACTTTTGGGTTTAGGTTATTTCTGTACAAAATTAGACAGCCTCTACCTGATTGTTTGACTGCTCTGACATAGTTGTAGAGGGTAGAAGGTGTTGGAAGTTGGTGAGCCTTTTTTGACCTAGGATTCTGTGACTGCTAGAATGACTGTGTTGTGCTGGGAAAGAAAAGTACTTATGTTGTCGACCTTGTTTCGGTGCTGCGTGCATTGAAGAGGGCACAGGCTAGTATAGGAACACAGTAGTTCTAATGTTGACAAAAAGGAGTTTTTGAGCCTAGATTGAGTTCAATGTTACTCTTAAGATTATGGAAGATAGTCTGAATGAGGTCTTTGATGTTTTTAGGCAGAGAGAAAATGTTCCGAGTCTTGGTGATCATTCATATAAAAGAGCGATATCAACAGTGGTGAACTGGGAAATAGGATTAGTCTGATTACTGGAGAATTGTGGTAGTGGTTTGTTAATGAGGGAGTTATGGAAGTAGGATAACACATAGTGATATGATGATAGATCGTGCAAGTGTTTTGTGAAGATGTTTGTTATTGGTAGCAAGAGTCACACATGCAACAATTGGTAAGACCACAGACATTTCTGATCAAGAAATTACAGGGTACACAAAACAAGTCTTATTTTGAAAGACTGAAAGCCACGTCAGTGTATTCTGTCTTCTACAGGTTGCTAAGGGGTGACCTGTGCCTGGCTTACAGGGCAGTCTCTGACCTGCCCTGATGGAATCAAACTGCAGGAGGGTCACTTGCTCCAGAGATCCTAACCTAGTCTCTGACATGAACAGGTCATACTGGACAGATATATACATCTCTCAGAGACTGCCACTTTTCTGGAACAAGCTTCCAGTTCACATGAAACACAAGAAACAGAGCCCCTCCCTGACCCACTTCAAAACACAACCTAGATCAATGGATGGGTGACTGCAAATTCACTCCTGGGGTTGTGCCCAGGCCCCTCCTGAACAGAGAAAGTTGCTACCATAGACCCCCTACCTCTGCAAACTTCATTCACCTAACCACCGACAATTGAGGCAACTCAGGATAAATATGGCTAAGCTTGTAAGGGCTCTGGGACCATTAGTCAAGTATTATCCCATGAACCTATTAACCTGTGAGGAAGTTGAAGAGGAAAGAAGATGGAGGTAGAACAATGTGTGTTGTGTTTGTACAGGAAGTTGTAAGTAGGAGTTGAGACTTCCAGTAATATTGTAGTACTGACAATGACGGTAGTGAGATAAGAGAGCTATGTGGTTTTAGGATGGTGTCTTTTTAAGAGGTGTGTCTTGAGGGTGTGTCAGTGGGTGGAGATCAGAGCAAATATAATGGGTGGTCTGGGGAGTAAAGCATTACACAATGCCCTCTGTCTTGGGAGCCAGTCAGTCAAGACCTGTATCTAGCAGTGAGCTCAAAAAAGGGTAGGTACAAATGCATTAGCTGTTTAGAAAGGAGAGCTTGGAGAAAAGATGCAATGCTAATAATTGGATGACAGTAAAGCAGTATACGTTGTTCCACCACTTTAACAAGGTAGGCTTACTCTAAAAGGAATGTACCTATTGAGAGAGAAGAGTTTTTAAAGGAAGAGTCAAGCACAGAGCAGCCATAGATATACCTCCTGTGTTAACAGTTATAGAAAGAAAAAGTAGAAGTGTAAGGCTCAACGGACAGGATAAGCAGAAAATGCACCTTAAGAATTTCTCTTTTTTTCTTGCTTTTCCTTTGCAAAGGTGCCTGTTTGAAGAGTTTGGGTGGAATCCACCCAAACAGATGATGTTGGTTTACAGTGTGAGGACAGACCCAGGTAGCGTGACAAAAAAGTGAAATGCTATAACTCTAGACAGGGATGAATGACTATGGTTGACTTGATGGGTTGAAAGACACAGACTGTTATAGACAGAAAAAGCATTGTGGTAGGGCTGATTCTTGAATTCAGAAATGTTACACAAATCGGTCACATAATCTACACTTGTGGTAACCTTTATAAATCCCCTCTACAGTGTTTGCTTATTTTTGTTTTAGTCAGTGAGTTATTTTAGTTTCTTACTGCATGCAACCTTGCTTATCTTACACTATTGTAAGGGTCCAACACTGTAGTCAATTATGTTTCCCTTTTTAAAATATGCCACTTATGCTGATAAATGCATTTAAGGAACAGCATTAAAATCAATAGCATTAAACTATAAAATGTGAGGCACTGACACACTGAAGGTGGGGAAAGACGGTGGATTCAGAGCCACATAAACAAAGGGAGGACACTGGCAATGGAGAGGAATTGGACTACAAACAGGGGAGGACATTGATACATGGGGGGACTCTAGAATGGAGTTATGGTGAGTACATACTTCATATTGCACTGCCTGTGTGATCCCCACGAGGAGGTCAGACTACACCTTGACCACCATCTCCACTTAGCTCTGCCTGAGGTGGTGATGGCAGGGGCAAGCAGTGATGTAACTCAATTAGCTGCAAAAAGAGTTTCCTAGGTGGCATATTCCTCACCACCTCTACCAAGAAACTAAGCATGTCAAAATCCTGACGCCTGGCAGTGCCACCAGAGGAAACAATGTCACTCCTAGCTGGAGAAGCACTACTAGGGGAAGGAGAAGGTGGCCACCTGGCTGTTCCTTTTTACCACTGGAGAGGAAACCTGGGATACAGGTTAAGAACACGTGGGCCTGCTGGGGGATTGTAGATTGTGACAATGCAACTGGCACTGTAGTGGCAGCTGATGTACAGAATGGGAAAATAAATGGAGAGAAATAAAATGACAAATAGAAAATAATTACAAAAGAAAGGATAGTGAGAAAGGAAAACAGGGGAGAGAGAAAACAAATACATAATATAAAACACCTTTAATGAATTGTCATATAACAATATCAGTACAGCTATATAATGGCACAGTCTTACTAACTGCAAGTGTGTGACATTGCTGCTCCAGTGGCATAGAGACATAAAGTGTTGATTACAGCTCTAGCTTCTTGGATTTGATTAATGGCTTGGGCATCTGACAGAGCGATGGATGGGTAGAACAGAATGTTCTTAGGTTTATATAGGCAATGAGTCTGAAGACTGTTACATGTCTAACCAATAACCAGACAGTGACCAAAGGTGATAATCAAACTCTGTACCTTATCTCTGTAAGGTAAACACCTTAACCATTATGCCAACCCCCAACCATTCCCTGTTACAATCCCTGGTCGTTGGTTCCATGGGCATCTCCTGTGATGATCCGTTGTGGAGGCTGGGGACCTCACACTAAGAGGTATAGGGGAATGGGTGGGGATACAGTAGGAACAAGACTGAGCTTCTGCAGAGGTGGCAAGATACGTTGCTTGACAACATTGCACTCCTGCCTCTCACATGCACCATAAGGGAAAAAAATGGTAGGAAGGGGTGGGGTGTCAATAATGCAGCACTGAAAATGTCGGCATGGCAAGGTGCTATAAAGGTGTTAAAGGTGACATTAAATGTGTGTGTTTTTTAACTATGAGAACAAATGTGTTCTTTAGCAACTCTATTGGCTGCAGAAGTAACATATGGTACAAGATGTCCTTGTTAGGTTAACTGGCCCTTCCATGCATGCGCAGTGAGCTTTGCAGGTCTTCATGTAAGTGCAAGAGAATGAGCATAAATAGACTTACGGGTGACATGCATAGAAAGACTGATTCAGTAACATTCATCAGGTGTTGCCCAATTAGCATAACATCCATGAACAAAGCCTCTATTTTGCCTGCTATAAAGTGTGTTGGCCATCAAGAGCTTCATCTTGTTATAGAAAAATTTTCATCAATAACTATACTTTGTGATGTAAGTTTGAACTTCAAACTTGTACTTAAATGTTCTGCTTCCAGCAGGAATGTTTATGCAAAACTTCAGAGGCAATGTGTGCTGTGTGAACATGTATGGTAACATTTCTAAGCTACAGCTGCTTTTAAGTATATTTTTGTCAGATATATCATTCAAAAGGGGGTTACCATGAGGCAAAATGGGTGCATGTGAATAAGCACTTTAACAATTATGTTCCACAGTACACCTTTTGTCAATAAGTTGCCTTGTCACTGAGAAACATAGTACAGATGAAGTGGCATTTGTGTGTAGTGTTGTGTGCAACCATGTACAGGTAGTTATAAAGTAGGCCCTGATTAGGTTAAATGCATTCCTGCATTTATTATCATATGCATGCTGCATGCTGTACTGATAGCAGTGTGTGTGTGTGTGTGTGTGTGTGTGTGTGTGTGTGTTTTGATATATTTTCTTTAAGCAACGACTTCTTGGAACATCAAAACATACAACTGGTGTATGCAGCAGAATTCTGCAGTGCAGTTGTATAGACTCTATGGGGGTGATTGTGTTATGGCTTAGGTATATGTGCTTTGACTATCTTACAGCTTGTTATGTAATCCATGCACAAAAAAACATGTCTGCAATTTTGGTAGCAGCGCACCTGTAAAACAAAATCACAGAATATGTCTGTTTGGCTGTTTGCTACAATCTGTAGCTGAAATGCTCTGATTTTCTTTCCACTGGAAGAGATACCTGCATTATGCCTGCAGGCAGTCTGTCCTTATACTGGTTACGTATGTTTCGCCACCCATTGTCCTTGCCCATATAACTAGTCAGAGTAGCCTCCTATGCATACCAGCCTGTGCAGTGAAAGACATACTCTGCAGAAGATCCAGCTACTGTAATCATCATAAGAATGGTACTTGACAGTGGATTTTTATTGTATGCCATTGTCTGTTGTCAGCTGCAGGCTGGGAACACCATGTATAGTTTCACACTTTCTTTCTTGGGGAACCACAGCATACAACAGCTATATGAACAGTGCCTATGGTTATGCAAGGGTGTGAGTTAAAGACCACATATGTCTGCATATCTATATCAAAAATACAGATCATATATCTTTCTATATATCTATATCTGTATCTTTATCTATACCTATCTATTTATATTTCTCTCTGTATATGTTATAGGCACCTACCAGCAGAATACATGTCAGTATATTGTATGAAGGAGTGCACATTTATTTATTTATAGAGTGATTAATTGATTTATTTATTTATTGACCAGGAAAATTCACTGGGTCAAAAAAACAATTTTCAGTGGAGGCCCTGGGAGGAAAGCTCCAGTTACAGATAATGTTTTTAACACAAGATAATATTTACAATAATAAAACAGTGTAACATTTTTTATGCATTGTCCTGATTAGTAATACACACAGTACAAAGTTTTATATAATCTTGTAGGTGTTAATAGTACATATACAATATTTTTAATGGCATTCATTGTATGGAGTGAAAAAAGACAGTAGATACAATTATAATAAACAGTTCATTTATACAATTCAATACATGGGAAGTTTAGGAATTGACTTAAATACTTATTCTAAAGACAAGGCAGTGATTGACATACCTTATCTGATGTAGAGAAGTCAGTGAACTTCAGAAAATTTGAAATCGAAAAGCTTTATACTAGTCAGCAAAAACTTAAGACTCTGTTTATGGTGGTCCATAGTTCTGGCCACAAGGACAGATTTTATTGATAAGCAAATGGCTTTTTAGGGCCAATTTGAAGGTTTTTATGGAATCAAGTTGTGCAATAGAGGGGGTGGGGCATTCCATAATTTTGCTATTGAGTAGGAGTACAAGCTTTGTCCAGCTCTCTTATTAGGTAGGGATAGTCTTAGAAGATGTTTATTAGTAGAACAAAGATTCTGAGAGGGGATGTGGGATTGTAGGATAGAATGAAGTGAAGGGCAGTTTTCTGGGTTGTATATTAGTTTATGAGCCAGAGTTAGTTGGGTGTAATGAAGTTGGTGGGGGAATTCAAACCATTTCAGTTCCTTAATGGCCTGGCAGTGGTGTGTGCGGTTTGGTAGGCCAGGGGCAAATTTAGCAATTTTATAATAGCATGATTGTAGTTTGTTGCTTACAAATGTATGAAAATTGGTAAAGATGGGGGAACCATAGAGGAGGGAAGGGAGTAGGAGGGTATTTGCCAATTTTATTTTTGTGGGTTTATCCATATAGAGTTTGTCTGTAGAGTTTGCCTAGTTGAAAATGTCTGTTTTTTATTGTATTAAGAATATGTTGTTCAAAGGATTGTTTGTCATCTATAGTAACACCTAGTAATTTTGTTGTCTTCACTACTTCAATTTCAGTTTTGTTTTGTGAGTAAATCTTAAAGTCAAATGGAGGTGGTTTATATGAAAATAGTAGTAGTTTACATTTTTTGGGATTTAGTAGTACTTCAGCTTTGTGTTTTTCCTCACATAAGTTATTTTTTCCTTACCCAGCATTATGTCAGTGAAATGCCAGCAATGAAAATGCAAGATCTTATGTTGTCATTTTCCTTCATTCGTCAACTGATGGCTCTCGGATCCGAACTTGGATCTGGCTTGGCTGCATCTACTTAGACTCTCATATACAACTCTCGAGCTCCTCCATTTACCAATAAGGCCCCAGAACCCTGTATTACCTCAGATCTCATTTGCTGCCTCAACGCAAATGTTAATCCTGCTGTATTGAATTTATGGGGTGTTTTCTGGTGATTTATAAGTGTAATTTGCTTTTATTGTTCTGTCTGTCTTAGTTTCTTTCTCAGCCTTCCTCCGTTTTTTAGTGTTTTTGGGTTTTCTTGTGATAGTCATTCTTTCCTTTCTTACCTTCTTGTCTTGGGTACTTTTTGGTACCATCATTAGTACTTCTTCCTTCCTTCCTTTCTCTGCTTTGGCACACCCTTCCCATTAATTTTTCTATAAAAAAATCTCTCCTGTCTTCTTTTTTTTTCTGCCATAATTTCTCTTTTAATATGATGGGAAGACCTACTGGTTTTAAAAGGTGCACTTCTTGTGGGCATAAAATACCAAATTCTGATGCCCGCAGGGAATGCATGTATTGTTAGGAGTGGCCCACCCTGATACTCTATGCTCCATTTTTGTGAGATTTAACACTGGGGCCTTGAGTAACTGCCACAACAAATTTAGTCTTGAAAGGGTTACTCCCCTCTTCTGCCACTTATTCTGCTGCTTCTGTTTCAGGGACTAAAACTCCCATCAAGAAACAAGACTTCCTTGGAGACGAGGAAACACAGAAAATGGTGTCCCAACCATTCTCTGAAACCAGCTCTGATCTCTGAGCTGCTTGCTAAATTTGAGAAAATATTGGATCGGACACTGGGGACAATTATATCTCTAAGAACTGATCCCCTAAGTTTGCTCTGGAGCCTATCCCCCCCCCCCCAGCTCCATTCACTGT
Source organism: Protopterus annectens (assembly GCF_019279795.1). Taxonomy (NCBI): domain Eukaryota; kingdom Metazoa; phylum Chordata; order Ceratodontiformes; family Protopteridae; genus Protopterus; species Protopterus annectens. The sequence goes on along the minus strand of NC_056739.1, from coordinate 1,084,787,066 downwards.
TTCTCCAAGAAACACTGAGGACAATGCTACATCCCCTCTGTACCTCATCCTCTGTCAGGTTCTCCAAGAGTCTAAATAGAGCTGAAGTGGGTAGGATGATGAAGATGTTTTTCAGGGCTCAGAATCAGATGGGGTTTTGCAGTCTCCATCACCCATCGGATCCATGAACCTCTAACCTACTTCTTATTCACTTATTTCCGTCTGAAGATTTTGAAGTCCTCAGATCCAAGAATCAAGAGAGTTACTGTGTCAGATTGGAAGACAGCTAGGTTTTTGACTCTGACTGCATCCCTGCCTCATTCGGTGCCAATCTCCCTGGAGCAGGATGAGTCTCAGAGCTAAAGTTCTCCCATGCAGAGAATGAGATTTTACTGCAGACTGTCCATCTTAACTATTGGCTGATGATTTGCCATTATAAATCCAACCATCTGTATCGTTACTCTGTCTGGTAAGATTGCATTCATGCAGGACACCTTCCTCTAAGCAAGGGCTGGATAGTGCCTGTGACCCTCTCAGGAGAGGGCAGTCCTGTGTACAGGGACATGCATGGAATTCAGACGTGTCCTATGGGTGCCCTGAAGCTATCTGTAGGAGTTCACAATAGTGCTGCAACATCTGCTGAGGCCATATTCCAGCAGACACATCTGCACACATGTCTCCAATGCCCACATACATACACACATGTACAGCAATAGTAACAGTGCTCCTGCTTGGTATATCCTAGATTCAGCCCCCCTCCCCCACATATGACATAAATAGCACTAGGTTAATATCAGTCATATCATCACACACACACACACACACACACACACACACACACACACACACACACACACACACACACACACACACATACACACATACACACACACAAACACACACACACTTTGCAGGGAATGACACTGATCACTTTGTCCGTCCCCACTTGTACAAATAATAATTCTGCTTGACCCTCTGTGCATTGTTACCTAGCTAGACTATGTCTGATGCACTTTGTGGCCAATCTGTGCATAAATGAGTACTGCCTGGTTTTAGGTTTGCATGCATCACTTTTAATATTCTATATAATGCTTTATTCTCGTCCATAGTTATGAGCCAGCTGATGTATTTTAGCCATTGCCAAGGCATACTACACCCAACTTTGTCTGCCATAGTCTGTCCCTGCTGCAAGCTGCAACACAACCTCCTTATCAGGCTCGTCCTCTACTTCCTGCTGCAGCTGCTTCCTCTAAATGATAATATGGAACTTATCACAGACAGAAAATATCGGTGTCAGGGTCATACTCCAGAGCACTACCAGGTACATCCAGGCAGAGAAAGCAGGCCTTCAGCAGGCAAAACATATGCTAGATGGTGACTTAGGTTTGTGACAGGGCATGGTTGTAGTCATTGTGTGCCACGGTCTGTGGATTTCTGCTAGGAGTCATCATCCATGACTCCAAAACATATCTGTTATCACGGATAAGATGGCCCTGGGGAAAGATTGCTCCACACACTGCTGATATAGGTCTTATGTGCCAAATGTGAGAATTGTAAGTTTGACTAGGTGGCCTGCAGGCACATTATAGATTATACCTTGTGCATTACATACCACCTGACACCTGATGGAGTTGTAACATTTATACTTAAATCAACTTCTTTCCTGCTCACCAGGTAGATGCCTTTATTTCAATGCGAATGTAGTCTTTGGCCCCCAGTATGTCTGAAAAAGCCTGCATGGTGTTGGCTCTTTCCTCTGTGGTACAAAGGAACCACATATCTTCTCCCACATGCTGTAGCATGGCATCAAGGAACTGATGGAGTGACCTAAAGCTAGATGCCTAGGACACCTTTACAGTGTCTCCTGCTGGTCACTGAAAGGTCCCTGTAGCTAGTATACTCAAAGCCACACATACCATACTCAACACATCCTATGGGTCTGCAAATGAGGGTGGCACATCATTTTAACCTTTATAGTCTTTAAGTGATTGTAGTTACTAAGTCATACATTCCCCAGTCTGTTGTCCTCTCTTCTATTTTGTCATATTCCATACTTCTTTCTCTTACACTCCATTCCTTCCTCTTTGCTTACCTTATTTTGCCCTAATAATCTAAATTTCACATCTGTTAACCAGGATTGTGACCTTGCTTTGAACCCTCTGATGTAAGTGTGATGTATATGATTATATGATGGACTCCAGAGCTATGTGTGTATTTACATCAGTACTCTGGGCAGGGTTAGAATGAGCACCAGTACTCTGGGCAGGGTTAGAGTGAGCACCAGTACTCTGAGCAGGGTTAGAATGAGTGCCATTACTCTGAGCAGTATTAGAATGAGCACCAGTACTCTGAGCAGGGTTAGAATGAGCACCAGTACTCTGGGCAGGGTTAGAGTGAGCACCAGTACTCTGAGCAGGGTTAGAATGAGTGCCATTACTCTGAGCAGTGTTAGAATGAGCACCAGTACTCTGAGCAGGGTTAGAATGAGCACCAGTACTCTGAGCAGGGTTACAATGAGCACCAGTACTCTGAGGAGTGTTAGAATGAGCTGACATTGTTCTCCTTTGCATGTGGCATGTGAAATCTCCTGTAGCAACCATTTATATTAGACAGCATTTATAACAACTATCTGTACCTTTAAAATGCATGCTTTACCCATACTCATTTTGTCTATTTGTATTGGACTTGCATTTACTAAGTAGACCATCAAATTTACTGTTATGCTGTTGTAGTTTTTTATATGCCAGTGTCATGAAACTGTATATGTTCTCAATATACATGTTTAACGCTCTGCTGATCTTGTTTTGGCTTATCCATATATCACGTAAGACTTCATTAGCATAGTGCTTGTTTTATATATGAATGTGTATATCCATTTCGTTATCTGGAAAAATGTATTTATATTGTGGACTTTTTGTAAGTGAGCCTTGTATATCTGCAGCTTTTCTTTATAGATGTCTCTCTACAGCAAATGGGCTTTGCCCTGTTGGAACTCCTAGTGGACTGATGAACAGACAAATATAAATACAAGCAAAAATAAGTAAGTAAATAAATAAACACACACATGGACATATACTCACATGTGTGTGCATGCATACACACATAGCACTCACATCTAATACCTTTGGGATGAGGATGCAAACCTGTGTAGAAACAACAAAGACATGCAGGCTCCACACAGATGACAGTTACTTAAGAAAAGGAGAGCCAAGCTCTGTGTGGCAGCTGCTTCTTATAACACCAGATGATGATATTACTTTTAAATCTCTAGCAAAATGATTCCTAATGCAGTATTAATGTTTGCATTTCCATTGACTGTGGGTGTGGCAGTTGCATTGTATTATTTATACAATACTAGCAGCATACCCACAAATTTCAGACATCTGTTCCTATAAAGTGAAAGAATAGTGAGCTCAAAATGGTTTACTTGAATAATTCCAAACTGAAATGATCAGAGTGCTATGGCAAGATTATTAAAATGCTTGTTCTTTTTACAAGTACCAGGATACACCAGTGTGAATCATGAAACCAACAATCTCCTCTTTAAAGAAAATGGGGTCACTGGAAGTTCTTTACTCTGCTTACTTTTTTGAGAATTACATATTTAAAGGGTTTGCTTCACTATGTAATGATCTATAGTATTCAAACTCAAAATGAAAAGTCATAGTCCCAGTGTAAATACGCAGGACCCTTACTTTGCCCTAATAATCAAAATTTCCCATCTGTTAACCATGTTTGTGACCTTGCTTTGAACCCTCTGATGTAAGTGTGATGTATAAGGTTACATGATAGACTCCAGAGCTCTGGATGTGTATTTACACCAGTACTCTGAGCAGGGTTAGAATGACCTTAATAGACTTGTAATTCAGATTTCTATTTATACCTATATATATTTATAGCTTTATTTTTGGTTATGTAATGACTTCCAAGACTTCCTTCTCCTACTCTGCCTTACCCAGTCCTGTCCCCGGCAGTATATACTGCATCTCTTGCCTCCTCTTCTGAGTGTGCTTTACACTGAACAGAGCTGTTGGTATTCTGGGCAATTTATGCACCCAGGTTGACCCCCCCCAAAGAAAAACAAAGTAGCAGGGAGATATTGTAGTCTATGTAAGCTATTTAATTTCTCCTTACAAGCCAGCTGTAACAAACAATGACTGCCAAGAAAAAAAACCTTCAGACTAAGTAGGGAGATATTATGTTACCAACATAAGCTGCATAATACCTCATTGCATGTTGTAGCGAGCACCGTCATAAAATTAAAAAAAAAGACCTTCAGCCTAAGCAAAAGCTATTATGGAGCTTTATAAGCTACACAATGCGTCCTTGCTAACCTGTAGCAAATAGCTTTGGTAAACTGTAGCAAAAATGCCTTGATATTGTAAGAAACACTGAAAGTCACCATGAACCCAGCTGCATATGAATACATGAATATTAATAATCCTCAAAGGGACTGATCACCCATATCACTCAACAGTAACTGTGCTTCCTAATAACCAGTTGCACCTTCCCCCTGCCCTTGCTATGTCTCTGGCTTTGAGTTTCTTAGCGCTGAGTACCAGCTGCAATTTCTTCACCTAGACTTCATTTTTTTTCTGATCCTCCTACAGATGCTCATGATTCCATCTCATTTTTTGAAAAGATAGCTACTGTTTCTGATCCCCTGCGAAACAGCTAGTATGAAAATGCTAAATAACAGTGGGACAAAGACTGATCTCTGCACTTTACAAATCATCCATCTTTCAGACAAGAGTATCCATCCATTGTTATTAGCCTTTATCCTATGAGATGAGACATGGGAAAAATTCTTCTTGCTAGCTTGGCTTCCAACCATATCCGTTAAGTTTTCTAGCTAAGCTCATATGTGGCATGGAGTTAAAAGTATTGCTAATGTCCACATAGCTCACATCCACCAAATTATCCTAGTCAACTTCAACCATGACCAATACAAACAGATTAGTTTGGGCTGGAAGGACTCGCTGTAGCAGGTACTGTATATCATTATGCTAGAAGTCAGTTATTCTCCCTTGAGTGACCTCTACTTCACCTTGTCCAGAAAGGGTATCAGGCTAATGGATCCATATTTATTTGACTGGCATCATACCCCTCCCCAACTTTTTGGCAAAGGCAACTACCATTTCTGATACTAGAGACAGGACAAATAGTTTCATTCTGCCTGCACTTCTCCCAGGTTCTTACACTCCTGCAAGGAGGCTTATACAGACAACACCTCCCTGATTTACTTACCTCTCAGTATCAAGAATGCACTACCCATTGACTTTTCGGCTTCCACGTCCATGTTCTCCTCTCACTTGATACATACCACTGCCATCTTTTCCAAAGAGTTCTGTAACTTATTCTTCAGGCACTCTCCCTTCACCCTTGCCCTGCTAATGCCACATGCCTCCTACCTCTGGCAATTCAAAGTACTGCTGATTTCTTTTACATTTACGTTTTCTTTTCTCATTTGTACCTCTGGAGCTTTCCTGTTTTCTATTCCTGCAATTCTTTACTTACCTTTTTCATAAATATGTTAACAAAACTGCATACAGATCCCAAATAATTCTTAGAAGGAAGGCTTTTCTTTCCTTTGATAAAACCTTTACAGTGCTATATGCAAATAAAGCACAATTAAATACCTATTTTCGCTGTTTTCTTCTGATTCCACAATGTCCTATAAATCTTGCATTATCTCCTTATCTCCAGTTTCTCACAGAATTTGAGATATCTGTGACAACAGGTGGCACTGCCAGCCATGACAGGAGCAATAGGGCAGTGTATTTGTAACATATGCCAGCACAGCTGGCTGGAAATTTGTAAATAAACTGATTTGTGCAGATGATTGCACTGAAAATATATTTGTGAGGTTTGCTTGTGTTAAAATGTATCAACAGTGCACCCTGCTGGAAGGAAAATAAATGTACATGTATTATTGTAACTGAATTAAATGTATATATTGTAACAGCATATACTAGAAGTGAAGAGGTTAATCTTAATCCACCTGACTTTGCAAAATATTCTTGAAATGAAATTACTTTATGGATTAAGCCATAAAGATGTTATCCCACAGTTTTGAATGGAGCCAGTGACACAATGTCTGTGCTATTTATAATATATATATATATATTTTTATTTTATAGATTTGTTTTGTTAGATTAGTTAATATACAGGCTGCTATGTATTAAAATGTTGATTATATATACTTGTGATCAATAGTATATAGACTTTCTGACAATATACTATGTTACTTGAGTCTGATGGTTTCAAAAGAAATGCAACAAAAAGTGTTTTTAAGTTACACCCTGTTCTAATTAATTGAATAAGTGAGGATTCAACATCATTGGTTGATCAGCTCTTAATTTAATTAATGTATTTTAGATATAATGAATGAGTTTTGATAATGTTCATTGAATCTGAAGAAGCGTGCCTTTGTGGATGCACGCAAAAGCGCTTATTCTGTTGTTTTAATAAAGAAATATTCTTTATACGTGGTGGTGGCTTCCAGTCTATACTACACTCTTCGTTCCTGCTCTGGAAACACCTTTAAGGGTCAGGTTTGCTGCTATTTACGAGTTTGGATATATCTCTTGCTTTCTCCTGTCCCTACGCGATGGATACTTCAGCATTAGAACTGGACTACAACCCAGAAAAGAGTTTCTCCAAATGGAATAATTTGTGTGACAAGAAAGCTAATCCTCTACTTACCTATGAGCTAGCAACTGACGCGGCTCTCAATGAAACAGGTACTGTTAACTTGCTTTCGGAATTTAATCCCATGTTCAAAGAACTTGAAAATAACTTGTATAGACAATTCCGATTATTATGGCAAAGACGCCACTTAGAGGCGTGTCTACATTTTAAAATAGTTCCGAGAGGAATGAGAGTGCTGTGTATGCCATCTTACGGCAACTCTCATCCGGAACTATTGAAAAACTGGCAAAAGCTTAATTTAGAGCTTAGCTTTAATTACATAAAGCTACTCATAGACTATTTTCTCCCTATAGAAAATGCCCTAACGGAGAAAAATGACAGTCTATATAAAGAAATAATAAAGAGATTTAAAGGGGAAACTTTTAATAACAGACTTGACAACCTGCTAAATCAAATAAATGCATATGGGGAAAGACTTCAGGCAATAAAACTACGTAAATTACAGAGAGACCACAAAGACTTTATGAACGGTCAGGTCTTTGTATGGGCGAGACAAGATCATGATAATCTGCAACAGAGAACCGTAATGGTAACTTCGGATACACAAAGAAACATTTCTGATATTCATGATGACATTTCCCATTTAACTACTGCCACCACACGTGATGACATCATGCCGACATCGACCGGAAGTCTTAGACAGGTCCCGCATGAACTAAATGATACTCCACCTCCTAACCAAATGGCCATGCAGCAACAGGGGGACTTGGGAGCAAGACCAAAACTCCAACAGACCAACATTGAATCTTTTTTACCACTACCGATGCGCATAAGAAGGGGTTCAAGAGGAAGATCGGAGAGTCGAACAAGAGGGAAAAGGAAGTTCTCAGGGGAACCGCAGCACAAAAGGGGACGCCAGAAGGACTGAAGAGTTTGGTTTACAACTTGTTGGATTTAACTTTGAGTAATACGGACTACTCTCTATTGAATAAGGGCTTAAGCTATATACCGGCACAAATCAGTAAGATTTCTGATTTATTAACTGATTTAAGAGCTTTTGCTCGTAAAATAGCGCTAAAATTGTCTTTTAAAAATGCCTCGAGTAACACTACAGATTTCAATGTTCAACATAATTTTGAATGTTTTAAAAGGAAAAGTATATACACGCCTGTATTTCATCCTTGTATAGATGCGTTTATTAAATTATGTGAAAATGATTTGTATAAGCATTATATATCATATAATAAGGGTCTCTTACCTTTGTTCCACAATTTAACAAGAGATGAATGGATGTCATTAAATACTCTAACTGAAAATTCAAATGTGGTCATCAGACCAGTAGATAAAGGTGGGGGCTTAGCTCTGTTAAATAGTAAAGATTATCTTGTATACATGGAACTTCTCTTAAAGGACAATATTACATATAAGTTAATAGATGAAAAAATTGTCCAAAGATTGATTTTTCAAGTACACCAAGATTTGAATGAACTACTATTATGTAGACAAATTAGCTATGATTTTTATTTATTTTTATTGATTGAGCATCCCACTTTACCTTATTTGAAAGGTCTTCCAAAAATGCATAAGGGATCAATACCACCTCCCATGCGTCCCATTGTGGTTGGACACAATTGGGTAACAGAAAATGTCTCTATATTTTTAGAGAAAAAATTAAAACCATTAGTGTCTGCTGTTCCTACCATTTTAAGAGACTCTTATCAACTGATTGACCATATCAGAAATTTGGATTTTCAGGTTTCAGAAACACATCTTTTAGTTACACTAGATGTAAAGAGTCTGTTCACTGCAATTCCTAACCTATATGGAATGGAAGCTATTAGGTCTTTATTAAATAAGGATGGAAAATTTACTAACAATGAACAAGTCCTAATAAATACACTATTGGAAATAGTTCTGACCAATAATGTCATGACTTTTAATGAGCTTTTCTATATACAACAGTGGGGGGTAGCCATGGGCACCCCCTGCGCTAACACTTATGCAAACCTTGTTGTATATAGCTGGGAGATTACAAGTTTATTTACACATCTTAGTTACAAAAAGGTACTTTGTTACCATAGGTTTGTAGACGACATACTTTTGTTATGGGATGGAACTATACATGAATTAAAAAGCTTTATAATGGACCTAGAGAAGACTACAGACTTTCTAAGGTTTTCGATTGAATATTCAGCCTCTGAAATTGATTTTCTGGATTTAAAAATTAAAAAGAATGGACAAGGGGGATTAAAAACCTCATTATTTAGGAAAGAATGTTGGAAAAACAACTTGTTGCAATACGATAGCATGCACCCAAGGTTCATTTTTAAAAACATAGTGATGGGACAGTATGTAAGGATAGATAGAATATGTCAAGATCTTGATGTAAGAAACAACGAATTTAACAAACTAGAAAAAATGTTTCAAGAGAGAAAGTATAATTTAGACATGGTTAGAACTATAAAAGATTCTTTCATACAGGAAAATGATATACATAGGAGCCATAAGGACTATAGTTGTTCTGGTGTCAATAGAGGTTGGAATTTTTCATTTAAATATAATAATAGAAATTCTTTAAAAATAGATCCAGGTTATGTCAGATGTATTATCACCTATACAAGTGACAACAAACAGATAACTGATATTATCTCAAAGAACTGGCCTATTCTTACAACAAATGGTGAAATTAAACAGTTGGTTGGTGAGAGACCAAACTTTACATATAAAAACTCAAAGAACTTGAAACGAATACTTTGTGATGAGAAAAGATCTAATACACCTCACATAATAAAAAATCTAACTAATAATAACATCAGAGGTACTTATTCTTGTGGGAAATGTAGTTCTTGTATATGGATATCTAAGGAGAAGAGTTTTTTCCATCCTGAGCTACTATTTAATTTTGAATTCAAGTGCACTGCAAACTGTGAGGACAGCAATGTCATTTATTTGGCCACTTGTGAGTCATGTCCGGCATTTTATGTCGGCATGACCACAAGAAGATTTAGGGAAAGAATACAAGAACACATTTATGCCATCAAAAAAGCTGACCACAAGAATGCTTTGGCCAAACATATTATAGATTTTCCTGAACATAAGTTCTTATTTAGGGTGTTACAAAAGAAAGAACTGAATATCAGGAAAGGTGATAATTTTAATGACCTTGAGAATATAGAACTAAACTGGATCTTTAAATTTAGAGCACAAAGTCATCCAGGGTTAAATACATATGTGAGTATTAGATCACACTTAAAGAAACGAAGATATTAATACTAATAGAAATATTTATTTATTTCATGGGGATGGTTTCATACTAATAATACTTTGTAAGATAGATTGAGATCTCCGTATACACTAGGATATTCCCCCCCCCTCCTTTTCCCTTTTTACAAATGGAATTTTTGATATTAAATATATGAAATTTGAAGGGGGATAACATCCATAACAATAATATACTTATTATATAGAACATCTTATATTCTATTAGTAAAAATGTACATGTACATATGGACATGAAATATGACTAACAATATATATCTATATATGTTTAATTAATTGTTTCTTTCTTTCTTTTCTTTTGTGTACATTGTGTATAACTCTATGATGGCTTATATAGAACTATTTTGTGCTTGTAAGAAAGATAGGGATAGAGCAGATATATGAAAATAATCTATCCATACACAGATTACTATGGTCTCTTTATGCAAAAAAATTTTTTATGAAAACACATGCATTATCAAGGATAGAGCTTATATTATGAAATTGTTATAAACTGCTCCTAATATAGGTTATAAAGGAAATACTGGCATTGGTTTTAAAATGTATATTTGTCAATTTTATAACCATTATTTATAATATATATATATATATATTTTTATTTTATAGATTTGTTTTGTTAGATTAGTTAATATACAGGCTGCTATGTATTAAAATGTTGATTATATATACTTGTGATCAATAGTATATAGACTTTCTGAAAATATACTATGTTACTTGAGTCTGATGGTTTCAAAAGAAATGCAACAAAAAGTGTTTTTAAGTTACACCCTGTTCTAATTAATTGAATAAGTGAGGATTCAACATCATTGGTTGATCAGCTCTTAATTTAATTAATGTATTTTAGATATAATGAATGAGTTTTGATAATGTTCATTGAATCTGAAGAAGCGTGCCTTTGTGGATGCACGCGAAAGCGCTTATTCTGTTGTTTTAATAAAGAAATATTCCTTCTACGTGGTGGTGGCTTCCAGTCTATACTACACTTTATGGATTAAGCCATAAAGATGTTATCCCACAGTTTTGAATGGAGCCAGTGACACAATGTCTGTGCTAGAGAATAGTTGGTAACTACTGTAGGAAGAGTGAAATGGCTTTATGGTTTTATGACTTCCAGAAGATCTGAGCAAAGCTCTATCTGTGTGTATGGTAACACATAGGTGCTAACATAATGTCAGCTTCTAGTGTTGGTGATAGCATGAGAAATAGAGTCAAGTGACCAGATGTGTGTGATGTCATTCTGTAAGCCAAAACAATAATTACATATTAGTAAGAGTTTGCTCTCAGCTTTCTGCATTCTGCCTTGGATCTGACAACACCCACATCACCTTGCCTTGCAGTAGTAAATAACTTAACTAGGGAACAGTAATTCTTTTAGATTAATCAGGAAAATATAGTGAAATTATAAGGACTGTTTTCTATAACTGTGCAAAATTTTGCATTGGTGTTATTTTTAATATTCCCTGTGACAGAAACTCTGGTGTTTACTGTCAATAGATATTTCATATTTTCTTGTTCTTTTATTATTCATTATTAAATATATTTAAAGTTTTCATTGTGGCCGGTCCTTTTTATAAAATATTTCAGCTTTGAGCGTATTTGTACATATTTATTTGGTGATTACTCTGGCCACTCTTGAAAGCTGGCTGTTTGGTCAACATTACCATATGTATGCTTTTTTATACATTCTTATCTAACATTTATGTATACATTTTGCTCTTATAATGTGCAAAAGTCACCTCTTTCAGTCTCTATTTATTGGGGATTTCAATTATCCCACCATCAACCGAGAAACCTATGCTAGTCTCAACTCGTTAGGGCAAAAGTTCCTTGACTTTGTTAATTTAAATGCCATGGAGCAAATTGCTCATACCTTGACAAGAAGAACAAACATTCTAGATCTGGTCTTCACTAACATTTCAAACAGATGCAATGCTGCAACTGTTGGACACTCATTAGTTAAATCTGACCACAAAATAGTCACCTTCGAGCAGGCACTAACACCAGAACTCACAATGAGTGAAATCAGACTAAAAATGTCACAAAGGCAAACTGTACCCTCCTAGGTGAAAGTATAAATGCATTCCAAGCCCCACCCCAAGCTGGAAGTGGTAACTACACCAAAGCTTACACTAAAACCCTGTACAATCATTTGCACAAGTGTATAAACTCAGTTGTACCTGAAAGAATCAAACCTAGAGCTCCAAGTAAAAACAAGCTGCCATGGTGGACATCCAGCATCAACAAACTTTACAATAAATGCAAAAAGTTTCTGTCCAAGAAAACAAAGGCAAGGTCCCAACAATGGAAAATCCCTCTCCCTTGCCTCAACAGGCAAGTAAAACAACTTTTCAAATCCTGTAAGAGCTCCTTTGAGAGAAACCTAGCAAGTACAACCAAGTATAACCATAAGACCTTTTACAGCTATGTACATAGTCCAAAGAGTAGGACCCAAACATGTGCAGAACTAATGACTAACGGTATCACACAGACTGACCCCACAGAGATAGAAAACCTGCTAGCGGATAGATTTCTGGAAAATTTCACTCCCTTATCCCCTCCAAACTGATCACAAACCTTCCCTCAAAGTTCACCCCACCCTACATATCCAAAGAACAGGTCCTCAAATCCTTGTCTAAGGCAAAAAACACAGCCTCTATGGGACCTGGCAACATCCCAGGCTGTCTTCTAAACAGCCTGAAACATAAACTAGCATCACCACCTAATCACAGGCTTTGTCCTTGCATAATGAAGAACAGCAGCAGTTATTCCCCTCCACAAAGGTGGCCTAGCAACAGACTCAGGGAATTACAGACTCATAAGCCTGACCAACTTCATCTGTAAGGCCATGGAATGTATTGTTATAGACCTCATAAATAAAGACATAGGTGACCTCCAAACCTTGGATTCTACCCAAGCTGGCTTCAAGGGCAGATCCTGCTTGTTAAATCTGATGGACTTCTTTGTAAATGTGACCAGGGCCATTGACAAGGGCAAATAAGTGCACACAGCATACCTTGACTTGGTAAAGGCTTTTGACACAATCCCACATTCAGGCATTACCGATATACTTAGAAAACTGAATGTAAACCCCTTTGTTGTAAGATGGGTTGCCAACTGTCTCACAAACTGGATGCACCCTATCAAAGTGGGTGACTCCACATCAGCCAGCAACACTGTTACTAGTGGGGTGCCACAGGGATCAGTGCTGGGCCTCCCTACTGTTTGGTATATACTTCTCAGAAGTTCAGGTCAAAACTAAGGGGCTGTGGCTGACCAAGTTTGTGGCGACTGCAAACTAGATGCAATCATTGAATCCCCAAATGATATCAATATACTCCATGAGAGTCTTATGCAGACCAACAACTGGTGTATTAGTCATGGTCTCAAACTGATTGCAAAGAAATGCATCATCATTCCCTTTGGAACAAGCAATGTCCCTTCACTCTATCAAATCAATAACAATACCCTAAGTACTCATGAAGGTAAGGGATCTAGGATCACAAGTTGATTGCAGTCTTAACTTTGACCACCAAGTGTCTACTGTAGTAAGGAAGGCTTTCTATGTAGCACACTTGATTAGTAAAAGCATCACCTTGAGAGTAAAAGAGGTTATAACTCCTCTATACTTGGCACTAATCTAGCACATAGTTGAGTCTAGCAACCTGTTTGGCATGTACAGTGCAAAGCACCTGCAGCAACTGGAGAGACTTTAAAGATTTCTAACAAGGAAGATCAAGGGGCTCCAGCACGTGCCTTACATAGACCAACTAAAGTCTATGTCATTATGCTCCATGTCGTATAGACTTCTTAGGAGAGACTTATGCCTGGCCTACAGAGCAATCTAAGACCCAAACCTAATGAACTTGCTGCATATCCGTAAGTCAAATGGGACTAGGGCTACCCATTCCAGGGACTTAAATATGGCCTGCCACATAAATAGGACATGCTGGACAGACAGATTTATCTCCCAGAGACTGCCACATCTTTGGAACAGGCTACCAATTCATGTGAGACAGAGCACCTCTATGACACTGTTCAAGAGGAATGTGGATGAGTGGTAGGGGCACTGTAAATTCTTACCCAGGATAGTGCCCACAACCCTCCTGGATGCGGGCAGTCATCACTAAATGCAGTCTTGGGTATTGGCTAGCATTTTTCATGGTATTACATTGGGATGAAACTGCTAGGTTTAAAAATGACCTCTGGGTTGATAGCCTAGTAATAGCCTTTGATCCTACGATCCTATAACCATAAGCTTGACTGTTTCCCATGGCATGAAGTACTGTCACTTGTCTGAGTCCACAAAAACATTCACAGAGATCTCAAATGTTATTTCTTCACATTATTCTCTAGATTTAGTTGTATATAGCCATCATAAGAGTTATATTAGATTGGATTTTCATGACAGCAGGAGACACAATTCTACGTAACCCGCCCTTAAGTGCAATTCACATTTTACCTCCATTCCATCCCTACCTTCTCCTTCACTCCTTTTTTTCAGCCTGCTCTTGCATTCTTCAATATATGTTTAATTGCCTGTCCAATCTACCACTCTTGTAGTCTGTTCCATGGGTTCATTCCTGTTTCTTTTAAATGTATTTTGTAGTTTCAAGGAGTAGTTAGCTTCTATAATCAGGTACCCGATCCTCTTCTTCCCAGTTTGTCCTTCTTGTTTAGGATGCCCTCTTCCCATTTCCCACATTCAGGATCTCCACCTCCCATTTCCCAGATATATGTTATGCATTTAGTACATGTCACTATTAGCCATATTCATCTCTTCCCCCCAGTGTGCCATTTTAATAACCTTCCTCTGGACTCCTTCCAGCAGTCTCATGTCCCTTTCTTTGTATGACCTCTAGAATTAATACTCAAGGTGTGACATGATTAGGGCTTAGTAAAATGAAAAAAAATTGTCTCTTTGCTCCTCAAAAGTATCTTACTGAGGATGCAGCCAAGCATTCTGTTGCTGCTGCAGCTGCCCTCTTATACTGTTCCCAGTTGTCCTGTCCAGGTATGATCAGCACCACCAGATTGTATTTCTGATCTCTTGCCACCAATTTCACATATCAGCTGATATTTAGCACCATGGTTGTTAAATCCCAAGTACCAACTTTATAAATTATTGGCTTTGCATTTGTCTGCACGAAACCAGAATTATCTTTCAGCCCAATTTCCAAATCCATCCCTAAATTCTTCCACCCGCTTGACCTATATTTGTTTAACCTACAAAGAAGCATATCCTGAAGCATATCTTGTTCTCTGTTACTTTAAATAAGCCTAAAATAAATGTTGAGTACTGAGCTCAAGGTTGATCTTGTGGTACTCTACCAATCACTTTCTTCACACATGGGTTTGCCCCTTTCACAGCAACCTTGTGTGTTCTACTCTTCAACCATACAGCAGTCCAGTTCACTGTGGTCCTACCACTAATCCTTCCCTTTTTCCTTTTTAGCACACTGAAGAGGGATTGATCCAGAGGCCTGGATGAATTCCAGATAGACCATGGCTGCTGTTAACTCTCCTGCCAAGTTTTTTTTATGTTCTTCTGTAACCCTGACATAAAACTGGATCAAGTTTGACTGGCAGTTGCATCTGGCTATGAGCCTTTGTTTGCTTACCTGAACATTGTTGCCTTCTAAGAAAGCAACCAGCCTTTTCTGTAGAATTTCCACTCTGTGACTTTCTCTGTCACTACTTTTTGATCACTAGAACTGTAGTTACTCAGATTTTTCCTGCTCCCCCTTGTACAATGGTAATGTATGAGTCATCTTCCTTTTTTCAGACACTTCTGTACTGGCCAGTGATCTGCTGAAGATTTTCCATCACACTATCCAGATTGCAAGAGACTCTGGTATATTGCCAGTCTGATTTTTGTGCATAAACATTTGTAACAGCAGATGGTCCACTCTACACCTCCTTCCTATCCTTAGTATTCTGCCTACTGCTCACCACAGTCTGACATCACTTCATCCTAGCACAATACTCCCTCCTTGTTTTCCTTCTTGAACACTAACATAAAGTATTCATTACAGTTGTATTTCCCAGTCTTTTATGATTTCGCTCCCATATTTTGCTTAGTCTCACAATATAAGGCCCTTCATTCTTGATTTCTGCTTTATACCTATTTTTACTTCATTTGTTCAGAGCTTCCCTGTGTGTGGTTTGGACACCAGTGACTATAAGACTTGGATTGCTTCTAAAACCATCTGTGGACCTACAAAGGTGATATAAGTATTTTTATTTATTTATTATTTGCACTTGCTCTAATATCTCAGTGCTGTTTAACACTTCTGCACTGCATTTATTGATTTGGTTGAATTTATCACTGTTTTTCAGCCTGTACGTGTTAAAGAAACACCATCTGTTTTTACTGTACTGCTCTTAAGTTGTTTTAACAGACTTCTGATATTTCCTAACTTCCTCTGACACTGCAAAAGTTATTCTGAGTTTGCCAAAATATTTCTATGTTTTGCAAAGTTTTTCTGTGTTTGTAGAAGTTCGCCAATATTTGAGGACTTTTTTCTGCATTTGTGAATATTTCTCAGGGTTTGTGAACTTATTTTCAAGGATTCCTGATACTGCAGGAGTTCTGCCTTTTGCAGTAAAGCATTTGTTACTGCGCTTAAGCTTAAACCCAGTTTGTTTTACATTAAGAGGGTTCTTCTGTACTTTGGTGGGAGCAGAGGGCTGATTTTACCCATCCAAGTTGGAAACTCCTGGTGGAAGGCTTATTGTTTGTTTATGCGATTGGCCTGAGGGTTTAACTGCGTAAAGGTCTTTCATCCTACTGATATAAAAGTCTTGCATTTGTGCATCTCACAAATGCAGTTAACCATGCCTTGTATATAAACCTCTCTAGTTTAAAATCCTGTATATGAAATACTTTCCATAGTCTCCCACCATTCATAGCTGCTTGACGAGCTGTAAGTTTATGCAGAGAGCAGCACCACTGCAGGTTATCTAGTAGTATACGACTAAGCACTCTCACTTAGACCTTTAATTGAGTCTCCTTACTCCTTTTTATCTACTAAGGAACTGGTATAATGGATAGGCACTTCCCTGTCATCTCTGTTTCTCATCTGGTGGGCGTCCTGTGGCAGTGTAGTAGCTGTCTCATGTTCACTAACAACTATTTAATTTTAGAACAGACAAACACAATGTGTTACAGATATAGATACACAATATCATTGGAGGCAAAGCTCTCACATACACACAAGAAAAATGCAAATCCGGTTGACAGTGTTACACCCAAAAAACTCCCTAACAACACTAAGGAACAAACACATAGGCCCACATATGCGGAGGTACTCACTTCTAATCTACCCATACTTCCAAGACCTCCTAAAAGCATCTCTCATACACTCTAAAAAGACAGCTTCACACAACACATAACTCTGAAAAATCATAGTAACCCTGCTTCCATGCCAAGAAGGCAACACACCACACAGCCAAACATTCTAATTTTTGGGGATTCCATTGTAAGACATATTAATGTCCTCCATACCAGGATAAGCAAGGAGATGATCACAGTGAGCTGTCTGTCTGGAGCCAGGATCCGCCAGATCATGCATGCACTTAGGTCTTTAAACCACAAGTACCAGTATGACATGGTTATAATTCGTGTGGGTGTAAATGACCTAAGATGTATCTCACAGGACTATATGAAGAAAGACATGTTGGAGCTCTGAATATGTGTCCCAGGCAAGTGTGAATCTAGCCTTAAGTAACATCCTGCCTTCACCTATGATGATGCCACAGTACCCGCAAAAAATGATTGACTTCAATAATTGGCTTAGTTTCTGGTGTCACAACAAGGGGATCCAATATCTGTCAGCCTGGGGAGACATGATTGACAAACCATGATGCTTTGCCAGAGATGGTTTGCACTTGTCACCACTTGGCTTCCAGATAGTGGCAAAAACTTTATCTATCCCATAGTGCCTTTTTTAGGCTGTGCCAAGTTATTAAACCCTCAAACATAATAAAAATCTCTCATAACTACCTGAAGGTACTGCTGCTCAGTGCTATGAGTTTAAATAAAAAACTGTACTCCATGGAAGCACTCCTCACCCTGGAGGATGCAGACATATGTGCAGTCACAGAAACATGGTTCAGAGTCATGGAAAGCACCCTGGCTGTCAAAGGCTACAATGGCTTTCATATATTTCAGTCTCCCTCATCTCAGGATAAAACAAAAGGAGGAAGTGTCTCAGTGTTCATAAAAGACAAGTACACTACTAGAATGGTCCAACAACATGACTCGTTTGAGCTGCTCCATGTCCAATTAATCAGTGGTGTGACACCCCCCATCATATCCTTGCTAGCTACAGATCTCCTAACATGAGCCTGGAAAACCACACCTCCTGCCGAAACCTACTGGAATCTCTTGACATTCAGCCTAACACCATACTTATGGGTGACTTCAACTATCCCTCTATAAACTGGGAGACTTATACGACCCATAATTCACTTGCTTAGAGGTTTTTGGACTTCATCAATGCAAACACCCTGAAGTAACTAGTTAGCTCCCCAGCTAGAGGTACAAATACCCTAAACCTAGTAATCATGAACATGGAGGGGATGCTGCTCCATCCCAAGCATTAACTCCTCCCTGGTAAAATCTGATCAAGAAATGATCTCTTTTAGTATTAAAACTAACCTTGAACTCCAATAAACTTCAAACCTCTTAAGAACTTTATTAAGGCCAATTATATCAAACTAAGTGACAGCTTATTAAATTTTCAAGTCCCTCTGAACCCGGATGACACTGAGGCATACTCTGAGCTGTATGCAAGCACTGTACAGCCACATTCATAGCTGCGTAGAGGAGGCAGTACTTGTCTGGGTCAAACCTATGATTACCGGCAAAAATAAACCACCCTGGTGGACCCCTAGCATAACCCTCTAGACATATAAGGCTATTCAACAAAAGGAAAAAAATCTTCTCCAAAGCCAAGACGAAATGGACAAAACAGTGCTAGCAGACAGTCACCAGTCTAAACAATCAAATTAGAGAGCTGGTCAAATCTGTCAAAGAAAATTTGAGGCAAAGATAGCCTCCCAGGTGAAAGATAACCATAAGGCTTTTTTAATTGTTCATAACCAAAGGGGAAACACTCAGCAACATGCCAAGTTAATTATGAATGGGAACATTTACACCCAGCCTGAAACTATAGCAAACCTGCTGGCCAACAAGTTCAGTTCAAACTCCTCCCCCCATCACTTCCTACCACACCAAAGAAATACCCACAACCATCCCCCTACCAGTCATTATGAAGGAACAGGTCCTTACTGCTCTCACTAAAGACAAAAACACAACCTCCGTGAGTCCTAACAATATTCTAGGATGCTACTTAAATAGTTTAAAACAGAATCTATCAAGTCATCTAGAAACCCTTGTTAACTACAGCCTCTGGGCGGGCTTTGTCCCAGAGGAATGGAGGACTGCAACAGTCATTCCTTTGCACAAGGGTGGTCCATCAACTGACCCAGGGAACTACAGACCAATAAGCTTGACCAGCTTATCTGCAAGGCCATGTAGAGAATTATGGGCCTGATCAGTAATGACATAGGAACTCTCCAAACACTGGACCAGACCCAATTTGGCTTTGTCAAAGGGAGGTCATGCCTGCTTAATCTGCTGGACTTCTTTAAGAAAGTCACCAGGGTCATGGATGAGGGTAAAATGGTACATACCACTTATCTAGACCTGGCCAAAGTTTTTGACACAATCCCCCACATAGGGATCATAGATAAACTCACTGAGTTAGGCATAAACCCCTGCTTTGCCAGATGGCTAGCCAACTGGCTCACTGACAGGACACTTGTTGTCCAGGTAGGTGAATCCACTTCTGATAAGAAACCTGTTACTGTTTAATATCTACTTCTCTGAAGTGAAGGCCAATGTTGAGTGCCTCTGGCTCACCAAGTTCGCTGATGACTACAAGCTGGGAGTAATCACTGACTTCCCAAATGATGTTGAACATCCTACAAATAGGCCTAAAAATGACAAATGACAGGTGGCAAAACCATGGTTTGAGACTAAATGCTGAAAAATCCATAATCGTACCCTTCAGGTAATCAGATATCTCTGCAAATTATAATATTATAATATTCATAGCACACCCATAAAAGTAGACCCTGTAGTGAGGGACCTAGGAGCACAGATAGATAGTAACCTAATCTTTGACCACCAGATAGCTATGGTAGTGAGGAAATCCTATGTGGCTCAACTTATAAGTAAAGGCATGGCATCAAGATCAAAAGAAGTCATAGTGCCATTGTACTTGCCCTCATTGGGCCCATACTTGAGTACAATGCTCCCATCTGCATGTACCTAACTGGGCACTTACACCAATTGGAGTGGCCCCAGAAGTTTCTCACTAAATAAAATACAAAGCATAAGACACATGTCTTATGCAGACTGACTAAAGTTCCTATTCCTTTACTCCATTTCATATAGTTTATTGAGAGGGGACTTATGGCTGACCTACAAGGCATTGTCTGATCAAGCCCTGATGAAAATTTTACATTCACAAGAAAAATTATACAAGGGTTATGCATTCCATGGACCTGAACCTTATTTGTGAGTCTAACAGAACTTACTGGAGAGACAGATTCATATCACAGAGGCTGCCTCATCTATGGAATAAACTTTCCATCTTCATAAAACAAAGCCTGTACCTCACTCTCTCCAAAAATAATTTGGGTAAATGGATGGTGGCTGTAAATTCACTCCTGGGGTACTGCCCATGTCCCTTATGGACAGAGGCAGTATGTAAAATGACTTAGTGCTCCAACATCCAAAGTCCCACTACCCTGATACTACCCCATCCCATATCTGGGCAATTAATATATAACATTTTCACATCCTGGGTATTATTGGCTAGGCTTATAAGAGCTTTTGTGCCATTAGCCTAGTAATCATCTATGAACCTGAGTCCATCTACTAGTTTCCTTTCAAGTTGCACTTTTTCTGCCTTCACCTCCTTTGTTGCCTTTTTGCTAACTTCTAATATTGTGCCACCTCTACATTCCAACTCTCTCTTTTCTGTCTCTTGTACACATTATCAGTAAAGACTCAAAGACTCAGAATAGCTGCATAAAGGGTTAACATGAATTGCTGATTCTGAACTGTCTATTCTTTCTTGGAGACAACTAATACTGGCTTCTGATCCCAATAAGTCTGAGAGATCTTTTAGGTGCTTTCCTCCTCTGCCTGCAGCCCATCAAGCTACGTTTGGGAATGTCTCCCTAGTCATGAATATGTAATGAGCCTCCAATGGCAGGACTTTGTTTGGTGCAGCTGTGTTTTTTTAATGTACATTGAAGTGTCCAGTCCCTTGAATTGAGAAAGGTCAGCATTCTTAGAAACAATACTAAGAAAAAGTTTGAAACCAAATTGTCAGCTATAAATCTACATTGACTATATCGGCTGATAAATGAATGTCTGTAGATAGCAGTGCTAATGGCTGTGATGTCTCACATATGCTTAATTTTATTTTAACACAGGTGCATTCCTATTATTGTACTGAATATTCTATGGTGCTCCATTGGGTTTCATCTATACTGTTATTTCTTCCAACAGATCAGACCCTGCCTTTTCACTAAATATTATTTGAGAGTTGACTTCAAGTATTTACATTCAAACTGAAGGCTTCTAAAGGTATGCCAAATATTTATTTTAATTAATTTTGTGAGAAAGCAAATAATATTCATTATACAATTGTAGAATCTATCAAGATTATGTTTAGAAAAGCAAATCAGGCAGCCCAGATGCTTCAAGTTACATGATTTCCTTTTTTATTCTGTTACTTAGAGTTATACATTGTCTTCTATTAATGCAATATTCAACAAGTCAGGTCCAGGCAAGAGACTTTACACATTTAGCTATTTGATGATTCGGAAAGGGCTGCCTGCATAGAGGTACAGTTATTCAATTTGAGCAGATATTATAAAAAATATTGATGCAACATCCAACCTTGCCATCATTTGCATTGGACAGCAGGTAGTGTTTACATAGTCCAAAATGGCACAAATAGGTAAAGTGTTTTAACAAGTATGTTACTACCATAACTGTCATGCCAGGACCACTAGATCAGAAGCAATGAAACTGCACATGGCTTGAATAAATATGATATATAAGATACACTGACTGCCAAGAGAGACCATTTCCCTGATGTAAAGTCTAATCTAATCTCAGTAATTATTCTTAACCCAAAAAAAGCAGACAATTTGAAATATGCAAGTCCAGTAAAACTGGTACAAAATAAATCATGATGGGCTGAAACTGTAATTTCATGGACAGTGACAATAAAGTCAAAACTGAGATAATGTAAAGTTGTACATCTACATAGTTAAGAAGGGGAGCCCTCAGAAAGCCTGGCCTGATAGCCTCTACCAAAATATTAGGGAAGACCAAGAACTCTAGAGCTAACCAAAGAGCAAGCCAAAATAATATACCAGAAGTATATAGAAGTGTCTAGAAGGTGGATAAGAAAGCACGACATCCAAATCATGAAAAGCATAAACAGCTACTGAAAAAGTCAGCAACAAAAAAGTTTAGCTGTTTATTTCCCCATCAGCACACTTGCCCTACAAATGACAGACAGCACCTTTCTTGTGATAAACTTAACTCTACAGACAGATGTAGCTCAAACCCAAAGAATCAAGTTCAACTCAATAAAAATACAAAATATTACTCACATCCTGTAAGAAAATTATAACAGTCTGTAGATGTGGTTTGAATCCCCACTATTCTCTAATATAAAGTGAGAACTACAGTGTCAGATGGATGAGGTTTGTTTCCCACCACTGCCAACCAGTATGATTGACCACTAGGAGTGCGTTCTCTCAATTCACACCACTTGTGCTAAACTGATTTAAGGATGCAAAAGCACAAGCAAGAATCATAGTGCAGTTTCCTAAGTGCAGCTTGGCCGTTAGAATATGTATACATGCAGAAAATGTGTTGTTGCCCTGGATATGGGTCTTTACCATCCACGTTCAAGAATAGGCTTCACACTAAACATCCCACCTTGTAGGTTTCTGGCTTAGTTCCTCAGACCCCTTTCTCTCCACTCTCTGAGCTTCATGGCTTTCCATTGTTTACTTGCCCACAACAACAACTGTACTTTAAATGAAATATTTCACACAAACACTCTCTCTCATACAGTAGTTTCCAGAGAAGGTGGATAATATTCCCAAATACTTCAGCTTCTGGCTCAACTGCCACCACCCCTGTTATCAATCTGGAGACCTCCCCCACAGTTACTGTTCCACTCTTGTTAATAAGCCAGGTTATTAATAACACGAATGATAGAGTGTATCAGGGTAGCCTGGCTAATTAGAGGCATATACCAGTAGTTTGTCACCCTTTAATAATAATTTCTGTCTTATTCATTTGTAAACAAATAAATAAATACATAGGTGAGCAATCACAAATGTTTTAAAAATGAATAAATAATACTTAACTGTATTGCTTAACTAATTATTTTCTAAGTAAACAAATAAATACAGAGATATTATAAAACTGCATATAGAAACAGAAAAAAAAATAGTTATTTCAACAATTAGATTGCAATAAAGGCAAGGAAAGCAGCAAACTACAACTTTATCTAAGTATTCCTGACTAACAAAATTACTAGAACTGCAATAGCTACATTTCCAGAGAGACACAAGTGCTGAGAACAAAACTCAAGTCACAGTTTTCAGGTAGCATTCCCTTTTGTTCTAATCTTCTCAGCTCTTCTCTTAGCTATGTGGTTTTTAACTTTGTTTGCCTGCTGTGGGCTTGCTATTTCTATGAAGAATCTTCTAGTTCATTTTATGGTCCTTGATGTCTTACCTGAGAACAGATACAGACCTAGTAATTACATTTTCATATCCTATACATAACTGCTGTGATTCCCTTCAGAAAGCAGGAAGTTACAACTTTACATATTTTCTTTCTTTTGGCACTCTGAGAGGAAAAAAAGGTTAAATATTCTCCGGTTTTCTATACATACTGTAGATTCAATCCCATTTTATTTTCCATATTGCAGAATGTGTCAGGCTTAAGTGCATCTCAAATATTTGTTTCATTCTGATTTGGAAGACAGTGACATATTTATACATAAAGCTCACAGGCTTGTCACAAATATAAAATAAATCAAGTTCAGAGCGAATAAGCACCATAAAAGCAGATCATGAATGCCAGTAGTCTTAATAGTTACATTTATTTTAATAGTAGACATCAGCTGAAGGGTATAATAAAAACATGGAACACTTTGTAGATAGTTTGGTTTATGTGTACTCCTGGAATATCATGAAAATGTACCTACAATCATGGTGCATAACAGCAAGTTTCTTTTGCATGTTATAAAAGCTATAAAAATCCTTGTAACTTGCCATGCAAACATATATATATATATGTAGAGCACACTTAAAACTGAATAAAAAGTGCACACAGTACACAAGCATAACACAAATGCCCACAGCCTAAACCCTCAGTCCACCTAAAACAACTTCACACATTCTCTACTCTTACCAAAAAGAAAAAATTGTGAAAAGAAAAAAAACACAACCTGAATTACCCATTCATTTCAACATAAAAATGTAAACTTAAACACTGCCACATGCCTGCACATGCACATCCACACACATAGAGACACACACACACACACACACACACACACACACACACACACACACACACACACACACACACACACACACACACACACACACACACACACACACACACACACAATCCCCTCAAAAAAGCATTAAATAGCTAAATCAACCCATGAAATTAATTTATATTACAATGAAAAATAATAATCAACGCAAAAAATTAAATAAAACACTTGCTGCAACAGAGATTTGGAAAGACATTACCAGCAAGTGTATCCAATTTTACTTGTCTAAGTAAGCAATAATAAACTAAATAAAAACAGTAACTATGCTATGAAACTAACACATGTAATATATCCTTCACTGCACTACTAAAAAAACATTAGAAGTTAACTGGCACTACAAAAATAAGTAACTAAATAAATATAATAAAAAGTACATCATTAATGCCTTTTTTAGACAAGGTTCAAACGGCAACCTCACCACCGTAGCAGGTATAAGCAAGCAAAATCTGAGGGTAATGCTACTCAATGCTAGAAGTCTAAACCTCAAAATGTACTCACTCAAGGCACCCCTTAAAATGAAGAACATCGACATCTGGGCAGTGACGGAGACTTGATTCAAGGCTCCAGAGAGCACCCCCGCATTACCAGGCAATAACTCATACCACACCTTTCAGCCTCCTAACCTGGACCGAAACACTAAAGGAGGAGGCATGTCCATATTCATTAAGGATATCCACACCTCCAGGCTAGTTGCTCAACATAATTCCTCCAAAATTAACCAAGTGCAACTAACACTGGGCAAAACTGCAGTCCAGGTTGTAGCTTGTTACTGATTCCCCCACCATGCCCCAGGATGCCTAATCCATGTTTCTTGATATACTGGGTAATATTAAGGTACAGCCCAATACCCTAATAATGGGCGATTTCAACTATCTCACCATCATCTGGGAAAACTACTCATGTACTAACTCATTTGCTCAACGCTTTCTGGAATTCATAAATTCCAGTGCCCTGGATCAGCTTGTCCATACCCCCACCAGGGGCAGCAATATCCTGGACCTGGTCATTACCAATATGGGCAACCAATGTTCCACACCAGGGGTCAACTCCTCACTGGTCAGATCCGACCACAAGTTAATCACCCTAGATATCAATATCCCACCCTCATCCCCCCATTAAGGAAACCACCGTAAAAAACTTCTCCAAAGCCAACTTCATTCTTCTTAAGACAGAAGTGGCAAGCTTCACGACATCCATACAGATGGACAATAGAGGTACGACTGCTGAATCCTATACAAATACACTGTATAAGCACATACATGAGTGCATGGATCATGCCATCCCCAAAAGAACCAAGACGCTATTCTCCAAAAAAAGGAAGCCAATCTGATGGTCCTCTGCTATAAACAAACTCTACAACAGAAGGAAGAAGCTGTTGCAAAAAAGAGTAAAATCTCCTGATTGCAGGAACTCCCTGGTCAGCCTCAGTAAGAAGCTGAGATCCCTCATAAAATCCTCCAAAGCTAGTTACGAAAATAAAATTGACACTGATTCTAAAGAGAACCACAAAGCATTCTACAGCTATGTAAAGAATCTCAATGGCGACACTCACATCTGCTCTGAACTACAGCACAATGGCACTAGATATACAGAACCAACTAATATTGCCAGCATCCTGCCAGATAGGTTCAGTGCAAACTTCACCCCCCTCACCCCCAATCATCATGATACCGGAAGAATGGAAGCCCCTGTAATCATGGCTGCACAAGTAAAGACTGCACTCTTCAAAGCATTTGTGGGACCTGGCAACATCCCAGGCTGCGTTCTGCATGAACTACAGAATGAACTGGCACCCCACCTAAGTACCATGTTCAATCATAGCCTCACTTCAGGCTTTGTGCCTACTGAATGGTGCACAGTGATGATTATGCTACTCCACAAAGGGGGTGCCACCACAGACCCCGGGAACTACTGCCCCATTAGCCTTACAAGCCTGGTCTGCAAGGCCATGGAACATATCATCTTGGAGCTTATAAACAAGGACATAGGTAACCTCCAAACTCTAGATGCCACTCAGTTTGGGTTTGTAAAAGGTAGGTCATGTCTCCTAAACCTGACTGACTTCTTTAAAGCAGTCACCAGAGCCATGGACGAGGGAAAAGTGGTGCACACAGCCTATCTTGACCTCGCCAAGGCTTTTGACACCATCCCCCACTCTGGAATTATAGATAAACTCACTAGACTGGGCATACATCCCTATGTCACAAGATGGGCGGCCAACTGGCTCACAGACAGAACCCACACAGTGAAAGTAGCTGACTCCAAATCCAACTTCAGACCACTGACAATTAGAGTACCACAGAGCTCAGTCCTGAATCCTCTCCTGTTTGGCATCTACTTCTCAGAAGTCCAGGCTAATACAGCAGGTCTTTGGCTAATGAAGTTCACAGATGACTGCAAACTAGGTACCATAATAGAATCACCTAAACAAAGGGGTCTTACTGAGACTGACACTTAGTATCAAAGTCATGGCCTCAAGCTCAATGCCAAGAAGTGCATTGTCATCCCCTTTGGGAAAAACACTGTACCCATGAACTACCACATAGGTGGTAGCCTACTAAACACTGAAAGTGTGATAATAGACCTTGGGACACAGGTGGACAGTAGTCTCTCCTTTGATAATCACATCACCACAGTAGTCAGGAAATCCTTCTACATGGCACACCTCATCACAAAGGGGTTCACCTCCAGAAAAAAACAGGTCATTGTTACTCTCTACCCATCCTTCATCAGACCCATTATAGAGTACAATACCCATTTGGCATGTACCTCGCAAGACATCTACAACAACTAGAAATACCTCACTAAGAGGATTACCGGCCTCAAACAGATGCCATACTCAGACCATCTCAAAAAACTCCAGCTCTACACCACTGCTTATCGCCTACTCAAAGGTGACCTCTGCCTAAAATACAAAGCCATGTCAAACCCAGATCTGTTGGACATGCTACACTTAAAAAAACCCCAATCCCTCCGAGCCACATTCTCCAGGGACCTAAACCTTGCCACCACAATAAACAGAACATGCTGGAGGGATAGATTCTTGTTCCAGAGACTTCCCATGCTCTGATACAGACTACCCATTCATGTCAAGCAAAGCTCCTCATTAGCCGTCTGTAAAGAAAAATCTCGACGATTAGATGGGAAATAGGAAATTCACCCCAGGGATCATTTCTGTGGCTCTGCTAGACAGGGGCACAGGAAAATAACTTTCTTGGGTGGCAAACACCAGGGAACTTTTTTGGCTAGGCTTATATAGGCTCCAGGGCCAATAGCCTAGTACCTACCTATGAACCTATGAACTACTGTAGAAAAGAAGACACACAAGACACTCTATTCATAAAAAAAAAAAAAAAAAAAAAAAAAAAAAAAAAAGATAAAAACACAAAGTAACCAAAGCCCTATGTAGTGTTAGCATAAGCAATTGACATGACCCATTGAACTCTATGGGAAATCCTACTCCAACCTAAAATATGCAGAAAATTATGTGAATAGAATATCTGTGGATCTGTTTGGGATAGTATATATTAATTGTTTATTTTAAAATGCGTTAACAGTATTGGTGGTCCTGAGAACCTTTTCATCCATGACACTAGCAAAATACAAAAAACAGTTTCAGCTAAAAAAATTCAGTAGAGATGAAAAATAATGCAAAATCAAGATTTCACTGGTATTTACAGCCTTATACTTGCCATCAAATAATTATTTACAGTTTTGTAAAGCATTTAGCAGTCCACGACTTCAAAAAATAAATTAGTATATTAGCAATATGAAGTCAGCATTTAGTAATACAGTTCAGAAAGGTTTACTTTGCACGAAAATTATGTATATATTTGTATGTATATTTATATATATATATATATATATATATATATATATATATATATATATATATATCTATGTATATGTGTGTGTGTGTGTGTGTGTGTGTGTATATATATACAATGCCATGTAAACATAACAGAGCATGCTGTAACATGGCTGAATTTTGGGGAAAATTGATGAATATTCATTGTGATGCACAGAATCAATAATGGTTAATCTGAATCCCAGGGGAAAATACTTGTTTTCCACAGCAAGGTGTGTTTTAGCCTTTACCTAAGTACTGGTAATGTATTCAAGGGAAATTAAGGTCTTTCAAGCTGGGTACTCTCTGTGTCTTTCAGGGATTATGAAATACAGTGAAATTTGAATGTGCGTTTTAGTGCAGAACAATCATTTTAATTGAACAAGAGCTGCGGTGGTGCAGCGGTAGCGTTGTTGCCTCACAGCAAGAGGTTCTCCTGTTCGATTCTCGGT
Organism: Protopterus annectens; assembly: GCF_019279795.1. NCBI lineage: Eukaryota > Metazoa > Chordata > Ceratodontiformes > Protopteridae > Protopterus > Protopterus annectens. The sequence continues at coordinate 1,084,758,180 of NC_056739.1, read as the reverse complement.
TGGAGTGCCTTTGGTGTGGAGTCTGCATGTCCTCCCCATGGTCCAGTGGTGTTCGAAAGACATGCGTGAATGGGTGTGCCTTTGCTGAAGGTTGGGCGTCGGGCTGGCAACTTGGTGCCATAAAAAAATACTGCCAATCATTAGTGGACCGGAGTTCTGCTGTGGCGACCCTTAACTGGGAAAAGCTGAAAAGACCAACAACAACTTTGAATGTAAGGGTGTTAAGAAAGAAAATCACTCTGGCCTTAAGAGGTAACCAGCTAGTATTCTTAATTGTAAGGCAGCAATGTACTTTGTCTTTAGATAAATGAGTACATTTGAGAATTTTATTCTCAGCAGACTGCAGAATAGTAGTATTATGTGTAAATAGCAAAGGACATCCTTCTGTCTGGGAAACAATACATTTATTTCTTGCCTCTGTAGTAAGGATGAGAGCCACTTTATCGGAAACATTTTACTAATACAGCTTATTAGTCATGAGCTGTTTAGCAGGATAGTGAAAAGATAAGACTGTGGTTCAGAAAGGCATCCAGGTATCTTTGTAGAGAAATGTTTGTCAGTGCTGTCCCTGCAACATGCTCAATGTTTAAGTCTTCAGCAGCTGCACTTTTATTATGGCATTACAAATAACATTACAGTTAACTTGAGAGCGTTAATTGGTAGTTTACTGTTACTAAGCTAATTCCAAATAGCCCTGAGATTATTTTGATGGTTGTCATTCATATCTTGAGAAGATATGTGTGATCTTGTACAGACAGTATAATCCGTATAAATAATGCAGGGAATATGAAAAGGGAGAATAATAGTGGACCAAGTACTGAGGAACCCCTTCAGAAAGAGTCCCATATTAGTGAGTGTTGTGACCGAGCACCGTAAAAGTTTTGTTTGTTTGTTAAATAGTTAGTGAATTGTTGACTGATATTGTTAGAGAATCCTCAGTCAGATAACGTAGATTAGTATTTGATTATCTATGCTTTTGAATGTGCATTTTAGATTTAAAAACATGGTTCCTCTAAGAAGTATTTTTTTTTCATATTAGGAAGTGTGTGGTTAGCATGTGTGAATATGGATGTGATATTATTGTGCTTAGGCCAGAACCCATGCTGCATGTCAGATTGTAGGTCATATTTATGTATAAACTCAAGACAGTCTTCTTAAGAATTTTGGCTAGTGTGCAAATAGTAGTGGATTTGGAAAATGGCATTTTGGTAATAAGGCAATTAATATATGCTTAATACTGTGGGGAATAGTCTTAGATGTTAAAGTGCGATTGTATGTGTAAGTCAAGGGTTCCATAACATTACCTATTTGCAAGAATTTAAGATGGAGCAAATGAAAGTTAATAGTAGTTACAGTCATTTTTTGTCCAAGGCCCCTAGTTTGTTCTTTTATTAATGAATTTGCAGTAGAATGTCAGTATTGAAGTGTCCTGTGAAGTGCGATATGAGAAGAGGCAACAGAATACTGGAGGTTTGGGACTAAATGTGCAATCTGTAATGGAATTCAGGGGTCACTCTTTAGGTTGTTAGCAAAAGTTCACTTCCAGAAAGCTTTGTTAGTATTCAATAATTTAATGATTTGCCAAATTTGTTTTAGGCTTTGTTTGCATGCCCCTGTTAGAATGCTTTACTTTTATTTCTTTCAATCCTAGCTCCACATTTTACTTAAATGAAATTTACTTGATTTTTGATGGTCATAATGTCTCATAAGGAGGCATAAACAAGCATAATAACTACTTATATTTAAGAAAAAATACATAAACTTAACAATGTTATGCTCATTTAAGTTCAGCATGAGTCAAATGCTACTCCTAAATAAGGGTACTGATGCACAATTTCAGAACCCAGACCGTTATATTTATTATTTATTTATTTATTTAACATTTGTTTGCCAGGATAGTCCGACTGGACAACAAGTGTCCATTTTCAGTGGATTCCTGGGGAGAAAAACTCCATAAATTTACAAAGAGAAGAAAAATGTACAAAAGAGGCATTACAGAGTAGTAGCATACATATTGCAGACTTTACAGAAATTAGTATACAGTAAGAGGATATTATCCCTTTTGGTTGAAAATACAAATGTACAAAATATACAATGTGAGTAGATAAGAACCTGGTAGAGCATTGCAAGATATTTCACAACTGAATAAGAGTATATAAATGTTTGTTTCCATATATACATTCAAGCAAATATACATGTAAGAGCATATATATATATATGTATATATATATATATATATATATATATATATATATATATATATATATATATACACACCCATGTACATACACTCATATATAAGTTATTGCTCACACATGGATAGGTATAGTTAGGTGTGTTGTTTGTGTTGTCCAGGACAGATGGGGTGTAGAAACAGTAAGTGGATATGGCTTCAGGTAGTCAATTACAGTTGCATAGATGGATGGTGAAGAGGTATGTTTTAAACATGCTTTTGAAGGAGGGTGTGGAGTTTTGTAGTCTGAGGTCAGGGGGAAGGCTGTTCCATATTTTTGCTCTTTCATGGGCAAATAGTGATTCCCCGGAGTTGTTTTTGCATGTGATGGTTTTGATTAAGGCTTTGTTGGAGGACCAAAGTTGTCTATTTGAATTGTAAAAGTTCAGCATGCCAGTCAGGTCAGGGGTTTTCTCGAGATAGTACAGAATTAGATGAGCTAGGCTGAGTTGATGGTACCTTAATAGGTTCAGAATTTCAAGCCAGTGCAAGGCTTGTAGGGAAAGGCAGTGGTGGGATCGTGATTTGGCATTGGTAGCAAATCTAGCGATTTGGTTGTAACAGATGAAAAGTTTATTAAGGTCAGTTTTGTAACGATTAGTTAGAATTGGGTATGCATAATGTAGAGTAAATTGGAGGTGGATCCTGGCTATTGCAATTTGCGATTCGGTGGTTAGATAACTTTTACAGCGATAGAGGGAACTTAGCTTTTTGTGGACTTTAGTTGATATGTGTTTTGTGAATTTGAGTTGCTGGTCAATGGTAACTCGTAGGAGTTTAGCCGCAGTGAGGGGGGTGATTTGGGTTTTGCTGGTGGAGAGTATAGAGAAGGTGAGGCTGCTCATTTTAGTAGAGTGGAACAGCTTTAGTTGTGTTTTCTTAGGATTTAGTATGAGTTGTGAGTTGTTAAGCCAGTTCCCGATTTCAGAGAAGGCTTCTTGGGCTTTTTGTTGGAGAAGTTGGATGTTGGGTGCAGAGCATATGAGAGTTGTGCTATGTCGGCTTTAGAGGTTGCTCAGTGGAGTTGATTTATGAAAATATTAAAAAGAAGGGATCCTAGGATTGATCCTTGTGGCATGTCTAAGGAGGTTGGGAGTCAGGGGGATACACAGTTATGCCATTTGACGGATTGTTGATGGTTATCTAAATAGCTTTTAAACAAGAGTAGGGTGGGGTTGTTAAGGTTGAGGTCAGAGAGACAAGACAGTAGTTTATTATGTGAGACTGTGTCAAATGCCTTGGATAAATCTAGGAAGGTAGCTGAGACTAATTTACCTATATTCCTGTGGGAGTTTATAGTATTGGTGAATTTGAGTAGGGCAGTGGTGGTGCTGTGGGATGGGAGAAATCCGTGTTGGGTTGAGGAGAGAAGGTTGTTGGTGAGGAGATAGGAGAGGAACTGGTAATGAATACATCTTTCTAGTATCTTGGAGATTGATGAGAGAATTGCAATTGGTCGATAGTTGGAAAGGTCTAGGGAGGTGCCACCTTTGTGGAGTGGTATGATATATGAGGTTTTCCACAGGGATGGAATGGTGTGTTCGATGATGGATCTATTTATTAGAAGTGAAATGGGATAGGCTATAGCTGTGGATGCAATTTGGAGGTATTCAGCAGGAAGATTATCGGCTGCAAGGGTGGTTGGTTTGAGTTTGGCTAGGAGTTTTTGGATAGTAGAGGTAGGAACAGTCTTAAGTGTGAAAGGTATGGTACTGATTTGGGCCTGAGGTGGTAGTGGGGTGTTGGAGGAAGTGATGTTGTTTAAGAGTTTGAGTACTGAGGAGGTGAAATAGTTATTAAAGCTGGAGGCTATATTCAGGTCTGTGCCTGTTATATTGGGGGAGGGAGTGGTGGTTCTTCCGGGTTATAGGATGTTATTTATTGTTGCCCAGAATTTTTGCAGTTTGGTACTGTATTTGTTTTGTTGAGTGATACAGTAATTTTGTTTATCGAGCTTAACCTGCTTTTTTGCTTTGTTCCAGAGCTCATGAAAGGTTTGCCTAGCTGCAGGTGATCTGGTGAGGCGCCAGGTTTTCCAGGCTTTATCCCTGGCTCTAAGTAGGGCTTTTGTGGTTTTCTGGAGCCAAGGGGTGGGGTTGCTACATATCCTGATAGATTTTTAAGAAGGCTAGTTGGTTGAGGATATTTAGGAATGTGGAGTTTAACTAATCAACTGCTTTGTCTAATGAAAGAGTTTTCATGGGTGACCAGTTGCAATGTTGCAAGGCTCTTATGAAGTGGTCTCTAGGAAATGTTTTGCTATAGTGAGTTTGTAGAAGGGAGGAAGAGTTAATTATTTTAAGTTTGTGCCTGAGGATAAAAGTGGGGCTGTGGTCGTTCAGGGAGTTTGGTAGGGTGCCACACTGATGAGAAGTATTTAGTTGATTTGTGAGGATCCAATCAAGTATAGATTCTCTTTTTGTGGCCTTATCAATGGGTGTGGGAGTATCTATAAGTTGGGTGAAGTTATATAAGTTAATGTGGTGGGTGGGGGTGGGAGTGGATGGAGTTCCAGTTAATGTTTACGTCACCTAGCTCGATAGTTTCTTGAGGGAGGGAGGGAGGGAGTATGAGGCCCAGTGAAGTATGGATTCTAGGGTTGTTAGGTTGTCACCCGGGGGTATATAGATACCCAGTAGGTTTAGGTGCTTATGTTGTTTAAGGGAGAGTTTTGCAAATAGAGTCTCTGCATTGTTGAAGTTGGGGGAATCCTTTTGGAGGAGTTGGAGTTGTAGGTTGGTTCTGTGAAGTAAAGCTAAGACTCCAACTCTTTTATGTAGCTGGTCTGCCCTGAGAATGTTATACCCAGGTGGGGTGATGGAATTATCTTTAATACGTGGTTTAAGCCATGTCTCTGTGATGAGAATAATATCAGGGTTATATAAGGAGATGGCAGTGTGAAGGTCTTCTATTTTATTAATGATACTGTGGGTATTCATATTTAGTATCAGTAAGTTGGTGGGTTTGTGCTTAGCTGGATAGTGATGGGTGCATGACTTATTAGCAGAGGTTGCTGGCCCAAGGTTGGGGTGAATGTCTCCTCCTAGAAGTAGTTGGGTAGTTATACAGGTGATAGTTTTTAGGTATTGGATGATTAGGTGGTGAAATTGTAGACTCGGTTGCTTTTTAGATGGATAGAAGTGGTACATGGGAGGGGCATGGTATATGGGGGGGTTGGGTGTATATGCTTGCATGAGTGAGGGTGATAGTAATGTTGTGGGTTAGGGTGGGGGATTATATCTCTTTTTTTCAGACCTTTGTCTTTTGAAACCTAGCTTCTCTGTGTAACTCTGTCTGCACAAGTTTCACTAATAAGTTAGAGTTTAAGCCCCATGAATCAGACTAGAATCATATCTATACAGTTTTATACACAACACGTTGCACTTTTAACATACATGCTAGAAATCAGTTTTTAATGTGAAACTCTGAGGTGTATCATCTAGAACTGGTGATATAGCTGAATCTTAACATTGTCAGAAAGCACATTTGGTGGAGACTAAGAGTATGAACTATATGTTTAAATAGTTTAAATCCACACTAAAACAACAAGGTGTCATTTGTATTATATATATATGAACAAAATAATTTTGGTAAACAATGTTAGGGCTCTTCTAGTATTTGTCCCTTACCTTAATTCATATTGCATTTTATTTAACTTTACCTTTCCTTCTAAAATTTCAGCAATCTGTTTAATCATCTGTTTTGCAAAATATTTAAGGAAACAGATCATTATAAATCTGTAATAAGATATATCTTTTATTCCTTTTCTGTGCACAGAAGAAAAGTAATGCAGGACTTAAACAGACTGAATATTTTTCCTGTTGATATGATTCATCATATAAATGTGTCAACAGATAAAAAAACGTACTCAGTTTCAGACTTTGCCTGTTCTTCCTACATTCATTAAATCTGGAAATGTAATTTATTTTTTCAGTTCAATAACTTTTTCTCAGTCAATTAATATAATTTTAAATCAAGCTTCCCATCATCAGTTTGTTTATAGTACTGTGGTATGCTAAGTTAACCTAACCACTTATCTTGTTCTGGGTATTGGATGAGCCAGACCCTGTTCTGGCAAAACTGATGAGATGCCAGTCAGTAGTAAGACACATGCACACACACACACACACACACACGCACACACGCACACACACACGCACACACACACACACACACACACACACACACACACACACACACACACACACACACACACACACACACACACACCCTGGCAGGTAGTAATGGTAATGAGTTTGATTTAATGGTGACCTTGGACGTAGTATAGTTGTTCACTTGTAAACCCAGTAGTGAAGGGTTGGAGATGGTTAAGGCCTGTTTAATGAAAAATGGGATATATAATGAGATGAGAGCTGACTTTATATGTATGTTGATGGTGTTGGAATACAATGTTTTTTTGTTTGACAATACATACTACTTGCAAAGGTCAGGTGTTGTGATGGGGACCAGCTGTGCTAATGTATATGCTAACATTGTTATGAAAGAATGGGAGGAGATGTACATCACAGCTAGCAATGTGAAGTTTTTTCACAGGTTCGTGGATGACCTTTTCATTTGTTGGAAGGGTGACCGCTAATCTTTACATGAATTTGTGAACAACCTTAACAGCAGCAGTAGTTTCCTGAAGTTTACATATCAGTATTCTCTTGATGAGATCCATTTTTTAGATGTAACTATTGCAAAAACTAATGGCGAGATACAAATTAGTGTGCCTAGGAAGGATTGCTACCAACCCTCTTTTTTGCAGAGGAGTAGTATGCATCCATCACATATGTTCTCCAACATTGTTGAGGGACAAGCTCTTAGGGTCTCTAGATTGTCATCATCACAGCAAGATTTTGAGTCTGGACTTGAATTTTTAGAAATGGCATTTACCACTCGAGGCTGTTCTGGTAATGAAGTTAAGCATGCTTGTGCACGCGTGGAAAGAGATAGAGGAGGGAGAGGTAGACCCTATATATTAGGAGGAGGGGATAGGTGTGACAGGACAGTGGTTGGTGTCAACACTGTTCCAATTGTACTACCTTATGCACAGGGTTTACAGGCTGTGAAGCAAGTGATTAATAGGAAGTGGCATATTCTGTTAACTGATGAGGAAACTGTCAAGATAGTTGGCACGAAAGCTAGGTACACGTTTAAGAATGGTTTCAACTTGAAGCAGCAGTTATGCTATCTGAGGGTGTCTTTACCAGAGGGAAAGGGTTTTTTTGGAACTCTGGCATGTGGGAAATGCAGTTATTGTTCATTTATAGATGGATCTAGATATTTCAGGCACCCTGACACTGGATATTTGTGGCATCTGAGGTGTAAAGCTGATTGCAATACTAAAAACGTGGTTTATATTGCCCACTGTACCACCTGCTTTAAGTTTTACACAGGCAAAACAAATCGCAGGTTAAGGGAAAGAATTAGGGACCATGATTACTGTACAAGGGTGAACCATTTTTGTCTTGCTTTCCATGCTTTGTTCCTGGCAGTCATGAGTTGCTTAGTAGGTTTGGTAAGCCAGCTGGCATGATTCGTTTTTACTCTCTTTTGTCGGAGTGGGGCTAAATTATTTAAGATCCTGAGAAGTGTTGATTTGAAGGGTTCGGCAGCATTGTCAAGGGGAAGGAATTTTAGTGTGCCCCAGATGATATTTTGTAAAGTTTTGTTAAGGGTGGTTGGGCAGAAATGGGATAAGTCTCTAGTTTGCTTATATTGGTGTTTGCTTAGCGTTGGGATGGTTTTACATATTATAAAGGCAGGTAGGTGGTCACTAATACTATTAGGTAGTGTCCCTGTGGAGGAAATTCTATTTGGCTTGAAGACCATAATCAAATCCAGGACTGAGCCTTTGTTGTTGTTATTGCTGGGTATAGTTATGTTGGTGATTAGCTGGATAAAGTTATATAGGTTGATGTTGGTGGAAGGATGCTGATGGGAGATATCAAGCCAGCTAATGTTAATGTTTCCCAGAATGATTGTTTCATTTTTTTTATATTATTATATATCCAGGGAAGGATTTCTTCTAATATAGGAATGTTATTGCCTGGAGCAATGTATAGGACCACAATACAGAGGCTTTTACAGTTATTCATTTTTAGGAAGGCTACTAATGTTTCGGCTGTGGAAAACTGTGGGACAGACTTTGTGCATGGAACTACAGTTAAGACATTTGGCTATATATATAGTGCTATATATTGCCCACCTTATTAACCTATTAACTATATTGCACAGCTTATTAACAAAGAGACTGTGTCCAGATCTAGGGATGTCATTGTCCCCTTTACTCAGCCCCCATTAGGCTAATCATTGAATATAATACCTCCTTTGGAATGTATCTGTCCAGATACATACAATAAATGGAACATCCACAGAGATACTTTACTAAAAAGATACAAGGACTAAACATGTCCTACATGGACTGACTCAAAGCCCTGTCACTATACTCTGTATCATACAGACTGCTAAGAGATGATCTGTGTCTGGCATTAAAGGTATCTTCTGCCCCAGTACTGATGGATTGTTTACTGCATATCAGCAAGTCAAATGGCATCAGAAATAATTGGTCTAGGGATCTAAACCTCTTCTGTAACATCAGTAGAATGGTTTAGATGAAGAAATATAGCTCGCTGGGGATATACTGCTGTGGAACGGATTCCCTATACACATAAAAGAAAGTTCATCCCTGTCCATATTCAAGTACAACTTAGATTTATGGATGGGAAACAGAAAATTTACCCAAGGCCTACCCCCTGTACTACTGATGGACAGAGGCAGCTCCTAAATGCTTTATCCTATGTATGGGTCCTCCCAAATGATCTATGGTATAATCTTAGTTATTCTCATCAGGGGTAATTATCGATCATGAAATGGGTAAGGCCAATCTTTAACCAAATGGGATAGAGTAATTCAAGCTCAAAAAGTGAAATTGTCAAAAGCTTAAAATGGGCCTTAAGGGCAACAAGCTTGGTACTCACCTATGAACCTATGACCATATAAAAGATTATTAACATTAAAGCCAGGCATATGATTATTTTCAGGGAAGTTTTCTGCCTGATTTGCAGAAGGAGTCTATTCTAAAGAAACCTATTGTGCTAGCAAGTATTGTCGCTATTTCAGTGGAGAATTATCTCCTTGGAGAGGATATTAGTTGAACTGTTTGAACTATGAAGGTAAAGTAGGTTGAAATGCAAGGAACCTTTTGTAACTCAAAATGTAATATAGAGACCACTTCTCAGTGGCCTCTAACAGACTGAGTTGGGGGGTAGAGATTTTAGTGTGTCAGGGTAGCTTAAGTAGCTTAAACAAGTGATTTTTCTAGCTAGAACTTTTTGAGGCCTTTCTGTTTGTACAAGGTGCTTAAAAGGGTACATTCGAAAGGAGGTACTGTATTTAATAATAGGTCTGAAAAGGAAGGAGAAAATGGGAATGAGGGTATCCTTCGACAGAAGAGATGCCACAGCAGATGTGCTGTGCAAGGCAGAAGGACTTTCTTACCATGTTTCAGACATGATGGTCAAAAGAACATTCACCATCAGGATGGGTACCCAAGTTTCTAATGTCTGTTTTATACGAATGATATGATAAAAAGTAGGGATAATAGTTTTACCAAATGCAACTATGCTACACTTACTAGCACTTATGGTGAGCCTGTGATTAATGCAACAGGTGTGGATCTTATCTATATACATACACATGCACACACACACACACACACACACACACACACACACACACACACACACACACATATATATATATATATATATATATATATATATATATTATATATATATATTCTATGTATAGATAAATATGTATATATATATATATATATATATATATATATATATATATATAAAATATTATATGCATATTATATATATATATATATATATATATATATATATATATATATATATATATATATATATATATTCTATGTATAGATAAATATGTATTTTTATATATATATATATATATATATATATATATATATATATATATATATATATATATATATATATATATATATATGTATATATATATATATATATATATATATATATATATAATATTATATGCATATTTTATATATATATATATATATATATATATATATATATATATATATATATATATATATGTATATATAGTGACATAACTGCACAGCAGGTAATATTGTCGTTCACAGCAGCTGGGGTGTCTTTTGCGTGGAGTATGTATGCCCTCCTTGTATTTGCATGCATTTTCTCCAGTTGCTGTGGTTTCCTTCCAGATCCCAAATACATACAGTAGGTGGATTGGACACTGTAAGCTGGCAATAGGTGTGAGTGTGTGTGTTTGGGGAGTATGTAAGAACAACTGTGATTGGGCTATCCACCCATTGGTGTGAACATTGACTCTCGATGAGTGTTATTGTTGAACTGACACCCTGATCCCATGTACAAAAATGGGGAAAAGGAGGTTATGGATGGACAGATATGGGACAGCAGGACAAGGAGGTGAACATCACTGGTGGGGGCAAGGAGAGTCTGATCTATGGAGCTGGTATTCACAAAGTCAAAGAATCTCTGTGCATATTTATTTGAGGTTGTACAAGTTTGCCAGTTGAGAGAACATGGTAAGTAACATCTCTTATAAAAATGCTAATAGGGTTGATTGATCAGCTTATCAAGGTGATTTATGTTATCAGCATGCTTTATGGGAGACATAGAAGGGGAACCTATCATTATGAATGATATGGCAGGCTGTGTATTTTTTTTTTTTGCAATGCACTAGGACCTGTACAAAGTCTAGGCTGGAATCCTGCAATATCTGCCATGAGAGAATGGGGTGCCTAATAAATATAGAACACCCCAATTAGTTTTTAGTACTCTATATTGTGTGGTAGGCACATTATCTTGGCAAGGATGGATCAGTGTCTTTGTTTTGAAACCAAGTCTTAGTTAAGTACATAAATAAAGATGTTTTCATGGATGAGGTAAGCTTGAAGCACAAATATTTTGTTATTTAAGCTTCATCATCAAGTGAAACTTAAATTCCTGACTGAAAAATGGTGGATGATTGTCAGATGCTAGTTGAAATATAATACCATATCAAGCAAAATAGATTTCAAAACTGTAATGTCTCTGTGATTGGCAGATATTCTTCATTCCCACTACTGCAGTAGCCTTTAGGTTATACTGGTTGTGTCGCACCCATGACACAACTAGCTAGCTTCCAGAAGCTCTGACTTTGTTCCACACTTCACTCTGACTGCAGATTGGTCAGCCTTGAGGAGCTAAAATTAGCAGTCAGGGTTGAAGATCTTCATATGTTCTACCACTTCATGAAGAAGCAGCTCAGAGGCTTCACAGGAGCAGCAGTTGGCATTTCAGCTGCTTTTTCTGGCAGATAAGAGTAAGTCCCCTTTGGGGAACCCTTCTACACAGAATATTTATATAATGCAAAAATATTTTTTACTTTATTTTACTTTAGCGGTTCTGTCCCCAGAGCTGGTGCTAGCATTCTGGGGTCCCTCAGCAAATGTCAAGTTGGAGGTCTGCAGGCACTTCCAGTCAAAGTATCACATCACTGCCACCCCTCCTAAGCAACCTTTTTGTTCATGCTTCAAAATTTTAGGTGTAGTATGCACAGACTGACCTGTAACTACAATGTGCTTACATTAGAACAGATCTGTGCACCACACTATGTTGGGCCAGCTCACAAAAAGACTTTTGCAGTTACTGAAATTTAGCTGCAACAATGATACATTACAAGAACTCGATGTACAGGTCTGAACTTAGGTGAAATGGTGTCCTAGGCACAGTCTATTGTTTCAGCCCCCCCCCCCCACACACACCCCCTCCAGTCCTCCCCTCTGTTTTCCCCTATCTTGGGCTCCCCATACATACACATTACTTTTTTCTTCCTTTTCTCACATTTTGCCATACTTTCCAGCTTTTTCAAGAAGCCATAACTTTCTATATGCTCTGAAGTGAATTTTAAAGGTTTTTTTTCTTTTTACACAACCTTTTCATCCAGTGATAGTTTGAACAGAAATTATGATTAAGGAACGAAATTTACTGTTGTTGTTCAGCTTTCATTTTCCTTCCTTCCTACATCATTTAAACACACCTTTTCTGACCAAGACAGCATGGTATTAACCATTTAGGAAATAACTCAATTAAGCCAATGTCCCAAGAAGCCATAAGGGTAATAGTTGCTCTGGGGTGTATTTTAGGGAATTTTCCCAACCTTTTAATTCAGTGGCGAGCTAAACAAAAGTCATGAGTAAGAAAAGAATTTCAGTCTTATTTTTTTCTTTCAAGGAAGACAGAAGTTGTGCCCAAGGCTTAATGCTCAAAGGTGACAAAATAGTATTGTGCAATAAACTAACAGGCCTGTTGTTTAAGGATACATTGGTCCCATCTAGGAATACTACTTGCTTCCTTAACAAGCCTGTTGTTGTAAGGATACATTGGTCCCATCTAGGAATACTACTTGCTTCCTTAACCCTCCAAAAAAAAAGATAGTCGCTGCCTATTCATCCCTCTAGTGTTAGATCGGGATGAATGCCAAGGTTCAAACTGCCACAGTCATGTATTTCAAGTGACAGCTGACATACATGAATATGATATGCCTCTTCACTCCTCATCACTAAGGCAGCCACCTGTATATATGCCTGATGTGTGATTGTGAGGAAAGTGAATAAAAAATGAATACAGTCATGCATTCTACTTTGTTGCTCCTAGACAATACACTGCCCTTGCACAAGCTATAGTAACTGTGGTCTGTGAGAAGAGTAAAAAAAACATTGACCACACTGTTCCCAGCCTAAACACAAGCTGTAATGACATCATGTGCACATCTGTAAGGTTTGACTGTGATGAAAACTAAAAAAGTTATCACAACACAATCCCTAACACCCCCCACATCACCTACAACAGCTTTCTGTACACACGTCTGGGTAGGGCTAGTTTTAGAATGGGTGCAGTTGAGAGCAGGGGCCATTATCAGCTTCATCCTAACAGGGTCAAATCATAGCCCTGTTCAGGTTAAAGAGCATAATCAAAAAATTAATATGTTTTTCTCCTCATTTTTCCCCACTCAGCAAAAGCTTCTGTGGGGCCCCAACATAGTCAGGTATGATTAAGGGAGCCCCCTGTATCCATGTTTACAGGTCTGGGGAGTGGAGTCCACCAGACTCCTAGATCTGTCTGAATGTTCTGTGATATATTTTATGTCTTACTTTTAAAATCTAGTTACTTGTTAGCTGCATTTTTACCGATACCCAGAAGAAATAATTATGTATCCTGGCATTATTGGGTATGTGAACATATTTTTGCGTATATATATATATATATATATATATATATATATATATATATATATACTGGTACTGCCACACCAGATCAGTGACTACTGTTTAGCAGCAGGGGTAAGTCACGTTTATTTACCTCACTGAAAAGTAATGCACAACTGTCATTGTCCCTGATTTCACAGACCTTCTTTGATTTTGCTCATAATTTTGCTCTGTCCTTGTAAAAAGTTTGATTTGCTGGTAAATCATTCAGAATTACAGATAGTCAAATATAGAAATCAGATTTTATACTTATTATTCTCCAAAAATGCATGTTGATGCAAAAGATGTGATTTGATTAACTTTCTAAATGAATTAGAACAATATTCATATGTTCCTGATTTTGAGCCTTTATTCTGCTATTTTTGACATTGCACTGAATTCTTCAGCAAAGAAGTTGAGTTATAGCATTTGGGGTTCTGCCAGTATTTATAAAACTCCCTGAAAAAAAAAATCCTTGAAGACTGGAAACATCAGATCTGTTTAAAATCCAGGGTTTGCACTGCTCTCAGTTGCTGACCTCTCTAGTGCTTATCTTGCTCATGTTCATTATCAGCTTTATTCTAACAGGGTCATAACACAGCCCTGCATAGGTTAAGAGTGTAATCAGGAAATTAAAGCATTTTTTTCTTGTCATATTTCCTCAACCAGCAGCAACATTTGTGGGGCCCCCACACAATCAAGGATGATTAAGGGCCCCCCCCTGCAACCATGGGTATTGCAGGCACTTAAAGCTGGCTATGCTGTTAGTTTTAGTGGAGAGAATGTACACCAACAGGGTTTAACTAAGCCAGGGGGACAATGTAAGTTGTAAAATATTTAATAGAACTGTGAAGCCTGTCACTTGATAAAACACTGTTACTATCATCAGAGAACTTTTATTTATATTTCCTTTGAAATTCAAAGGTATCACCCACCTGATTTATTAAGTATACAAGATTGCTGTACTTGCTTTTGTTGGTTTGACAAAATATCAAGATAAGATAACTTAGTGTGTTTGGGTCCCCCCAGGAATAGGGGTCCCCCAGTGACCGCAGGGTTTGCTGGTGCATAAAGCCAACTATGTCTGTCCCTTTAGGAAATCTGTCTTCAATATCTGAAGTTTCCTATTAGGGACCATTGTTTTTAGCTTCAGCTAATTTGGGGGCTTATTTTGTGAGAAAATATATTGCCTATGTAGACGTTTCAGTGTTTTAACAAAGGTTTTGTGTTGGGAAGTGTTTTTATTTGGACAATAAACTCTATGGGTGAAGTAGTGCTTGTGTTTATGCTGTAACAACTTACCTGCCATTCTGTCACACTGATTTTATTCTAAAGGGGTTCCTGACAGGTATATTGTGTGCTGCTTATGCATTATGGTGTTTTGGGGGGACATTTTATGTGTGTGAAAGTGTATATGTGGTGTTTGTGCAAACTTTTTGACAACTTACCTTCCTACCAACTCAATGCAGCATTTTTGACTGCATCTGAAACATCCTCCTCTCTCATAACATAGATACTTTTCCCATTCCTACTGGTCTGATTTCCATTGTTCCTAGAAAAAAAAAAAAAAGACTTACCAGAGAACCACTGCCAACTCCGCAGGCTCTGTGTTTGCCTTAGCTGATGGTAGGTGACTGTAGTAGTTATTAGTCATTCCTCAGATCACCTACTTTCTTCTTCAACTTCCTCTGGTGTACTCCTTTCAGCCATCACTTTTGTGTATTGAGTTTTTAACTATCAAACTCATTTGTGTAAGTTTGTTCTTTTTCGTATAGGCAGATTGAAAAACCTAGCTACCGCTCCTCCCCCTGAAGGTATTGCTTATTTCAGTTCTGTTGTTTCCAACATTTCCCAAGTATCTAACTTCAGAGAGAAGAGTGGTAGCTAAATCTCTCAGACTGTATAAAAACAAACTAACTTCCACATATGGGATTGATAGTTAAGAATTCTATACGCCAAAGTGGAAGATGAAAAAAATGTATTACCAGATCTGTACATCTTCACTGTCTTCTTCACAGGGGAAGCTTTTGATTTCACATACCTTATTAAAACAGTAGCAGAGGCATAAGCCCTAGGCATGGTATCTACACAATCATGCACTCTTCTGCTACTGAATTGTTTTGAGGAGGTACGCCTGGGTACGAAATCAAAAGTTTTCTGATAAGATAAAGTATGAAATTTTGAATGCAGCATTAGATAAGGGATTTAATTTGGCTCTTCTGCTACTCAGATCCTCAAACAGTTTGATGAGAGAGGGACATTAATTCAGGAGTTTCTAATATTTTTCAGTGGCCCCCTTACAAATGTCACAGATCCTCTCTCATGCTTCACTGCCTTCTCAAGCCAAGCAGAGAAACAAAAAGATGGCAATAGGAGAACAATAATAAGTCTCAGACTTCAGCCAGAGAGTTTTGCAGGATTCTCAGGTTCATGGCATCTATGTTTCTCAAGATTCCTTTTGCCAAGTTACACATGAGAAAGTTTCAACCGTATCTAAAAGACACATGGACCCTGAACTTGCATCATCTGGATGTTTATATACCAGTCTTGGGCTTTGTAAAAAAGCAGCTGCACAGGTGGAGACTTATAATACAAGCAAATGCAGGTCTTCCATTTTCTCCTCAACCCCCATGTAAATCTGTAAGTACAAATACCTCAGATTGTGCTTGGGAGTAAGTTTCCATGGGGGTAAAAGTGCAAGGCCTGTGGGATTCTTGCACAAAAATATAAAAAAGATGTGGCTGTTATCCATGTCTTAAATTCTCTTTTATCATCTATGGTCCTCAGGACCTCACAAGGTAATTACAGACAATACCACAGTGATGTGGTACATCAACAAACAAGGGGGTATAAGGTTGTAGCCCCCCCATGCCGGCTAGCTATGATCACTTGGGAGTTAGCTGTACAGCACTCTTTAACCCTCAAAGCATCTCATGTCAAATCCCTCATTCGTGCCCAGGTTTGTTTCAGAATTTACTTTGAATTAGACCGTCAGTCTATCCATGTTCTATCCTGACTCTCAGAACCAGGGAGGGAGGAAGGATTCTTCATGCTCTTGATGTGCACATGCAGCTAAGGTACTATCGTGACAGAACCAAGTCCTTAAGCAAAACCTATCAGTTTTTTAATTATGTTGGGACTAAAAAAGGACAACACATGTCAAAACAGATGGTTTCCAAATGGCTGTCCTTGGTTATTGCTTTTTGTTATATCCACCATGGTAAACCAGTTCCGGGTAGTATGAGGGCACAGTCTACAAGGGCCTTGTCTTCTTTGATGGAATATTGGAAAGGGGGGACTCTGAAAGTATTCTAGCATTAGCTGTACAGTCCTCTATTCATACCTTTAATGGGCATTACAAACTGGATTCTTTCTCCAGATCTAGGACTGGCTTTGCTAGGACAGTTCTTCTAGGCTTCCTGGATCTATATCCTTCCTCCTCCCAGATTGGATAAGCTTTGGTAGTCAACCCATATAACCTAAACACTACTGCAGCTGTGGGAATGATGAACATAGTATCGTTTTGTAAGTTGCACTTATGCATAACAGTAGACGTTCGAAATCTTCACTGCTTCAGTAGCCACACCCACCCTCCACTCCCTTGTACTGTGTAGTTATTGTTTGTAAATAGTTTGGTGGTTATTTCTGGTTTGTTTAGCTCAGGATAAGTATGCTACTTTTTAACTTATAGGCAAGAAAGTTGTAAGGAGTTTCCACTCTATCTCCTGATTTTTTTCCTTCTCAGAGCTGACCAATCAGCAATCAGAGTGAAAGTGTGGGAGGAAGACAGAGCTTTTGGAAGTTTACCGGTTGTTGTGTCTTGGGCAAGACACAACCTATACAGCCAAAAGTGTACTGCAGCAGCAAGGAATTCAAACATATACTGTTGTAGGCAAGTGCAGCTTACACAGCTGTACTTTTCACATAGCTGCCCAACTTCTGGATATTTTGAATAAAAGTTAACACAAATGAGACCATCCCCAGGATTCAGTAAAGCCTACACAATCATTTTTCACCTGTGTGCATTCTGCCTCAGACAGTTTTAGATTCAGTAAGTGCTGTGTAGAGGTGCGCACCCCCGCTCAAACAAGGTAAACACTGAGGCATGCTAATTACAGCATAAACAGATGAATTGCATGCTAATAAACCAATCCAACACTGTGGAGCTATTCAACAAGTAATAAAGCATCCATGTAGACTCTGTGTTCTTTTTTCCTGCAAATTCCAAAACTTTTGGAATACAGCCATGGAAAGAAGTTTACACAGACAGAATGTTAGGGGCTGCTGCTGCTTTAATTCATGTGTATGTGCTACAAGCTGAAGTCAATGCTGCTGCTGCTGCTTATAGGCCTAGGCCGAGAAGGAGAAGAATATTCAGGCCCCATTTAACTTACAACCTACATGATGGAGAAATTGTAGAGGGCTACAGGGTGGATAGGGACACACTGCAGGAACTCTGGGACCTCCGCCGCTCCCAACTCAGAGCCAGGGCCAGCTGAGGAAAACCCATCCCAGTGGAGGCAAAGGTATGTCTAGTACTTAGAATCATAGCTACAAGTACCTTTCAGAGACTAACAGGGGACATGGTGGGGGTGTCACAGGCATCAGCAACCAGGATCCACCACCATTTACTGAATGCTATGCTCCAACATACCGGTGACAACATATATTTTCCAACAGTACTACCGTGTAGCACACTAACCTGAAGTAGTGGGTGCCATAGATTGCACAAATATAGAAATGTAGGGACCACCTGGGGAACAGGGCTGGTGCTACATTAACAGAAACGGGTACCACTCTATCAACTGTGAAGTTGTGTGTAATGCCAGAGGAATCATCTTGAACATGTGTGCTGACAAACCTGGCAGTTACCATGACTCACATATCTGACACACGTCCTAACTGCACCAGATGCTTGCTAGGGGTGATATCCTACAGGGTCATTTTCTTGGGGCTGTAGGCTATGCACTGGAACCGTGGCTGATGACAGCCATCAGAAATGCACACACAGCCATGGAAGAATGCCATAATGAGACACACTCTTAAACCAGAAATATCAGAGTGTGGGTCTGGGCTGTTGAAGTCATGCTTTTGGTGCCTAGTTACATCTGCGAAGCCCTGCAGTACAATCCACAGACATGTACAGAAATATTCACAGTATGTGCCATGCTACACAACATAATTCTGAGGAAACATCTTCAGCAGGATCAGCTAGGGAAAGGGGCAGACATCCCACCACCAATGCCATGGTCACCCCAACCACAGGCAGGTGGGGAGTCAGAGAGGGAACCAACAGCTGCAGTGGGTGTAGGCAGATGTAGGTATGCTCAGTATGCCCTCGCATTGGCCAAGAGACAATTCATAGCACACTCACTCACCACCTAGAGCCCTAGAACCTTCCTTTTACTCACATATATATAGTAACATTGATGCCAGGCAACTCACACAACCTTCACCTCCCCATGTATTGGCTGTGTACTCTTGCATCAGACAGAGTCAACCCTGAACTACACCCATGTCAACTGCTGCATTTACAGGCTAAGTCTCAAACCTGGAGTGTATTGTGTAATAATTTGAATGAGTGGTTTATCCTTGTATCACACTAAGTGGTACTGTAAGCAAGTAAAATGTGGCCGACTAGTACAGTAATGATCTTAACATGTGAGAGCAGAGACTTGTGTGATTTATATGTGTTCATCATTAAGTAGTAGGCCTCAGGCAAAAAAGATTCATACAGTCATACCCCTCAGAAGTAGGGATGGTCACTGCATGGCCTAGTTTATCATCATATATTTGTAATGGAAATTCATTAAAGAGAAAAGTTAGGAAGTTATGATACATATTGCAGTTTCTGACTTTACCACTTTTATAGGGTGGCCTAATGGTTAAGGTGTTTGCCTTACAAACACAAGGTGCAGGGTTTGAGTCTCATAAGGGATAATTGGCTAGGCTTAAAATGGCTCATAAGGGCAGTTAGCTTAGTACTAACCTATGAACCTATGAACCTATGAACACCCCTCACAAGATCAGTCACAATAAAGTGGGGAAATGTTGATGCTATCAACTGTGTAACTTTCAAAGGCAAATATAAGTCAAAGTAAAATTTCCAGTTCAATACCACAAATGCAGATATACTAATCACTTTGTCAGCTATGCACCCTGAGCATCAGACAAAAAGCTTATGTATCTCTGAATAGAAAAGATAGAAAACAGGGATATGGCACAGTTATCACCACTTGCACAGGGTGTTGTGTGGAAGAGCAGGAGGCCTAGGCTGACACAAAAGGTTGATGAGTTTGTGTGAGAGAGAGAGAAAGAAAGAAAGAAAGAAAGAAAGAAAGAAAGAAAGAAAGAAAGAAAGAAAGAAAGAAAGAAAGAGAAGCAGGCAGTCATCTGGATAAACTAACAAATGTTCAGTGAGACAAAATGAGTTTTAAGTTGCATGGCTGAACCATGTAACTGTTGTGTGTGTGTCTGTAGGGGTCCTCCAGGTGAAATTGGTGTGTGATAGTCTCCATGGACATAACCAAGCTCTGTGTTGGCTCTACATCTCGGTATGTCAGACAGGTGTGAGCCGTACATGGTAGAGGTGACAGTTCATCATTGTCATCCCCAACCATGAGAACTGGTTCTGCCAGGAGTTGCACTGCCATGTCCATACCCATGGTCAGATGAACTGCTACTTCCTGAACATGACCAATGCCTGCTGGGTGAACTCCCTTCACGGGGACATCCAGGACCTCAACTCCATGATCTGCTACATCTGGGTGTGGACAGCACACTCACTGATAGTGCAGTGGAAGTACTACCACTATGGGAGCGTTCAGGCATGGCCACGTTGGCTGACAGCAGATGATGTGGTTGACCTATGCCATTGAGGATGCTGTTCCCCTCCCAGCAGACATTCCATCACAGACAATGCATTTTCCGTGACAGACACCCCTTGTTCCAAAGTGTCATTCACCCAATGAATGGAATCAGGAACACAGTGGAGGTAGTCATGCCTACCAGCCTTTGCTACATCTACAACCCTGAGCATTTGTCTGGAGCACCTATGGGAACGTGCCTGTGCTACCATGATGCCCATAAACATATATTGAGTGGCACTGGAAAAGACACCTGCACCAGGTGGATGAGGGACAGCAGGCCCCCTTCGAATACCGCTATCAACCCTCCTGCATAGCACTTCACCCACACTTTGGTTATGGCCAGACCAAACAGGCAGTAAAGCAGCAGTAATCACACTTCCCTAATCAATGGCTTTGCCCTCCACCTGTCCAGTCACTGGAATGGGTAGGTGTAGCCTACTGGCTGTGTCTGATGGAATTGCAGGGAATGGCTGTATATCATCCTCAGTGCCAGGTTCAACCTTTGCACCCCCTTACTGTGCCTCACTTTGGCCACCATCATCATCAGAGTCTGCTGATACACTGACATCAGGTGGCAGAGGGTCCGCACTTTCACTGTCATGATCACCTGTGATAGAAAGCAAGAAAGACAGGACATTAATACCTACACTACTGTAGTCTGATATATGCTAACAAACTAACAGTGGTGCCTCAGTTATGGACAGTACAAGGAACAGGCCTGACATCAACAGCAGACACTAAAATATTTCTTTCAATTGCTCAGCAGTACTGACATAAAAATGTTTGGCTTGCCATCTGCAGATGAGTCTCCTCTACAATCCAGATGAGCCTGGAAGAAGTTAAGCAAGAGGTAAAGGCAACATCGTCACAATTAAAATTAACACAGGTGATAATACTTTTACCCCTTTATATGTGCATCAACTATAGTTTCAACAAGCATGTGGCTGGCAACTCAAACCTAAGCTAATAACTGTAGCAATCTTTAATCCCCTCACCCCCCCCCCAAAAAAAATACATGTGGCACAGAAGTAATGTATTAATTTCAGTTGTTTTACTATACAACATTATTCAACTGCTGAGATTCCAAAGCCTACCTGGAAACTCCTCCTGGGATGTGCTTGCTCTCTCTGACACTATTGCTCCCACATCCAGGACATGCTGTACTGCACTCTCCTGTGAGCTGTCTGGATCCCTAATATTGGCCAGGAACTCTTCATTGGGTGTTAGTGTTGGTTCCATAGCAGGCCCTCCCCAGGTGCCCATCTGGTCAAGGTCCACTGCAGCTGCTCTCCTGTGAGCAGATGTGATCATGTCAGTGGACCTGTGGCACACCTGCTCATATGTCCTACTGTGACCACTCATGGCATTCAGATCAGCAACTACCTGTTGCCAAGCATACATCCTATATGACATATCTCCCTGTTCTCTTTCCAGCAGAAAAGCACCGTGTTGCCTAAAGGCATCCACTATGACCTGGTTCTCAGAATCTGTGAAGGGGGGGGGGTCTCCAAGGATTGACCTGCCTGGGTGGCATACTCCTAGGTGTCCTAAAAGACAGCAGAAGGATAATACACAAAAGTATCACATAAATACTGAATAATTGTTTTCAGATAAAACAGAAAAGGTAGCCATTCAGTATTACTCCCCTGTAGAAACATACAATAGTCTATAGATGTAAACTATGAACAGGCTGGATGCAAAATAAGGAGAGTAACAAGAGCAAAATATCCTTTTTTGTGCCATAACAGTAACTCACCTTTGCTCCCCCACACAAGAACAGGAAAATGAAACATTTTGCTAACAAACCATCTTTGAAATGCTAAAAGTGCTATCAAAGAAGCTGTCCCTGAAACATTTGTACATATTTATCAAACAGCATTCCATTTTTCATGTATTGGCAATCATGTATATCTCTGAAATAGCTTGGCAAACATGCCCATGCCATCAGTACACTTCTAACTAATACATACAGATAAAAGTGTAAAAGCCTTTGCTTCAGAATTTTCTTAAATATATTCCAGCATATGCAGTATGTAGCTGACCAAATGGAAGCATACCATCTGAAGGTCAGCACCCCTCTGTACAGATATATTCTGAAGAAATAGTGTTATGTGCAGTCTTCCCAACATAAACACGTTTCCTCACCAGGAGCTAATTGGCTGCCTTTTTACATGGTGTAGATTAAGGGATGGTGAAGATGCAAATGATGTGTGAACTCATTAAATTTGCTGAATCCCACAAAATTGGATCTGTGTAGGAGATGTAAACATAGTGCAGATACTCCCATATTGTTTGTTTTTAATGGATTACAGCTGTGAATAATAGTGGTTGGGAGAAGGAAAACGCAACAGCACTTCAGGCTGCCTTACTTCCACTGTGTGTGTCTGGTTAGATCTACAAAGTGTTAGATGTAAGTCTGAAAATGTAAGTAAGCAGCACACAAGTCACAGGTCGTGCTCTTTAACATCCAACCTGCCCTTCATTTGTTGACAACTGCATATGATATTATTTCCAATTAATATCATCACACATTTTAAGGCCAATGATGCTGATGTCATGTGCTATAAGTTCACCTGAAGTCTTGTAAAAGTCAGACTTCTGCCATGGTGCTTGTGTAAAGTAGTGTGTTCTGTAGTCTGCGTACTTAGCTAGGAGTTCTTTTCTCACTGCAGTCAACTGTGTATGTGTGCGTGTATGAGCTGTTTCTTGACATTATAGAGTGTATTTTATACCACCATGTGAGACACTGTTATCTTCTCCTCAACAGACACTGCTGATGTCATCAGCTATAAAGTGCTGTCTGACAGATTCCAAGTCAGACTTGTGCTGTGATGCTTGTGTAAAGTACTGAGTTCTGTAGTCTGTGTACTTAGAAAGGTAGGGGTTCTGTTCTCACTGCAGTCAACTGTGTGTGTGTGTGTGTGTCTGTGTGTGTGTGTGTGTGTGTGTGTGTGTGTGTGTGTGTGTGTGTGCGTGTGAGAGCTCATGCTCGACATTACAGACAGCATTTTATACCAGCATGTGGGACACTGTTATCTTCTCCTGTGTCTGGTGAGGTATATACAGAAGGGAGCATTATACTATATTACTGTTCTGATGTGGTTTGACTGCAGTACTGCCATACAATCCTAAGATCTGCATATGATGGCTTGACATATGATGTGCACAACATAGGCTTTCAATACCAATATGGACACTTGGTGGTGGAAGGTCAGGCTGTGTTCCCAGTGCTGGCATCACTGGGTGTCAGCACAGCAGAAGTGCTGTCACTGCTGTGATTAACATGGAATTCCACTTTTCAGATTGACAACATAAAAAGACTCATTTCTGCATTTAGGTGTGGATCATGTAGCTTTGTCCCCATTCATTTGTCTGTGTTAGCTCCTCCTGTAGTATGTTATCATCATTGGTGTACTCAAATATTGCACCCAATATGCAAGAATCATCAAACTTGTTAAGGCAATGGCTATATACTTTAGCCTGAACTGTTGAAAAATAGAGCAGATCCCTGGGACTTGCCAGTGGTGAGAGCTCTACTGGTACAGGTTGATTCATAATCTTTCACAGTATGTGTTCTGTCATTAACCCAAGTGGTTATCCATCTACTGACGTAAGGTTTAATCCCCAGCTGGGAGGGTTTCTTAATGATACCTGCATGGGGGATTGTGTCAAAACCCAAGGCCAGATCACAATAGGCAGTATGCACTGTCTTACCTTCCTCTAGGCCTATCACATGGAAGCAATGGCTTGTGATAATATCACAGATTGCCTGTAGCATGACTTAGCGCATACACCTTCCTTTTACAGTGGAATACACATTTAACACACTCTCTACACAGGCTGTAGTCCCATAAAATGGTGTACATCAGCATGCATCCATCTGAGTAGAAGGGACAGCACCTGATGCATGCATGTATACAGACATCCTGACTCTCTTCAGCTGTGAGGTGGACCAACATGTAATCATGGACCTCTTCTACATGTACACAAGTCATATTCTGGCTGTGTGCAACAGACCTGTGTGACTTATTAATGCTACATCATGTCTGTTAAATCTGATAGATGTCCTCAGATATGTCATCTAGGCCATGCATGATGACAACAGTATCATCATGTGGAAATTGACCAGCCCAAGGCATTTGAGACAAATCCACACTGAGGTATTTACTCAGGTCTGCTTCAAAACATCGACTTACCACATAGTTGAAACCCAGTTCATTGAGACTACATCAGAGAAACCTTAAAATATTGAACACTGGAAACATCGAAAACTAACCCACTATGGTAAACTTTGCCATTTCTCCACTGTAGTGTGATCTCAGAGTTAGTATATTTAGTTAGGGGGGGGGGTGTGGGGGCAGATCCCCTGACTCTGGTGGATGTTACTTTCTGTTTGTTTTTTTTTTTTTGTCCTGGTGGCCAAGTGGTTCAGTTCCCAGGGTTAGGCTATGCAGTTCTGGAGTTTGATATTTTAAGGTTTCGCTGATGTGGTCTCAATGAACTGTGTTTCGACAATGTGATAAGTTGATATTTTCAAGTAGACCCATTCACTCAACACTGTCATATATGGCCATTAGCAGTTATATCACCAAATGGGTAGACCACTGTATCACATACATGGCATTTCACTATGTTGAAATGTATGACATGACCTATATGTCAGGTCCAGTGATCAGGTCCATACATCAAATATGTCTGCATAGCCCTTTCCTGTCATTAATTAAGTGATGGACATCACAGATGATGTACACATGCTGTGTCCACAAAGTTGTCTGAAGGGGTACAAAATGTGGGCAATCATTGACTCCATCTATGACATTAGTATAATACAGACAGTAGCAGCACATTACAAACACTGCTGCCAGAGGCATGACAACATCTGTGTTGACAAGACCCATGGGATATTTGTTAATTCAGGAAACAAATGCACACCAAAGTATAATGTGGACAGCACTCTGTATAATCTGACTAATAGGTATGTGACCCATGTGCTAGGGTAGATGGTAAGTGGTACATTCACCATCATGTAGTCACAGTACTGACTACTCCCTTGAATGTAACACATGTACTGGGTATGTGAAGGACATCCACATCAGATGCCATAACACCTTCATGGTTCCCACCCTTCATCACACCAATAACAATGTACAATGAACCTTTCTCCATGTACCTCCCTACACATCTTCCAGTGATGTGTAACTGAAGTATACCTAGGTATTCTTTCTGATGGTGAGGAATACCAATCATGTTGTTACACCAGAAGCATGTGTGCTACCTGTTCTGCTGATGCACACACTACATGCATAGGTGTTTGACAACATTAATGACATGTATTTCATTCGGATCATTGTCATTTCATTGAAAATCTATTTCGCCGAAAATTTCTGACATAGGGTCCAAATCGCCGAAAATCCATTTCGCCGAAAATAGTACTGACAGTGTATCTGCCCTTTTCCCCACTGTAGTGCAATCTTGGAGTGAGAATATTAAAGTAGGGGGTTATGGAGGGCACGGCCCCCCACATTAGGGAGTGTGGGGGGCACAGCCCCCCACCCAGTACAGTTTAATATTGTCTAGTATTGTTTTATATTGAGCAGTCCCTATGAAAAGGGTAAGTAAGTAGTTTATAACCTGAGAAGGTGGGGGGCTACACCCCCACACATCCCCTACTTTAATATTCTCACTCCGAGATCGCACTACAGTGGGGGAAAAGGGCAGATACATTGTCAGTACTATTTATGCGAAATGGATTTTCAGCAATTTGGACCCTATGTCAGAAATTTTCGGCGAAATGTCATAGACCCATTTCATTCATGACAGTGTAGATTGTGCCATATACATATATATATATATATATATATATATATAGGTGTGTGTGTGTGTGTGTGTGTGTGTGTGTGTGTGTGTGTGTGTGTGTGTGTATATATATATATATATATATATATATATATATATATATGTCTGTGTGTATGCCATGCACACAAGGCAACTAGCCTGTATTGCTGTCACATACAGGTATAGCAGTGTCCTTCCTAACACCTCCAGCAGCTGTTACAGTGCCAGGACAGTGAGCATGGTTACCTTCATAGAGTGTGGATGTATCATAATAGTTGTTCAAGTGTGTGTGTGTGTGTGTGTGTGTGTGTGTGTGTGTATGTGTGTGCAGACTCACCTCTTAGGTTCATAGGTTCATAGGTAGGTACTAGGCTATCTGCCTGAAGGCATTTATAAGCCTAGCCAGAATGTGTTGGCTTTCGCCGCCCCCTTAGATTAGTTCCCTGTGCTTCTGTCCAGCAGAGCCACTGAAGTGATCCCCAAGATAAACTTTCTGTTTCCCATCCACTCGTCAAGATTTTTTTTGAAGAGTGTTAGCGAGCAGCTCTGCCTGATGTAGATTGGGAT
This sequence comes from Protopterus annectens, assembly GCF_019279795.1. Classification (NCBI taxonomy): domain Eukaryota; kingdom Metazoa; phylum Chordata; order Ceratodontiformes; family Protopteridae; genus Protopterus; species Protopterus annectens. The sequence goes on along the minus strand of NC_056739.1, from coordinate 1,084,731,344 downwards.
TTTGTTCCAAAGCATGGGAAGTCTCTGGGACAGGAATCTATCCCTCCAGCACGTCCTTTTTATTGTTGTGTTGAGGTTTAGATCCCTAGACCGTGTGGCTCACAGGGATAAGGTTTTCTTTAGGCGGAGCATGTCCATCAATTCCTGGTTGGACATGGCCTTGTATGTCAGGCAGAGATCACCTCTGAGTAGGCGGTATGCAACTGAGTACAGCTGTAATTTCTTCAGTCGAGCTGCATAGGGCATCTGTTTGAGGCCAGTGATCCTCTTGGTGAGGTACGTCTGTGGTCTTTCCAGCTGGTGCAGGTGTCTTGTAAGGTACATCCCAAATGGGGCGTTGTATTCTATGATGGGTCTGATGAGTGATGAGTAGAGGGGTACAATGACCTCTTTTGATCTGGATGCGAACACTTTTGTGATTAGGTGGACCACATAGAAGGATTTTCTAACCACAATGTGATTATCAAAGTTGAGATTACTATCTACTTGGGTCCCCAGATCCCTTATTTCGTCTTCCGTATTTAGGGGATTACCACCTATGTTGTAGTTTGTGGGTACTTTGTTTTTTCCAAAGGGGATGACTATGCACTTTTTGGCATTTAGCTTGAGGCCATGATTTTGACACCAGGTATCTGTCTCAGTGAGACCCTTTTGGAGGATGTCTGTGTCAGCTGGAGAGTCAATTATAGCCCCTAGTTTGCAGTCATCTGTGAACTTGGTCAGCCATAGTCCTCCTGTGCTTGCCTGTACCTCTGAGAAGTATATGCCGAACAGGAGGGGTCCTAGGACTGAGCCCTGGGGAACTCCACTTGTAACTGATTTAGAGTCGGACCTAGCTCCCGCAACTCTCACCATGTGGGTTCTGTCTGTGAGCCAGTTTGCAGCCCATCTTGTGACATAGGGGTTTATGTTCAGGCTGGTGAGCTTGTCTATAATACCAGAATGGAGAATGGTGTTGAAGGTCTTTGCGAGGTCTAGGTAGGTTGTGTGTACCACCTTTCCCTCATCTATAGCCTTGGTAACTGTCTCAAAGAAATCCACCAGGTTCAGGAGACATGATCTGCCCTTAACAAAGCCGAACTGGATAGGGTCCAGTGTTTGGAGGTTCCCAATGTCTCTGTTAATGAGTTCCATGATGATGCGCTCCATAGCCTTGCAGACCAAGCTAGTCAGGCTTATAGGCGATAGTTCCCGGGGTCTGTTGTGGCTCCACCTTTGTGGAGCAGAATAACCGCTGCTGTGTGCCACTCTATGGGTACGTAGTCTATGGAGAGGCTGAGTTTGAACAGTGTGTTTAGGTGAGGGGTTAGTTCATCCTTAAGCTCATGTAGGACACAGCCTGGGACACCGTCCAGTTCCATTGATGCTGTGTTTTTGGCTTTGGAGAGGGCTGTTTTAACCTGAGTGTCTGTGATTTCAGGGACTCTTCATTCTTCTGGTATGGTTATGGGCCCTCTTGGGGGTGAAAGGGGGGTGAACTTTGCGCTGAGCCTGTCTCCCAGGATGTTGGCGATATCGGTTGGTTCAGTGTATTTTGTGCCATTCTGCACTAACTCCGAGCAGATCTGAGCATTGCCACTTAGATTCTTGACATAGCTAAAGAATGCCTTGTGGTTATCTTTGGAGTCCTTGGCAATTTTTTCTTTCAAAGCTTGCCTTGGATGATTTTATGAGGGATCATAGTTTCATGCTGATACTGATCAGAGATGTCTTCCCTTCTTGGGATTTTACTCTTTTTCTGTACTAGTTTCCTCCTTCTATTGTATATCTTGTTTATGGCAGGAGTCCACCAGACTGGTTTCCTTTTCTTAGAGGAGTGAGTCTTGGTTTTGCTTGGGATGGCATGATCCATGCATTCTTTTAGGTCCCCGTAGAATGCATTAGTAAAGATTTTTGCAGCTTGGACAGCGTTATCCTTCAGCATGGGGACTTTGAAACTTCTCACCTCGGTCTTAAGTAACGTGAAGTTTGCTTTAGAAAAGTTTTTCACAGTGGTTTTCTTGTCCAGGGGAGGGGGCAGAATGTGGATATCCAAAGTGATTTGTTTATGGTCAGATCTAACCAGTGAGGGGTTGACCTCCGGTGTGGAACACCGGTTGCCCATGTTGGTGATGACCAGGTCCAATATGTTGTCACCTCTGGTGGGAGTGTTGACCAGTTGAACCAGGGCATTTGAGTTTATAAATTCTAGGAAATGTTGGGCAAGGGAGTTAGTACTTGAGTAGTTCTCCCAGTTAATGTTTGGATAATTGAAATCACCCAATATTAGGGTGTTTGGTAGGACCTTTATGTTTCCCAGTGTTTCCAGAAACATGGAATGGGGGTCCTGGGACATGATGGGTGATCTGTAGCAAGCTACAATTTGAATTGCAGTTTTGCCCATTGTTAGTTGCACGTGGATGAGCTCTGAAGCATCGTGCTGTGCCACTAACCTGGAGGTGTGGGTATCCTTGATGAATATGGATACGCCCCCGCCTTTTGTATTTCGGATTGGGTTCTGTGGCCGAAATGTATGGTATGAGTTGTAGCCTGGTAGTGCTGGGGTGCTCTCTGGGGCCTTAAACCAGGTTTCTGTTACTGCACATATATCAATTTTCTCCATACTGAGGAGTGCCTCGAGGGCATGCATTTTGAAGTTCAGACTTCTGGCATTGAGTAGAACTACCCTCAGTTTTTTGTTACTTGTGTTATTTATGGTGGTAGGTTTGCCTTTTGAGCCTTGCCTAAAAAAGGCACTATGGGGGTGGCAAGAGCCTTGGCCAGTATTCGAAAGCCTAAGGGTGACAGGTGCAAGCCGTCTCTAGTGAAGCAGTGTGGCTTGTCAAGCATGTCATCCCAGGTGGACAGACACTGGATCCCCTTTGAATGACACCAGAAACTTAGCCAATTGTTGAAATTGAAAATGTTTTCTTTATACCATGGTATAATTCTTGGTGAGGTCAGGATGCTACTCAGGGTCAAGGTCATACCGGCCTGGGCTACATGATCAGAGAGCTCTTCCATGTCTCTTTTCATGTAGTCCAGAGAGGTACAGCTCAGGTCATTCACACCAACATGGACAATGACAGAGTCATATTTGTACTTGTTCTGTAGTGACCTGAGTGCTTGTGTTATGTTTATCACTGTAAATCACATACGTTATGTCAGAGGCATGGGATTACTGGTGTTATTATTCTGATATTGTCCATGATTGTGTTTGGTTCTTGTAATGTTTTCCATGGGCATTTACCTGTGCCCACCTTGCTGGACACCACTGCTGAGAGTACATTCATATTCAAGTATATCATTTTGCACTGCTTCCCAGTATGCACCCTACCTTAATTGTATATCACATCCCTGATAGATGTCCTCTGGATTATTCATGTAAGGATGCTTATGTCATACAGACATCCTTCCCATTGTTTTGTCACCTTGTGTGGCAGTCACATAAAACATATTTTCACTGTACAGTCCCTAACGTACCATATAGGTATGTGACTGGTGCTGCTGCTACAACCATCTTCCATTGACATGCCATCTTCTGCTGTACATTAGGTAGTTTCACCTGCCCTCTTTCCTTGTGTTCATTTCTACAATTCATGTGTGTGTCCCTATTCAATACACACATTTCCCCTGAGTGTTCATTTTACCTGGCAGTACATGTCCCATTACAGATCATTTACACATCTTCAGTACAGAATGCCAGAAATGGGATATCACAATACTCTGCACTGTATGTGCACTGTCCTGTACTGTGTCTGGACCATATACTTCACATTCATACCTCTCTACTGTCCAGATATTCCCAGGATGTCCTCATGTGTTACTTATCAAATTTGTGGCTTTCTGCCATATCACTGGGATTATCTCAGCACTGATGTGAATCAATATTACATACAGTTGAGTTCATACCTCTCAGCTGTCCTGATTTGTCCAGAATATCCAGTTGCTATCTCATGTTTTTGATCTTTTCCTCATAACATTTTGGTTTTCTGGCAAATCATTGGCATGTCATTGCAGATTGAAGTCAGAAACTGATGACAGACATTTGAGTTTCAAACTTCATGCTCTTCAGAAAGTGCAGGCTACTGCGCAACCTATTATTCTATTAACTTTCTAAGTTTGGACGAACAATATTAAAAATCTGTCCTTATTTTTGGGCCTTTGTCCCCCCCATTATTTATGGCTTTGTCCAGATTTCTTGCTGTAAGATTCTTTGAGTGTTACATTCTAATACATTTCTATGCGACATCTATGTGAAATATGTCCATATTTCTCGTTATTTGCCCCCTCATTAAGTTGGCCTTTGTGCAGATGTGTTGCACTAACAGATTATCAGCTATTTGTGAAGCCCTGGTGATCACTGTAGCATTCCATGCAAATGTGTGGACCGTAGGTGCTCTGCTTTACATGGAATTGATATCTGCATTTGCGTACATGGTTTCCTGGCCAGCGACACTGTCAGCCACGAAACCTAGCTTAGGCATGCCACATGTACAAAATATGTATTGTGCACTACCGCTCGCCATGCATTGTCGTGCTAGCATGTAAACTCCATGTAGGCTTGGAGTGAAGCCTGCATGGAGTTTACTGAATCTGGGGAATGATATTCTTTCACTGGAACAAACCTACTCAAACTTTCATGTTAAGAAGATTTGGCATTTTATACATTAGTAACGACTGATATTGACTGGATTCTGTAAAGTATTACATACTTCTCATTTTGAACTAGTTTTGCAATCTCTTCAGATACTTTTGGCCGACAGTCACGGGCCCTTTCCGTTTATTTTTGATAACCAAATGTGACATAAAGCTTAGGTAGCATTCCATCTTGAAATGGTGGAGGTATAATAGCCTTATCACCTTGAAATATTGAACCTTATATATGTGAAAGCTCATTGTGATGCATAAAATAAACATTAATGTCTGAATGCACCAATGCAATATTATCTGTCCAGCTATTAGTGACTGTGTCTAATATGTGCAATCATGCATCTTTGTTACACACATTCTCACCTCCTCAGCCTCCTCCTCTGATTTAGGCAGTTACAAAACAAGCCATAAAACTTCCAAAACATTCCCTAGGAAGTCTTTACATTCTTGCAAGCAACATAGCTCTCTATCTTTTATTTCTAAAATGTGTAGTCCTACCTCTCATAATGTAGAACAAAGGGACAAAATGTGGAACGTGTATTAACAACTCCAGCTAGAAACCATGATGAAAATAGTGAAAATGTGTTATTTTATACGTACAAAACTTGTTTTGGTGAATTAATATGATTCAGTATGATTTACCATGGACATTCTTACTAATAACTGAGTAACAGACTCTTTCAATGTGGAACAGTGAGGAACATGGACTTTTTAATACTCAGTGATGAACGTTTCTCCTAATAAGTTGAGAGGTATGGCAGGTAGGCCGTACTACATATGTCAGCTGTATGTATTACTTTACCTCCTTTATACTGAACTTGTACATTATATTTCTTCAAGTCTAACAACTTTTTATGCAGCCTTGCTGGTGTTTTGTGAAGAAACTTCTTGAAAATACATTGCATCGGTTAATGATCTGACTGTGGTGTAAGTAACTTGCTGTAAATATAATCATGGACATTTGGACAACCAAAGAATATTACTAGCATTTCTCAATCTGTACATAGTGTGTCTGTCTGAACTTCTGTCAAAGCCCTTGATCCACATGTTACTAATCTACTTCCCTTCAGTAACACTGCTCCAAACTCTTGTTGGCTAGTCTCCACTTGTACTACTACATGTGAAAAATCATAGAATTTCAGGAAAGGAGCCTCTGTAATTAGATTTTTTAACAACATGAAGCATGTGTCTTGCTCCTTTGACCAACACTATGCAGTATCAGTCACCAATGTCTTTCTTTGCGGCATTATTATATCTGACAAGTTTTGAATGACCTTGGAAAGATATTGCACCAGAGATAACTCATTGCAGGGTTTGTACTTATTTACTAAGGTTATGACTTTATTAAAGATTGTTTTATAAACTTCAGAAGACAGAACATGCTTCATGTATTCAAAAGTAGTAATTCAGGTTTGACATTTAGTTCTATTCAGCTTCAGTCTTTCTATCACAGACTGTTAGTGAACTTGATAACTAAAGCATCATGTTTTTGCTTAGTAGCTTGCTTGCTTGGTCCTTACATGCTGGTACCTGTGTTTCCTCCTCTCCCCTCTGTTCTTCATTTTTAAGACAATGCTTTCATATGAACCTGACATAATCTTCTGCACCTATGTAAGCTCCGAATTTTTCTGTTCTCTAAAGAGAGAGAGAGAGAGAAAGAGAGAGAGAGAGCAGTTTTAGTGTTTTTAATTCTGGTCATATAATTTCCTCTCCAGCCCAGGATGCCTTATTCTTCCTTTCCTCTGGACTTTTCATAGTAGCTTTAAATTTTTCTCTTGCATGGCCTTCAGACCTACACATAGTATTCACAGTATAGCCTGATGAAGGCCTCGTATAGGTTTCTGCCAATACCATCCCTCTTTGTTCCTGGTGGTCCAAGTGGGTATGATCATTGTTGTCAGATCCTTTTCCTGTAATCAGTGTCAACCCCCCCAGCTGGTACTCTGCATGTTGTTGTGACCCATTTGTAGTAATCTGCATTTGTCTACACTGGGATTTATGTGTTAGCTTTCATCTCACTTTGCTAGTCTTTCAGAATCCTTCCTCATTTTCTTTTCTCCCATCCTCCATCTTTGTGAGTGATTCTGTTCTCTCTTCCCTTCAGCTATGCGTAAAATGAACAATTGAAGAGTACTGGAAGCCAGACTCATCCATATGTACTCTGTTACTAACTGTCATTATTTATGATGTTCCTCTGTAAATACAACTTTCTGTGCCTTACCTTCTAACCATACAACAAGCCAATTCCCTAGTCTTGTTCCTGCCTCTCTGCCATCTAGTTTTCCTGGTAGCCTCCTGTGTGTGATAGAATCAAAGGCTTTGGTGATGTCAAAGTAGACCTACCTACTAGAAGGAAGAATTCAGTGATAAACTCAAGTTGGTTGTTGTTCTGGGAATTGTTATCCTCTAGGATAGCTGCCAGATTTTTCCTCAGGATTCTGTCTATGGCTTTGTCTACCAAAGCTGTTAGACTAACAGTCCTATAGTTACCAGGATTTTGCCTACTCATTTCTTGTATAAGGTATCACTGTTACTGAATTTCAGTCCTCAGGCACTTCTGTAGTGGCTACTGATCATTGAAACTTTGGTTAAGGATTCTGCTAGCTAACCAGCCAGATTCTTGAGGACTCTTGGAAAGTGGGCACCTGGCCTATTTGCTTTATCCTCCCATAGGAATCTCAGTTCTGTGCCCATTTCCTCATTGCTTTTCCTGGTGAGTGTTGACTGCTCCCCCCACTCTACCCTAACTCCTTTCCATGATGACATTCTCCTCTCACTTTCCTTTCTAAAACCTAAAAATATTCATTCCATGCATGTGCTTTTGTCCTAGTGTTTTGTGATCTCCTTCACATCTTTGTTCAGCCTGCCCAGGTCTGTTCCCCCTTTTCTTCTTTCTGTAATATTCCCGAAAAAGTTTGTGTTCCCTCTCTTGATCCCTTCTACCAACTTCCTTACAGCTTTCACCTTTGATTCTTACGTTCATGTGTTGGTGTTTGCATGATGTATGCTACCATTAGTCTCTTTAACCCTCTTACTACCTCCTGGGCTAAGCCTTTTGTATACAGCTTTCTGCTGGGAATAAAGGATATACATTTGTGCTAATCTTGGTTATAATGCATTGTCTGGTAGACAGGTGTGAGGCATTTCAACGGCCTTTATTACTCTCACATTTATTTATGCTTAAGGAGGGTTATAAAGCAATTCCTGGTTACCAATTACTTTGATGTTACACAATGGGTCACATTATCATTCTTGTTATTGCAAGACAGGTCCTGCTAATCTGATGAAATAGATGTATATTTATTTTGCTATCTGACCTAGGCTGCATTTTAATTTGTTCGTGTTCTTGACTGGGATAATCTCAGTCCATTTACACTAGTGGATTGGGTAATAAAGCTCCAGTTATACTTGACTTGGAGAAATAGTATGTGATTTCTAGATACATTTCAGTTATAGAAACATTATAAACAAATATGTAATAAGCTGAAGTATTACGTAGTATGTATGCAGCAGTTAATACTTGTGCAAGTAAGTTGATGGCTGGATGGTATGTGTAAGACTCATTAAGGACGAAGTAATAATTTCTTTGCAAACAAAATGAAACAAGCATTTGTTGTCTGCCTTAATGTACATCTTCCAGGTTAGGATAGCAGTTAATAGTGCAGCTTATCCCCATGGCTAAAGTAACTTGTATGCTATGAATACAATTCCCTTTAGGTAAACAAATACAGCTCAAGACTATACCAGTTATCCACACAGCCAGCCAATGAACTTCGTTATTATGGTACTCTAGTGAAATCCAATGTAAAGGCCCAGAATGAGTCTACAGGCTCATACCAAATACAAAAGTATTATGAGTAGTATCTACGAGCAAACAGTTACTTACTTTACAAAATTTCTCGGATATTCCCTGTCTGTTCTTTTTATGCATACCACTAACATGACTACTCCATGTCTTCCTCTTGTATTAAAGTCTTCTTCTAATTTAAACCTAATTTTTCTTTGTACCTTTTGAGAAACATTCCACTGCATATATAGTGGGAAGATGTTTTATGAAATCAACCAAACATTCTGTAAAAAAAATAGACATTTACTCCTATGATTGATAAAAGTCCCAACTGCTGAACGAGTAAGTGTGCAATCACAAAATATTCAAAGCAAAGCATCCTGGCACTCCCCATATGTGGAGCTATCCCTCCACATCTGTTTAGTTAATTACACTAACTCTGTGGTTACACAACCAAGGAAAAAAGAGGAACACCCTGCAAGGATGGACAGAGTTGATACATTAATCTTGATCTCACAGTCACTGTATTAAAGTTAAGACAGACTAGATTCTACTATGGATTGCCCAACTTGTGCCTAAAACACAAAGGTAAAAAAGTTAACTTCAAGCATTTTTTTTCAGTCAGAAATCCCCCTTGCATCACACCAGTGTTAGGGTCAGCTTCCCATACCTCCAAACCTATGTATACTAAGGTCACACCCACTTAAAGAGAGGAGAAATCTGGTAAAAGAAGGGAATCACTGTTAGTGCACACTTAGAAATTATAGCAGCAAAGAATTTCTATGGATGATAATGACTGACATTATGTGCCCTTGTCACTTTTTTGCTGTGCAACTATTGGTCATAATGATATCCAGAAGAGTATTGTCTTCAGCATGTATGATATCACTTTAAGAGCTGAAGTAACCAACTGTATTTTTACATGATGTTTAAAAGTGAGCATTTTGGTAGCTGAACAGAATATCAGATTTACACCATGCTTTTGTATGGTGTATGCTATCTGTAATTATGTCTCTCTCGATCTTCCTTTTTTTTTGCAGTCTCTTGACAATGAAGTCAACATTCACCACTAAGAAATGCTTATTTTTTTATTTTTGATATGATTTTTGTCCCCATCAAAAACTCTTCTGTAACACACAGAGCTGGCCTCGGGAACAGGTGGCTGATAATACTGTTTGGCCACATTTCTATACACCATCAGCACAGTATGCATCACAGTACAAGATGTGATAGGTACTGATGCTGTTCTTAAACAGCAGTAATGTCATAGTCACTGAGTTAATAGTTATGACAGCATACCTTGTGAAAACTACATTTTGTATCTCAAATGTAATCTACGGTTTCAAAAATCCTACTCTGCAATGCTGGGCACATCATTTTATGACCTAGAAGGTCAATATTTGAAAATAAAAATAATGTCTGGAAAGCTAATAATTTCATTTGGCAGTACATTAACTTTTACACAATAGCAATACAAATGCACTTAAGAAAAAATAAATTGTTTTCAAAATGCTTGCTTAGCTACCAACAATGCTATGTAAAGAGGGATCACTGATGTGCCAATTAGTTCAAGCAGACAAAAGTATGAAACTACATACTACAGAATGCAATGTTTTTTTTCCCACACTGAGATATTAGGGATATCAGTAGAAGTACAAGCATAAGAGACTTTGTCAGACTAATGCAGAATAAGCTTAACTTCACTTCTCATCTTACAAATGTATTTGCTTGGGAAATACCAGCTTATTTTAAAGGTACAGTTTAGAAAATCTTCTGCTGTTGAATGAATAGAACAGTTTGCCATTGATCTTATCTGTTATGCTATCAGCACAATTTTATGTTATACAACTTATTAATTAAACCATACTCAGCAGCTATTACATCGGATCAGTTACCAAAATATTACTAATTCAGATATCAGTTAGCATTAATTTGATTACTGAATTAATATTGTGTTTTTAGTTTAACCGCAAGACGGTTTTCTGACAGGCAGTATTTGTTGTGATGCATATTAAAGGACTGTTATCCCTCAAATACTCAGTGTGATTTGTGTAGAACAGCCTGATTTTATAGTCTGGTGTTTTTTAAGAAAAAAATATTAATGTAACATAGTTACAGTATATTATAGTCTGGTGTTTTTAGCATTATATTTTCCTATTTTTGCGGCTCATCTGACAAAATGTTATTTTTCTGCATCAGCAAGCACACCTGAAAATCAATTATGCAGTATTTGTCTCTGTTACGTTACATGTTTAAACTGACTATATCTATGGCTCTCATATGATTCAAAACTGATTAAATCTCAGTTGCATTTTGACAAAATGAGTGATAGAATCATGGGCACTACAGAAGAAACCTTAAAGCAGACAGTCTGTTGCTGGAGGACAGAAAACCAATAGTGAAATTTGCATTGTGAGCTCTCTTCCACGTCTGTATTTGCAGCTAAAGGAAAGGAGATGGAGAAATGAGGTAGGAGACACACAAATCAAGCAGACTTTTGAGTGTAATGTGAATAACTGACTAATATCCCTTTGAAAGTTGGTATATAATAGATCTTATAGTAAAAATTCTGAAACTCACATATAAATGGGCAGGGAAAACTGGCATTGAGCCAAGAGCATATCATAATACAAAACTGCCAATGAATCTTCACATATATCCTGTAAAATATACTGATATTCATATTTATATAACTGCATAAATTAGGCATGATTTCTATATTTTTTAATATTTCATAACTTAGTATACATATTCACAGCATCATGGGCAAGGTCAGATTATTGTTAAGAAAACTGCAGCTGTCACTTTCTGTACTGCAAAGTGGTTTGAGGGTATTCTGTGTTGTTTATGAGGCTCTGAAAAGAATATATGGATGATTTCTGAATTTTTGTTACTAGTTAATTAAAAAAAGTATATTTTTAGAAAGATGTGTGGCATAATATGAAATGAGATAGATTAATTGCTAAAACTGCCAGTAATCCTTTTTGTGTAACTTACAGTTTTGATACATTTAAAGTACTCAGACTTACTTAACATAGAATCATTTATCTTTTTAATTTAGCATAAAAATAGAAACAAAATGATTTCTGATATATTGATTAATACATGTATAGAGAGATCTTTTATAGAGACTGGCTTGTTTCTTGTGCTTTTAAATAAGATTTACTGGTTAGAAAATGTAGGCTTCTGTTTATTGCATGGTTGTTAAACCTTGATTTTACCTGCAGTGACCCAGTACAGTACGTCATTAATAACACACAGGAGTCGAGTTGTGTAACTTTTGCAGTCATTATTGAATCAGTGAATTAAGCGGAACACAATCTAGTCTTTTACAACTTTATTTCTGGTTTAGCCATTTATGCAGTAAAACTGCACATACATGGCACTCGGTGATTAAATATAATTCTGTTGCCTGTGCTATTTGTCCTATTTGCGGAAATACCATCACAGACAGTCCCTTCAAATCTCTGCAGCTTTGCTAAGAGGAAACATGCTTCATGCAAACAGCAGAAGTACCTTGAATGTGCAAAATAGCAACTCTGTTAATGGCAACTGCAATTCTTCCTATGGACCTTGCTCAAAGCATGGCTTTCTTTGAGTAGCAGGCTGAAAATAAATGGGAAAAACATCATTTAAATATCTACCCCTTGTCTTCTTGTCATTGATAGACCCTTCACAGTTTAATTATTTGACTATAGCAAACATTTATTCCATATGAATTACAACAGTGGTACTTCAAAGGTACAAAACAGCAAACAACCAATATCACTAACTTATATTTTTTCTCTGGACAACGTCTCACCAGTCTAGGTCCACAATGAAGATAAGCATAGTTGCATATGTAACATCAGTGCTGTGAAGCATAAAACTAAGCTCTCTCAGTTTAATTACTTCAAGCTTTTAGATTTCTAATATCATTTTTACATTTGTAGCTTTCATATCCTTCAGTGTGAAATAAAGTTGCTGTCTGGGTTACATTGTGCCTTGTGCTTCATGAGTGTGCTTTAATTTTAGTGTTTTGGTGCATTTTCAGCACACAGTCTCCCTGATCTTGTGTATTTCTAATACCAGAATGGGAATAGACTGCATTCCTTAGTCAGGGTATAATTAAAGTTCATGAAATTTGTATTGTTTCAGTTTTTGATGTTAGCCAAAAGTGCTCTTCACAGCACCAGCAATGTGCCCCGAATTGACTCTTCTTGCAATTCTTATGGCTTTACATGCATTGGTAACACATCTAAGTACAACTGTAGATTCTTTTTTTATCAGGCCTATTGCTCATACTACTATTGGAATTGTCTGGGTATCTTTCTTCCACATTGCTCTCATTTCTGCCTATGAATCCTGATGTTTTATGACTTTGTGTCTCTCTCCGTACATAAGACACTGTATTTACTAGGGTAGCAATTTGAATGGTCAATGCTATTTTTGTCTATTTATGGATTGCTATATCTGGTTTTCTCTCATCTATTTTTTTGGACTGTTGGTGATCCCATGTGATGAACACTTCATCATTCTCTATAATGGTTTGTGGTTCATGTTTCCAGTCCTCAGCTACTTCTGTATTGTAGTGTTTGCACAATCTCCAGTGCAACTGTCTTGCTGCATTACTGTGCCTTTTAAAGCACAAGACTTCTGCCATGAGTGTATCACACCCGACAAGAAGAAGTGTGACTGTTACCATTTTTTTACAGAACCTACATTTGTATATTTCTCTGGCGTGTTCAATGGACTTTGTAAACCAACTTGTACATAGTCCACTATCCTGGGCTGCCATTATTAACCTTCCAAAACATTGCTTTTTATTCAAGTTTTGTTGATGTTTTTTTTTTTTATTTGGACAGGTAGATGTGAAGAATTGGATACATTTGTGAATTATTTAGATACTACCACCAGTTTTTTAAATTTAAGATGAGTTATTCTAAGGATAAAATAACTTTTTTAGATATTTCCTTAGAGACCTGGCCAAGGCATTTGACGCAATGCTCCACTCAGTATTGTTGGCAAACTCAAAAGTTTAGGTACAAACCCGTATGTCACCCGGTGGATAGCCAACTGGCTCACAGATAGGACCCAGGATGTTAGAATTGTGGGGTCCACCTCTACAAAGAGGCCTGTTACAAGGGGAGTCCCTCAGGAATCAGTCCTTGGACTGCTCCTTTTGGGCATTTACTTCTCAGAAGTTAAGGCCAATGTCAGTGGTCTCTGGCTGACTAAATATGCAGATGATTGCAAATTAGGAGCTGTCATTGAATCTCACACTGACACAAATGTTCTCCAGGAGGGGCTGACAAAGACAAATAACTGGTAGCAGAGCCATGAACTAAAACTGAATGCCAAGAAATACATAATAATAGTATCCTTTGGGAAGTCATCCATCCCTGGTACCTATCATATTGACAGCATACCCCTTAGAGTTGACTCAGTAGTCAGGGACTTAGGGACACACATAGAGTGTAATCCAGCCTTTGATCATCACTTCTCTACAGTGGTGAGGAAATCATTCTATGTTAAAACAAAAAAGCAAGACTGTATAGGCAAAAGACTTCTAATTGAATAAAATAAAACATAAAAGTGTATTAAAAATGGTAAGCGCTTTCGCAGTAACACTGCTTCTTCAGGCCATAATAAACTAAATCAAACATTCAAAATAAATAGAACTAAAAAGCCAATGAAAACAATGCACTCATTTAAAACAAAATGGTCTCCTTTGCTTCAATTTAGGTCTTAAAGAGACCTTATAATTTAAACCACCGTCTTTATCAGCTTGCAGGTGCAATATCCAATGCAATTCCCTACCTTCTGTAATATTACTAATATCGCCTAATCGTTTTCCTAGGGCAATAACCTCCACAGCTCTGAACTTAAAACAGTGGTGGTCCCCCAACTCCAAGACATGTTTAGCCAGTGAATTCATAGTATTTGTTTGTCTAATATCCCAAACATGCTCTCTAATTCTATTTTTGAAGCACCAGTCTGTCTTCCCCACTTAAGACTTACGACAAGCCTGACACTGGGCTAAATAAACAAGATGCTGGGTAAGTCAGCTAGCAAGGGCCTTAAAATAATATTCCCTTTTTGTGGTAGGATGTATAAACACACTATTACTGAAAGCGTTTAAGTTAATAAAAGCTCTTAAGTTAATAAAAGTTTCTTTTTTATTGTATTGGTGCCCGTTGATTTCATAGGTTGACTACTACGCTGGTGTTTGTTTTTTTTAATAAGGAAATGAACTTGGGTGTCTTGACCATGCTAGCACCCCTTTACTCCTCATTTGCATTAAAAGTGTGCCCATATTTCTCAATGTGTGTGTACTATTTTTCCCATAACATTTGAATTTAATTTAAATAATTTATTTCACATTTAACACTCAACAATTAGGGCAATTTGGCTAAATAAATTAAAAAATCCTCAGATAGAAAATAGACTCAGCATGAAATTGGTAAACTCTTATTCTCTTGACATTCAAACTTTCATAAAGTGCATATGACAAACCATTAAACTGAAGGAGATATGATTAACTTTACATTTAATTTCCTGTTTACATGGATCATAACAATTTTTTGTATACATGCAGATAGTCTCTTACCTCACAGTTCCTTTTATTTGTTTAACATTGTATTGCTAAGGTATGCTTCATAACAGAGTATGAGTTTCTAGGCAAAATACTTCCTGCTGTCAGACTTGCATAGAAAAACAATGTTTGACTTGCATGCTGTTGCACTCACATCCATGTCACATTATTAAACATTGAGGCAATGTAAACATGTACACATCTGTCATCTTTGCATGAAGAACATAAAATAGACAATTCTATTTCATCCATCTGTTTTAATCAACTTTTGGGTACTGAGTTGCTGCCAGATCCAATCCAACCATTAGCTAGTGCTCCTAGCCTCAAGCACTTTCAGAGTTTTCCTATAATCCCACTGTGACCTTCACTTCTTCAGATCTCCTTTGCTGCAATTGTGAATGGTCATGCCACCATTTTCAACTAACTGCTTCTTCAGGTTTTATTTACTTTAAAATACTGCCTTTTATTACCTTATAGTTGTGCACTTTTCACATTTTTTTCCCCTTTGCTTCTGCTCTTCCATAGCATTTAGACAAGTTGCCTGGTGTCCTCTTGTCACTGTGTGTCTACATCTATATATGTGTGTGTGTGTGTGTGTGTGTGTGTGTGTGTGTGTGTGTGTGTGTGTGTGTGTGTGTGTGTGTGTGTGTGTGTGCGTGTGTGTGTGTGTGTGTGTGTGTGTATATATATGTATATATATGTGTGCGTAAAGAAAAACATTTTATAAGTATGCTGTGTATCTGTTTTATATTTCTGCCTTTGAGTATCTTCTTTTCTTGTCTGTTGAACTTAGTTTTTTGGTAGCAATGGATAACATATTCAAGAAATGCACTAAGTGTGGACATAAAATGCTCATGCCCATGATTTATATGTGGTGTGCCTGAAGCCAGAGCATCTAAATATGGCTTGTAGTATTTGTAAGGGCTTTGGGCTTAGGTCTTTGGCTGACAAGCATAATAAGCTAATAGTTAAGGCATTACTTCCTCTAGATGTTTATCTGTTTACTGTGGGCAAGTCAGAGAATAGAGCGAGAAAGACAGGGAGAAGGACCGTAAGAAATGAAGTTCAGAAGAGACATGCCCCTCATCCCCCCATAAAGTACCAAGAAGGGAGGCTTCCCAGCACTTGCACTAACACAGACGTCCCTCACTTTGGAAACAGTAGTCATAAGAGACAGTTTTCCTATTAGGATGTCTAGCCAGCACTCATTAGAAAGGAAGCTATCACATTTCTTGACTTTGAGACCGTCTTCTACAGTATCTCTAAAGTTGGTGCACTCCTTTTGAAGCAACACAGAAGCAGACTGGGAGTCTATGATGAGTGCATTTTTGTAAATGCAAACAGAACTGAGTATCACCCCATCCCTTTCTGTTTCAGGGGTGGATCAGGCTGGTTCCACTTCACCACTCCTAGCTCTTTCCCCAGTGTCAGTTTCAGCACCGGTAGCTCTGGAATGGACTCTCCAGCTAGACCCTGTTTGTTTTGGTTCTGAAACACATTACATGAACCCTGCAGCTCTCTCACACTCCTTTATCCCTATTTCATCCTTCCTTATCTCATCTTGTCATCTCCTCACTTACTGCCTCTCTTTCATCCTACCACCATCTTCACTGTGTATCTCTCACACTTCCTCTCCTTTCTACTACTGCTCTCTCTGCAAAGGTCTCTTACCATTTCTCTGTCTTCTCCTCAGTGTATCTTTCCCTGCAGCTATTCATACTCACTACCTCTTTATATAATGATATACTACTATTCCTGTAGTGTAAGCCACCTTGTTCATTATGGCTACATGTTGTCCAAAAGGCTGTGCTAAGCATGATTACATTTTCCATCGATGTTTTGACATTGTAAACTTCTACTTCAGTTTTGACCAACTGTTTACATCCTTTGTCTCAATTAGAATGGATACAAAACTTTCTAAGCAGACTGTGTCTAGATGTCTGTCTAATTGTATAACCATTGTTTACTCCCCAACAACAAAGCATTGCCCTTTAAGCCAAAACCTATTTTCACAAAATCTGTGGCAACCTCCAATGCTTTCTTCAGGAATTCTTCCATATTTGAGATATGAGCAGCAGCAACATGGTCTGTGTTGCATACATTTTCCAAATATTATAAATTGGGCATTATCTCCAGGACCTGAGTTTCCTTGGAAGTTTTTTTTCTGAAAGGTATCCTGTCATGATTCCACCCATGAATTCAGGTAGTTTGGAATTCTGTCCCAATAGTCAGATCAGATGGATGGATGAAATAGGAAATGGAAGTTATGCACTTACCATAAATCTGGAGCCTTCTCATCCAAGTCCATCTGATATGATATCTGTCCTCTTTCCTCCTAACAAATTAGCACATTTTTTAGGAAATGCTGCAGAGCTGTCCCTCTGTACTGGCTTTCTTCTGAATTCCTTCCAGTACAATAAACACAAGGCCAGCAAAGTTAGTCTAAGGCTGAGAAGGACACAGGATGATTATGGGAAAAATCTGTAGGAGGTTAAGGTTAGAACCACAAGCTATAAGCTCCTACTTGCAGCTCTGTACCCAATAGTCTTATCAGATGGACTTGGATAAAAAGGATCCAGTGTTATGGTAAGTACATAACATCCATGCATCTATTAGTGGATATTAAGACACAAGACGAGCATGATAACAGACGTTTACAGATGCTGAATAGTGTGAGACAGCATAATTTCAATTTAAATAAGAAAAAATGTGAAATCAGGATAAGAAATATTAAATGCATCCCACTGTACTTATTTTGCTTTCAATACCTTGGTTCCTTTCCCAATTTTCTCAAGTGAAGTCCAGCCTCCCTTAGACTGTTTCTGTACCCCTGCTTACAGTCATCCCTGTTGGCAAAATCTCCTTTCTCCATTCCAGGGTTCACTTAGTTCTTACAATACTTTCTGAAGGTTTTGAATATAATGTTATGTGTGGTTGTTCTGGTTCTTCTAAGTAAGGGTCTGCATCCAAAATCCTAATCAAGAGCTTCTAGTTTCTCATTTGTTTTTGTTTAATCTTTTGTTTAGTGTCTTCCCACATATCCACAGCTACCACAGCAGAATCTTTTTATATTCCATACATGTAAATACTTCATCTTATCATGTCCCCATAAATATGAGTATTTGTGAACAACTTTGTATGTGGTTACATAAGGGATAATAAGTAGGATTTATAAAATATTTTATGATAACTATAAGTATCAGTCAGAGGAGGTTAGATAAGACTGGAAAGAGAGACTGGAAACGCAAGGGTGGACATCTACATGGCATCCAAATATGCAACAAATTCCAGAAGGTTTAGGATTTTTGCAGGAAGGGCTTACATGGGTGTTTTTTTTAAATACATTCATCTGACTGGATGCTCAAAATATTGAAAACCTATTTAATGTGGAGGGCCAAACCTTTCTGTACTCCTACACCCCTCCCTGCTAATTGTATATACTAACTCCAGGATTGCACAACAGTTGGAAAAGGCCAGATAACCATTTTCAGTATTTTAAGTTTTCAGCATTTTGGTTTTCAATAATTTGAGTTTTCAATCAAATGAATGTATTCTTTGTTTTTATAAGTCAAATAGACTTAAGAGAATTTTTTTCTTAGCAAATTCTACAGGTTTCAAGGAAAAAAGAAAGTTAACTGGGAACATGTTTTGGGGAGTATAACAGTTTGGCAAATTTTACAAATTCTTTACAGAGAAATCTGTCAGAAATGTTGGTGGGATGGGGGAAAATGGCTGTAACTAAGGAAATGATTCTTTTGAGCTGGGACATTTGATCGGCATTGCCTATACATAGTTAAGACCTTACTAAGTTTAATGCTGCCAAAAAAGCAATTACTAGAAAATGGAAATCAAAATATAAATCATCTGTAATTGCAGTAATGAATATTGTAAAGGAGATAAAATAACTAGATGTGGGATCTTTAGAAAAGAGAAGTAAAATACATGAAAATTAATGGACCTTCTGAGAACAATGCTTACAAAATAATGTTCAGCAGAGGACAAGGAAAGGTAGGAATTGAGCAATTGATATAATGTTGGTGTGAATAACTGTAAAAAGAAAGAAAACATATGTAATGAATAGTGCATGAATATTACAAATGTTAATATGCTTTGTTTTATTTTCTATCAATGTATGGGGTGCCTATATCTTGTGAGAATTTAATAAAGGTGTTAAAAACAAAAAAAGTTTAAATATATGTCTAGAATCCAATTTTGGAGGATCTGAAACTTGATCTAGAAAACAAGATTGAACAATTGTGCAATTGCCAAGGCAAGCAGGCATCACAGAGATTTCTAGGAATAATTAACTTAAAAAAGGTAAACTGTTAGAGATGTATTAGTACTGGCATATGAATGCAACTACTGAAACACATTACAGTAAAAAGATGTCCTGAGTAAAAATGTTCTTAAGATTCAAAACTGACAAAAACTGGCAACAGGACACTGACAGGGTTGTCACCAAAATTAGGGAACCTATAACAAGAAAAATAGCCAGAGATCCTATACAGGTTTTAGAGATATTACAGAAATTGTATGAACATTTCTATAATGCAGAAAACTGTGGAAATCAAAGAGTAAAATGGAAATATTTATGGAATATTTAATTGACATGGTTAGAGGTAGATGAGGCTCAGCAACTAAAGATTGGAGGTGTTGATAAAAACAGTGATGTATAATCAATCTTCAGTAAAGTCATCAAGAACAGATGCTATTCCTATGGAAGTTTAGAAATTAAGAGGGAAACATGATAAAGATCTGGAAGATTTGGTTTAACAGTATTTTAAAAGGAGGGGAAGCACCAACATCTTAGAAAAAAGCTTTGGTAGCTGTGTAACTATAGATGGAAAAGACCCTTCAGACCCAGACCCATTTCAATTTTAAACCATGATTATAAAGTGTTTATGTATTCACTAGTTAAAAGAATGGCAAAGGTGTTGCCAAAACTGATAGATACGCAGTGTGTTTTTGTGGAGAGAAGGCAAACATTTGACAACATTAATAGAGCAATGATCCAGAAGGAAGCAAAATGTAAGAGAATACCTCTGTATTTGGTGGGTATTGATGCAGAAAAAGCATTTGACAGAGTAAGATGGGATTTTATGAGCAGGGCATTGGAAGCATTTGCTTTCCTTGATACAATAATAAGGTTAATTAGAAGGATATATGAAGGATCAGAGGCAAGAATTATAGTGGGATGGTTCCTCTCAGATAAGCTATGTTTGAACAGAGTAACTAGGCAGGAGTTTCATCTTCCCCTTTTTATTTGCCTTATATTTAGAGCCATTGGCAAAGAAAATAAGGGACGCAGAAATACAAGGATATAATTGGTATGGTAATCAAGAAAGGTTGGCTTTATTTGCAGATATTATTTTGTAAGGATCACGAACCAAGCGTTGAGTAAAAGTTTTTTAATTGCAACAGCTTCACCAGTTCAGCGTAAAAAATGCAAACACTTCCAAAATGTAAAGTCAGTCAAGCGCTTTCACCCGGGCCCTCCCAGGCTTTTTCAAGACATTTTTACATTGGGTGGTGAGTCTATTTATAATGCCCTTGTCCAACCCAAATACTTTAATTAACAATCAATTAAATTATTGTCACACTTGTAATTTAAAGAGATAAAACATTTTGTATCAATTATGTAAATACCATGTTAAACTTTGCTCCCATAATAACCTGCACAATTCCCTGTTCGCTTTATTCCTGTCTACCCAACATTGTTCACATTTTATTAACATTGTTAGAAAACATGTACATATTTACAATATCGACATCTGTTTAAAATTCTAACTAAAATCTTCTTGTAAGTCTTACTGAACCACTTGTAACTAAAACCAATTATTGCTAAAAACCAAGTAGCTTCTATGATGTTTCATAACTTTTTGAAACATGTCTAACATATCATTTTTTAAAACATGTAATATAGTTTAACATAGCCTTAGCCAGCAAAGACTGACCTCTAACTATTGTTCTTGTGGTCTCATTTAACCATCATTAACATTCTAAATCTTTGGAAAGGTTTTTTTAACATCTCTCAGCCTGCATATTGTATTGATGCCTATAGTAATCCTAATGCCAACCCACATCGTTTAGTTCCAGGTTGCCTACTCTTGGTGCCTAACCAACTAATTTGTTTGCTGAAGGGTGATCGTTCTCCTACCCCACTTTATAGCTTTGCCCTTCTGATTTTTAATAAGCTGGTGATACTAATATGGAAACTAAATGATGTGGGTTGGCATTAGGATTACTATAGGCATCAATACAATATGCAGGCTGAGAGATGTTAAAAAACCTTTCCAAAGATTTAGAATGTTAATGATGGTTAAATGAGACCACAAGAACAATAGTTAGAGGTCAGTCTTTGCTGGCTAAGGCTATGTTAAACTATATTACATGTTTTAAAAAATGATATGTTAGACATGTTTCAAAAAGTTATGAAACATCATAGAAGCTACTTGGTTTTTAGCAATAATTGGTTTTAGTTACAAGTGGTTCAGTAAGACTTACAAGAAGATTTTAGTTAGAATTTTAAACAGATGTCAATATTGTAAATATGTACATGTTTTCTAACAATGTTAATAAAATGTGAACAATGTTGGGTAGACAGGAATAAAGCGAACAGGGAATTGTGCAGGTTATTATGGGAGCAAAGTTTAACATGGTATTTACATAATTGATACAAAATGTTTTATCTCTTTAAATTACAAGTGTGACAATAATTTAATTGATTGTTAATTAAAGTATTTGGGTTGGACAAGGCATTATAAATAGACTCACCACCCAATGTAAAATGTCTTGAAAAGCCTGGGAGGGCCCGGAAAGCTGACTGACTTTTACATTTTGGAAGTGTTTGCATTTTTACGCTGAACTGGTGAAGCTGTTACAATTAAAAACTTTACTCAACGCTTGGTTCGTGATCCTTACATCCTGGTTGTTCCAGATTACCAGTGGGTGTTTTTGCAGAAGTGTTTGTGTTTCAATAGTTGTTGCTGCTACAGGATTTATGGCAGAGTGAACGACGAGTGCTGAGTTTTGCAATACACCAGCAATTTTGGCAGATGAGGAAGAAGGAGCCGATGACGCCGTTACGCTGACGAGTTCAAGCAGGTTATGTGCCTGCTTTCCCAGCTATCGGGACTGTTGACAAACGCCAACCCACAAAGTGGCAAGGAGATACCAGCTAACCAAGAACAGTTGTTGGCAAGTGATAACATCGGGTCAGGTAGACCTACAACCCATTTTCCTGACAGTAACGAGATGGCAGGAACTACCAACGCGGACGCCGAAAACACGCAACAAGTGAGGAGTAAGAGAGGGGTTATTCAATACAACACAACTGCGACAGAAAGAGACTTTAATTTTAATAAATGGACAACCAAATGCTTCTCTTTTGGGCAAGGTACGATACAATCTTGTGACAATGTAAACAACAATTTAGAAGCAAAATTGAAGGACTTTAACAATAGATTGTATTCTTACAAAGCAACCAAACTTGAGATAGATTATTTGTCTGAATGTGTAAGAGTGAAAAGAGTCCCTAAGGGACTGCGTATTGCTAGATTCCCCAATAATGCTCAACCAGGTACTGAATTATTTAAAGAGCTTACAGCCCTATTTAATAGAACGGGGCTTGAAATGCTAAATCTGATGATTAAAGACTATGAAGCGAAAGCTTCAGCATTATTAGGGGAAGTAAATGATTTAAACAACATCATTGTTAAAGATACTATGTTTAATGGCATAAAAAAGGACTACAAAAGTACATTCAAAGAGATTGACAGTCACTGTGTACGAATTGTTAACAGAAAAATAAAAAAGTTAGAACGAGATTTACAGGAGTACAGCACAGGACAGGCATATAAAATGTATGGAAAAAGTAAATGGGTGCGGGACCAGAATACAAACAACAATTATGTTGAAAAAGAACAAGACAATGTTTTTTATGATGGCCTAGATGAACATGGCCCAAGGAGGAGTGAACGGTTGGCACAGAAGTCTAACCAGCAGTTAAACCAAAACAGGATAGGGCAGCAGGATTTTCAGTTTGGTCAGGGGAGGCAGAGGAACAGACAAACGAGCAACCATACCAGGAGGTGGAACCCCCCGAGGATACAATAACTGAAGAACCGCACAACACTGTTACAGACAATGATAAACTGTACAATGAATGTTGTAAGGTTGTTAAGAAAGGGAATTTTTCTATATTTAATTACACGGAGGTTGAGGTTAATGATCTGTTCTTTGAGGTTTTTACTAAAGGACTACACTTTGTCCCACAAAGTTCCATCAACATACCTAAGACTATTCTAGATTTAAAGCTTTTTACAAGGCAATTAAATATAACAGCAATGTTGAAAGAGAACTTAAGTGACAGAGACAAACTGCATAGGAGAAGTATATGGAACCCCCCATTGCATCCTGTTTTAAAAACATTTGAGGACATGGTTGAAGTGGAAATTAGAAATATATGTATCAAAGATATGTCAAAAAATAATAATTTTTCTGAAGTATCATATAAATTGATTAAAAAATTAAACAGTGAAGGAATTAGAGTCATGAAAACAGACAAAGGGGGGGGAGTGGTCCTTATGTATCAGCATGACTACGAAGCTTCATTGCACACACATTTACATGACAATGAGCAATACAACCAGGTGTCAGTGAATGAGAGAAACATCGCATACGCCAAGATTAAGTACAAATTAGAAGACAATTTATATCAAGGAGCAATTAATGAAGAACTTTACAACTACCTCCTAGTGACCAAACCAGTCACTCCCATTGTCTTTGGTATCCCCAAAGTGCACAAAGGGCTACAACCATTGGTATTTAGACCAATTGTAGCAGGGGCTAGGGGGATTACCGAACCACTTGGGAAGTTCATAGATGCAATATTGAAAAAATTTACAACATCTCTAAAATGTTTATGTAAAGACTCCTGGGAATTTTTAAGGAGTATTAAGAAAGAATTGTATCAGGGAACTAATTATATGGTAACAGTGGATGTAGTGGAATTATTCCCAAGTATTCCACATGGAACTGGTTTAACATGGTTCAATGAAATGCTGGCAGAGCATTCAAAATTGGGAGGCAAAATGATAGCATTATTGGTTGAACTAATGGAGGTTATCTTGAAAAACAATTTCGTTTTTTTCTGTGGAGAATTATTCCGACAGAAAAAAGGTGTGGCAATGGGGACCCCCTGCGCCTCTGCATATGCTAACATTGTCCTAAGTTATTGGGAATCTAAATTTGTATTCAACACACGGTGGGCAGAACATCTTACACATTATCAACGCTACCTAGATGATATATGTATATTATGGAAGGGTAGTATTGAAAAACTTGAACAATTTATTGAATACATTAATGACAGCACCGAATTTTTAAAATTTACGTGCAACATTAGTACTGACAGGTTGCAGTACTTGGATGTAGATCTATGCAAAAATGCAGAAAAGGGTTGCTTCACGTCACGTATACATAAAAAAAAAAAAAAAAAAAAAATAGTTATTCTAATATGTTTCTCCATTTTAACAGCAACCACCCCTTATTCCAAAGAAAAGGAGTTATTAAAGGACAGATCATCAGGGCGGCTAGAATGTGTAGTGAAGAGGTGTTATTTAATGAGGAGTGCCTATTTTTAAAAATGTTGTTTGAGGAGAGGGGGTATCCCACACAACTAATAGAAGAAATAATAGCAGAAGTAAAAGATCAGAGAAAGGACAAATATTTTCCTTTATTAGGGGAAGAACGTAGAGACAATAACAGCAAAGCTGGAGAAAAAGTGAAAAAACAAGGGTGTCTGTTCGTGCACACGAATTGCAATGAAAGTTGGTCAGTGGAAAGAATTATTAACAAATACTGGCCAATTGTAACTATAAATGAGGAATTCAAGAAAACATTTGGCAATAAACCCCAGTTAGTTAGAAGGAGAAACAAAAATTTAAAAGAGTTATTAGAAGCAAATTATGAAATGAAAAAAGAAGGAAGAAACAACAAGAATGGCACATTTAGATGTAACACTTGTAGACAGTGTCCAAATATGATTGATAAGAAAGGCTTCTACTTGAATTCAAGAAAAATTTATTTAAGATCCCCAGGGTACTTTAATTGTAAGGCTAAGGGAGTAGTCTACTTAGGGTTATGTCAACATTGCCAATGTTTCTATGTAGGAAAAATGGAGAGGACGTTAGCCAAAAGAGTGTACGAGCACCTCTATGAAATTAGTAAGGGGAAGGAGACCAATGCATTTTTCAAGCACTCACTAACATGTGAAAACATGGAACTAAGATTTATGGTGCTTGAACAAGTGCACGTTGGCCCCAGAGGGGGAGACTGGGAAACATCCTTGGAATACAAGGAACTGCTTTGGCAAGTGAGACTAGAAGCAGCAAAATCCCCTGGGCTTAATGGGGCTATTAGTATCACCAGCTTATTAAAAATCAGAAGGGCAAAGCTATAAAGTGGGGTAGGAGAACGATCACCCTTCAGCAAACAAATTAGTTGGTTAGGCACCAAGAGTAGGCAACCTGGAACTAAATGATGTGGGTTGGCATTAGGATTACTATAGGCATCAATACAATATGCAGGCTGAGAGATGTTAAAAAACTTTTCCAAAGATTTAGAATGTTAATGATGGTTAAATGAGACCACAAGAACAATAGTTAGAGGTCAGTCTTTGCTGGCTAAGGCTATGTTAAACTATATTACATGTTTTAAAAAATGATATGTTAGACATGTTTCAAAAAGTTATGAAACATCATAGAAGCTACTTGGTTTTTAGCAATAATTGGTTTTAGTTACAAGTGGTTCAGTAAGACTTACAAGAAGATTTTAGTTAGAATTTTAAACAGATGTCAATATTGTAAATATGTACATGTTTTCTAACAATGTTAATAAAATGTGAACAATGTTGGGTAGACAGGAATAAAGCGAACAGGGAATTGTGCAGGTTATTATGGGAGCAAAGTTTAACATGGTATTTACATAATTGATACAAAATGTTTTATCTCTTTAAATTACAAGTGTGACAATAATTTAATTGATTGTTAATTAAAGTATTTGGGTTGGACAAGGGCATTATAAATAGACTCACCACCCAATGTAAAAATGTCTTGAAAAAGCCTGGGAGGGCCCGGGTGAAAGCGCTTGACTGACTTTACATTTTGGAAGTGTTTGCATTTTTTACGCTGAACTGGTGAAGCTGTTACAATTAAAAAACTTTTACTCAACGCTTGGTTCGTGATCCTTGCATCCTGGTTGTTCCAGATTACCAGTGGGTGCTTTTACAGAAGTGTTTTTTGTGTTTCAATAGATATTATTTTGTACCTAATAAATTCAGAAAAGGACATCTCAATGTTGTGGGACATTTTGAGCCATTTTCAAATCTTTTCAGGATATGAAATTAATGAAGGTAAAACAAAGGCTACATCCGTAAATTGTGTGCTTACACATAAATTGGTTCAGCAATACCCATAATTATGGGGACATAATTAGATGTATTTAGGAGTATGGATTAAAAAGGCTTCTGTTATGGCAGCTAAGGATATGTGGAAAGAGACTAAATAAAAGATAATACAAAAACATGTATATAAGCAGAGGGTTAGAATTCAAAGTGGAAAGGAATGATGATGAAGAAAGCGGGAAGTTCAAGAAATAGAAAATAGGACTTTGGATGCAGATCCTTAAGGAGAATAATAGCTACAATACAGAATATTATATTCATAAAGTACCAGAAAGCATTCTAACAATTTAGCCAATTCCAGGAAGGGAGAAAGGAGATTTTGCCAATAGAGATGACTGCAAGTAGGGGGTACAGAAAATAGGCAGGAGGGGGCTTGATTTTACTGGAGAAACCTGGCAACAGATCCAAGGTATTGGGAGCAAATAATTCAAACAGTAAAGGTACAGAGGGGGATGAGGTCAAGAAGACACTTGGGCTGCAAACTAGAAGCTGCTTTCCCTACCAGGGATTGATCTTAGTGTACAGGCAAAGAGAAAGAGATAGGTGCATTTTAATTGAAATACCTGCTGTGGTAGTTTGAAGCTGAATTTGGAATAGTTGCAACTGTTATAAAAGGGATAATTAGTATAGAATATAAAATATTGCATGATAACTATCAGAATCAGTCAGAATAGGTTAGAAAATACAGGGAAGGGAGGCTGCAAAAACGATTTACAAGAAAACAATGGGAAGGCATATTTGGAGGTATGATGGAGAAGGAAGAGGTAACTGGCAACATACGTTTTGTGAGTGGAACGAGTTGGCAGATTTTAAAAATTCCTTACAGAATACTCTATTAGAATTATTTGGTGAGAAAATGGCTGTAAGTAAAGAAATGATTTTTGAGCTGGGCTATAGGATCTGAATTCCCTAGACATAGTAAGGACTTATTAAATTTAATTCTGTTGGCGGCTAAAAGCAATTACTAGAAAATGGAAATCAAAGCCTATACCAACTGTATTTGAGGTATTGAATATAATAAAAGAGATAAAAGAACTGGAAGAGGGATCTTTAGAAAAGGGAATCAGCAAATTACATATAAGTTTATGGAAATTGTGGGAGGAATACATGCATAATAATGATCAGGAAGAAGAGGAGTGAGGTTTAAAAGAAGGTGGGAATTCAGCAATTTTTTGTAATGTTGGACTGATGATAGTTGCAAAGTGAATATATGTGATGTATATTATATTTAAATATAAAATTGTTAAAATGGTTTGTTTTTTTCTGTTAATGTAAGTCTGCCTATGTCTTAAATGACAGTTTAATAAACGTGTTTAAAAATGTTCAGAACTAATAAAAACAGTTCTCAGTTTGCCAAGAAATCAAGGTATAAATTACTGAGAATAGTGAAGTGCAAAGAAACATCAATGAATTTAAATGCAGAACAAGTACTTCAGAACTATGCCATTTGCAATGCTTTCCATAACAGCAATCCAGATGAAGAGGTGCTAGAATATTCAGTGCCAGGCCATTTGGTGAGATGAGTGGTTTCAGATTTGTTCCCTTTCATAGGTTCATAGGTTCATAGGTTGGTACTAGGCTATCAGCCCTAGGGCCTATACAAGCCTAGCCATAACAATTCCCTGGCTATTTCTTCCCACACTATTTACTTCCCTGGACCCCTGTCTATCAGGGTGACTGACGTGATCCCCGGGGTGAATTTCCTTTCTCCCATCCAATCGTCAAGGTTCCTTTTGAAGAGGGCCAAAGAGGCACTCTGCTTGACATGTATGGGCAATCTATTCCAGAGTCTGGGGAGTCTCTGGGTCAGGAACCTATCCCTTCAGCATGTTTTGTTTATTGTGATAAGATTTGGATCCCTGGAGCGTGTGGCTCTGAGGGATTGGGATTTCTTTAAGTGTAGCATGTCCAACAGCTCTGGGTTTGACATTTCCTTGTATGTTAAGCAGAGATCGCCTCTGAGTAGACGATATGCGACAGTGTATAGCTGGAGTTTTTTAAGGTGATCAGCATTGGGCATCTGCTTTAGGCCTGTGATTCTTTTAGTGAGGTATTTCTGCGGCCTTTCCAGTTGTTGCAGATGTCTTGAGAGGTACATACCAAATGGGGCGTAGTATTCTATAATGGGTCTAATGAGGGATGAGTACAGTGGGACAATGACCTCCTTTTTCTGGATGAAAAGCCCTTAGTGATGAGGTGTGCCACATAGAAGGATTTCCTGACTGTTGTGGCGATGTGGTTATCGAAGGTGAGACCACTGTCCACCTGTGTCCCTAAGTCTCTTATCACACTTTCGGTGTTTAGTGTACTGCCACTTATATGGTAATTCACGGATACATGTTTTTTTCCAAAGGGGATAACTATACATTTCTTGACATTGAGCTTGAGCCCATGGCTCTGGCACCAAGCATCTGTTTCTGTAAGTCCCTTTTGTAGAGTATCCACATCATTTGGGGATTCAATAATGGCTCCCGGTTTGTAGTCATCTGCGAACTTTAACCAGAGTCCCTTAGTGGAAGTAGATGCCAAACAAGAGCAGTCCCAGGACTGAACCCTGAGGTACTCCACTTGTCACTTGTCTGGAGTTGGATTTGGAGTCGGCTACTTTTACGGTGTGGGTTCTATCAGTAAGCCAGTTAATTAACCATTGGGTGACATAGGGATTAATGCCCAGCTTAGTAAGTTTATCTATGATTCCAGAGTGGGGGATGGTGTCGAAGGCCTTGGCAAGGTCTAGATAGGCTGTGTGGATCACCTTACCCTTGTCCATGGCTATGGAGACTGATTCGAAGAAGTCAATCAGGTTCAGGAGACAAGATCGGCCCTTCACGAACCCAAACTGGATGGGGTCCAGTGTTTGAAGGTTGCCAATGTCTTTGTTTATAAGTTCCATGATAATACACTCCATGGCCTTGTAGATAAGGCTTGTCAGATTGATGGGATGGTAGTTTCCGGGATCCAAGGTGGATCCCGCTTTGTGGAGTGGGATAACTGTAGCTCTGTGCCACTCAGTGGGCACGAAACCTGAGGTGAGACTATGATTAAACATGACACTTAGGTGAGGTGCCAGTTCATATTGTAGTTCATGTAGTACACAGCCCGGGATGTCATCTGGTCCCATGGATGCTGTATTCTTAGCTTTGGAGAGTGTGTTTGTTACCTGTGTGGCTGTTATTACCAGAATTTGGCAATTTTCCGGTATTGAGATGGGCCATTTAGGGGGTGAGAGGGGGGTGAAGTTGGCACTAAATCGATCTGCCAGGATATTGGCAATATTCTTGGGATCAGTATATTTAATGCCATTCTGTTTTAGTTCAGAGCAGATCTGAGCATTGCCATTTAGATTCTTGACATAGTTATAGAATGCCTTGTGGTTGTCTTTGGAATCTTTGGCAATTTTATTTTCAAAGAAGCCATTTTTCTTTCCTTCCCACCACGCTGCCTCAGTTAAAGTACTGGGCAACTGAACAAACTCCAGTCAACAAACGTCATACTGACTAAAGTGTTAGACACAACTATGAGGTAATATCAAACAATGTTTTTATAGCTGATGTAGGCCCTTGAATGACATATAATCTGTGAAGGCATAGATTAGTGGTTGCCCAAATGCAGTGTAGCAAAAAACTACCAGTGAGTTAACCCTCAAGCTTTTTCTAGATATAAACTAGCCTAATATATTTGATGTTGTAAACTGTTAGTATTTACACTGGTACTGCTTTGAAATATTCATATAAAAATAATCTTATTTAAAAAACTAAAAATGTTACTGTAGCAGTAGAGGTAATAAATAACTGTAAACTGTTCACTATGTTCCCTTTGGTGTGAATTCACTCTAGTATAAAACTAATAAAAAGCATAATCACTGTAATTCTTTTGTTATTTATTCTGCTTCAAAAAATAAGTTTGTAAGTTCTCCTATACCTGTGTTTAAGTCAGAAGAACCTCAGGAAACATAGACCCTCTCAACTTTTATCATGCTTGTCTGCGTTAAAGTAATTTTCTACTCTTGTTTTAAACATAGCTAGCATTGCTGATTGTCTAATTACATCTGAATGGCTGTTATAAAATGTTTAGGCTCCCTATGCCATATATTTCTCTTTTTAGTGCTGTTCATCAAAATGGCAATATTAGCTGTCCTATAAAAATGAGACAAAAATTGAGTTTCCAAGCTCATTACGGAATATAATACATTATCAATGTTGGAATTTAAATGCCTGGTGTGACGTCCCTGCTCTGGGCCAGTAATCAAATTGTCTCAGTCCTCACCATGGACATTGGTGGGGATATTCACTTGGAGCAAAAATAGATACACACAGTATTTCCAGATGCAGCTCTCAGTATCAAGAACAATTTCCCTTAAGAGCACACAGGGACCACTCTCCCATCCTGTGGCTGGGTTTCCCTCCTTCTTACCTGGCCCCCCCAAAAAAAAACCCACCCTGGTCACAGCTGTACAGTTGAGTCCACTGCCAAGTGCTCCAAGCTAAGTCTTCCACCACCCTCTCTGTGAAACCAGTGTTCTGTGTCCCTGCTCCAAGTATCTGACACACACACACACACACACACACACACACACACACACACACACACACACACACACACACACACACACACACACACCTGGAAAAGGCTGTCCCAGATTTACCAACTATGCCCCCTTACCCAGACTATAAGGTAGATAATGCCACCAGAACACTCCAAAGCCAGCTATTTTAAGGCTCTTACATGGGTACCCAATTATACGGAGTAAAATGAATACTAATACAAATGGTAGTGTTTGACCAATGCAGCAAGGTTTTCAGGAATAGTCAAAGTGTCACCAAATAAAATATACATACTCTCAAAGGTTAAAATATTCTCTAAAAGGCCAACCACAATGAAAAGTAAAATATATTTAATAATAAATAATAAAAAAATATGAAAATACTAAATATCTATTTACAATAAACAAACGGTGAAAACTCCAAAGACAAACGTAGTAAAAAACAAAAGGATTTCAACCAGCCACTCGCAAAAAACTGCTTTTAACTTATAAAAAGTTTATTACAACTAAACACGTTTTCGTCACTCTACTAGAGTAACTTCTTCAGAAATAAAATAACTACAATAATGTAATTCATTTAAAAAGTCCGCCTTGAAGTACATGTGATAGTACTAGCCAATCAGTGTACAACATTTGGTGGGAGAAAGCGCAAGTACAATTAAAGCAACACAAGCTTAAATAGACAATATAAGTATCTAAAATCAACCATTGTATAAAACATGTCTACTCAGTGAAAACAAAATGCCAACCTTGTTTTATACATTAGAAAGTCAATTTTAGAAAGGAACAAGTAATTGTACGTAGAAAATTGTAACCTTAACCTTGGACTGTTTAATGATGGATGAATGCATCAAACATATGAGAGCTAAAATTATAAGAGTTAAAATTAAGGGAGCTTTAAACTCTCCAATGAGCATTTAAAAGGTCAACATGTTGACATCATCTTTAGGGAGACTTTTTATCTCATACAACTCTTTAATTTCAATAAACAAGCTATATTACAATTGTCATTAAGACCAGGGTGAGAAAATGCGTTTAGTGCCAGTTGCCACTCAAGTTCTCGGCACTCTAATAATAATGAAGTGGGTCCTCCCTTAATATCTTTGACTAATTGATCTATTACTTGAAATTGAAAAGAATGACCTGCTTTCAAATTAATATGTTTAACTAGGGCATTGTCCCTCTTGTTTTTAGAAATCGCATATATGTGTTCATAGATTCTCTCTCGAAATTTGCGGTCTATTTTTCCTACATAAAATGCAAAACAATTTTTACAGCTTGCCAAATAAATAATACTTTTAGAATTACAATCAAGTTTATGTGAGATCTGAAACGTTTTACCTTCTATTTTAAAGGTACTACCTGTTTTTATGTATTTACACATCTTACAAGCTCCACAAGAGAAAGAACCACATATCCTTGTGTTAATTCTAAATTTTTTAGCCTCAAGTAAACCTTTCAGATTAGCTCCCCTTTTATAAATAATTACTGGACGGGGGCCATTTCTCTCCATTAGCAAGTTGTCTTTATGTAGGAGATACCAATTCTTATATAGAGCGAATCTAACTTGGTCACTGTCATTGTTAAAAGTTGTAATGAAACACGAACTGTAAGAGTAGCCTGTGTCATGATGACTGGCTACAGTCAGATTGCAGCTCTGGAGTGTTGACTCATTGGGTGTACTTATAAGTTGGAAATCATTCGAACCTATACTGATGTTAATAGTATCAGCTTCTTCAAGTAATACCTTAAAATTAGAAGTCGTTGGGGTTAAAATACGGATGATGGTACCTGCCCTACGTTTATTTTTCACCTCCATAGTCAGTTCATGAATTAGATGGGTAGGATACCCTCTATTCACAAACATGTTTTCCAATAGCTGACATTCTGTTAAAAAGTCTACCTCTAGTGAACACATCCTAGCTACCCTAATTAATTGGCCTTTTATTATAGAACGCTTCTGTTTAAAAGGGTGTGCACTAGAGTAATGTAAAAAGGAGTTACAATATGAACGTTTTCTGTAAATAGTAGAACTCAACTTTTTATTGGAAGGAACTTTTGTGAGTTTGACATCCAAGTAGTCAATACTAGTTGTGTCAAATTTAAGAGTAAACTGGAAAAATGTAGTGGTAGAATTAAAATAGTCTACTAATGTGCCAGCTGCATTCATGTCACCTTTAAAAATAATAAAAATGTCATCCAAAAATCTCGTGTAATACACCAAAAGGTTTTTTACATCTGGTTTGTCAAAGATGGACAATTTTTCCCAATAGGCTACAAAGAGGTTAGCTAAACTTGCTCCACACGGGGAGCCCATAGCTACCCCGTGTCTTTGTAGATAATGTTGGCTATTAAATAAGAAAAAATTGTTCATCAGTATGATGTCAATGAGTTTAGTGACCAAGTCAATTTCCCTAGCTGGAGCGTTTTTTTCTGTCATCATTAACACCACCCATTCTACTGCTTCTGTATGTGGGATTGAAGTATATAAATCAACCACATCGATAGTAAGGAAGTTATAATCCATTTCCATAGATAAATTATTTAGTGTTTCTAAGAAAGACCATGAGTCTTTACAGATACGTGGAACCAATTTTAGATATTTTTGAAGTATCGAGTCTACTACTTTTGCACAAGGATATGTTAAAGATGCTCTACCATCAATGAGAGGTCTCATTGGTGGGTTGAACAGGTCCTTGTGGATTTTAGGGATCCCAAACATTATAGGTGTCTTAGGGAAGGGGATGTTAATGTAGTTGAATGTATCTAAATCTATTTTTGCTTCAATGAATAAGTCCCTGAAGTAGCTTTTGACCCTTGTCTGTGCTACATTGTATTCATGCAAAGATACCTTAGAACAAGCAAGGTTATCTAAAACTAGTTCCATCCTATTGTTATAATCGGCTACATCAAAGATAACCAAACCACCTCCCTTGTCTGGTTTGATAATACGAACTAATGAAGATCTCACAAAATTCAAGGCTTGCACCTGTTCGTAACTCACATTATGGTGTTTGAGGTGGTTTGTGTGGTTACAAATATATGGGATGTGCCTAATATCTAATTCACAAACATTCTCGAAAAGACGTAAAAGAGGGTGCAATGGTGATACTTATTTTATCTAAGCTCGTGTTGCTTTAATTGTACTTGCGCTTTCTCCCACGAAATGTTGTACACTGATTGGCTAGTACTATCACATGTACTTCAAGGTGAACTTTTTAAATGAATTATATTATTGTAGTTATTTTATTTCTGAAGAAGTTACTCTAGTAGAGTGAAGAAAACATGTTTAGTTGTAATAAACCTTTTATATGTTAAAAGCAGTTTTTTGCGAGTGGCTGGTTGAAATCCTTTTGTTTTTTACTACATTTGTCTTTGGAGTTTTCACCGTTTGTTTGTCATGGCCTCTGGACCTTCAAACAGCCCAGCAAGTCCGAACCTATTTGGTTCATCTCAACAACCGGTCTCTTCAGATTTTTCAGCTTCTCAACGTATAGACAATCTTTCATGCCGTTTAGATTTTGTGGATAAACGGAATGGCAAAGTAACACAAGCTAACAACGTGGGCTTACGTCATAATAACTTTGACCACAACTTTCAGAACCAACCTAGGATTAACGGTGCTGGCAGCGAACTAGTGGAATAGAGTTCAAGCTCAGGTTCCTTACCTCCAGGTCAGGGCTCCTGCCCCAACATTAATTCTGCAACAGGATCTGGAAACCATCCTAGTTTCACAGAGCTTATTGGCGCTCCTTCGTTATCTGAGTGGGTGAACAATACAGGCAACTTGTCTTCAGGCTTCACCCTTAACGTGAAACGACCGGCTACGGACACTACACCTGCACCAGTGCAGTACACATTTAATTACTGAAAAATTGAAGTCACTCGACTTCAAATTGCTTAAATTAAAAAAAAAACTTAAATTGGAAGTCGTTTATTTCAAACAATGTTAATAGGGAAACTGGTACCTAAAGGATTGCGTTTTCATCAGTTTCCAGCGGGACTAGTACCTGACTCAGTGTTTCATAAAGAATTACTAAACCTTTTTGACTCTTCAGGGTTTCTATTAATGGAACTAAAGATAAAGCATTATTCCGTACAAATAGAGAGCATTTCTATGGAAGTGAATGACTTGGACAATGACATTAAACTAGACGCTGACTTTCCTAGCTATAAGTATGACTATGGAAGGGTATTCACTAGCATCCATCAACTTTTGGAGAAACTTAAAACTAATAAAATTAAAAAGCTGAACCGTGACCGTTTGACTTATAATAATGGATCAGCGTATCCTAAACCCCAGTTGGCACAAATTTGGCATAACAATAAGCCAGTAAGTTTTTCAAACAGTCCGGGTCCAACAGCTAGTTCTGGAAACCTATGCGAGGTCAATATTAATGACGACGAGAACAATGGACAGTTTCCTGAAACTGTGAGACGCAGTGAAAGGCTGCGTTCTAATAACGTTAACCAAAATGTTAACTTTAATAATCAAACTACTGCTCAAACTTCGAATAGTCATCAGACCAAACAGGTTTTTCACCAGGTGGGGAATTCCAAGAACACTACATACCCACATCGCTCTCGAAACCAGAGGAACAAAGACTGGAGCAACCGGAGGAAGAGATAACTGACTCTTTTTTTGTATGCACTTCTACTAAATTGATCACATTAAAGAACTCTCGTGGTGGTTTTAACATTTATAATTTTTCATCTATTACTGTAGAGCCAGTTTTAATCGACTTATTAGCAAAGGGCATCACTTTTAAACAGGTTTTTCACCAGGTGGGGAATTCGAAGAACACTACATACCCACATTGCTCTCGAAACCAGAGGAACAAAGACTGGAGCAACCGGCAGAAGAGATAACTGACTCTTTTTTTGTATGCACTTCTACTAAATTGATCACATTAAAGAACTCTCGTGGTGATTTTAACATTTATAATTTTTCAGAATGAATAAAACCAAAAGTTACCCCCGAACGTAGGATATCACACCAGCAGGAACAATAAGTAAATCCAAAAAACAGCAGTTGCTGGTGTAAAACGGCCCTCTTCCAAAACTTAAACGGTAGGCACCAACAGTTATTGTAAAGTGAACGTAATCCTTTCACTGAATCCACTTCTCAACTGCCAATATTTCCAAAAAATAGTCACCACGCTAACAGTAGCAATGTGGAGCAACAAATACTTTATTCACAGTGAGCGCTTTCGCAATGTGGCTTCTTCAGACTGTATTCTGTTGTTAATGTCAGAGTGCAGTGTTCCACGCTGTTCAGCTTAAACCACCAACGATAGGCACACCTTGCTTATCAAAGCAAAGTTAAAGATAATTCCAAAACACAGTTCAGCTGTTCAGCTCCAAGCTCAAATGGGCACCAAGCTGCTCACAAATAAGTCCTGATAACTTTTAAAGTAAAACTCGTCTAACAATGCTTGTAATCAACTTCAAAACAAGCGTTAGGATTCTAAATACAATACTTTTATTATAAAAAGCGTGGCTTTGACACAAGTCTTTTCAAGTTTGTTGGCTTGAAAAGACTTGTGTCAAAGCGCCGCTTTTTATAATAAAAGTATTGTTTAGAACGCCTAACGCTTGTTTTTGAAGTTGATGTTATACAAGCATTGTTAGACGGAGTTTTACTTTTAAAAGTTATCAGGACTTATTTGTGAGCAGCTTGGGTTGCCCATTTGAGCTTGGAGCTGAACAGCTGGAACTGTGTTTTGGAATTATCTTTTTAACTTTGCTTTGATAAGCAAGGTGTGCCTATCGTTGGTGGTTTAAGCTGAACAGCGTGGAACACTGCACTCTGACATTAACAACAGAATACAGTCTGAAGAAGCCACATTGCGAAAGCGCTCACTGTGAATAAAGTATTTGTTGCTCCACATTGCTACTGTTAGCGTGGTGACTATTTTTTGGAAATATTGGCAGTTGAGAAGTGGATTCAGTGAAAGGATTACGTTCACTTTACAATAACTGTTGGTGCCTACCGTTTAAGTTTTGGAAGAGGGCCGTTTTACACCAGCAACTGCTGTTTTTTGGATTTATAATTTTTCATCTATTACTATAGAGCCAGTTTTAATCGACATATTAGCAAAGGGCAACACTTTTGTCCCTAGCAAAAATGTGAATATCACTAAAACTTTTATGGACTTGAAGTGTTATGTCAGAAAACTAAACGTATCCTTTCTCCTGGGTGGTAATGATCCCTCTCATTCTTGCTTCAAGCCTTTAAGCACTTTTAATCCACCATTGCACCCTCTTTTACGTCTTTTCGAGAATGTTTGTGAATTAGATATTGGGCACATCCCGTACACTTGTAACTACACAAACCACCTCAAACACCATAATGTGAGTTACGAACAGGTGCAAGCCTTGAATATTTTTGAGATCTTCATTAGTTCGTATTATCAAACCAGACAAGGGAGGTGATTTGGTTATCTTTGATGTAGCCAATTATAACAATAGGATGGAACTAGTTTTAGATAACCTTGCTTATTCTAAGGTATCTTTGCATGAATACAATGTAGCACAGACAAGGGTCAAAAGCTACTTTAGGGACTTATTCATTGAAGCAAAAATAGATTTAGATACATTCAACTACATTAACAACCCCTTCCCTAAGACACCTTTAATGTTTGGGATCCCTAAAATCCACAAGGACCTGTTCAACCCACCAATGAGACCTCTCATTGATGGTAGAGCATCTTTAACATATCCTTGTGCAAAAGTAGTAGACTCGATACTTCAAAAATATCTAAAATTGGTTCCACAGGTCTGTAAAGACTCGTGGTCTTTCTTAGAAACACTAAATAATTTATCTATGGAAATGGATTATAACTTCCTTACTATCGATGTGGTTGATTTATATACTTCAATCCCACATACAGAAGCAGTAGAATGGGTGGCGTTAATGATGACAGAAAAAAATGCTCCAACTAGGGACATTGACTCAGTCAATGAACTCATTGACATCATACTGACGAACAATTTTTTCTTATTTAATGTGCAACATTATCTACAAAGAAATGGGGTAGCTATGGGCAACCCATGTGCAGCTAGTTTAGCTAACCTCTTTGTAGCCTATTGGGAAAAATTGTTCATCTTTGACAAACCAGATGTAAAAAACCTTTTGGTGTATTACACGAGATTTTTGGACGACATTTTTATTATTTTTAAAGGTGACATGAATACAGCTGGCACATTAGTAGACTATTTTAATTCTACCACTACATTTTCCAGTTTACTCATAAATTTGACACAACTAGTATCGACTACTTGGATGTCAAACTCACAAAAGTTCCTTCCAATAAAAAGTTGAGTTCTACTATTTACAGAAAACCTTCATATTGTAACTCCTTTTTACATTACTCTAGTGCACACCCTTTTAAACAGAAGTGTTCTATAATAAAAGGCCAATTAATTAGGGTAGCTAGGATGTGCTCACTAGAGGTCGACTTTTTAACAGAATGTCAACTATTGGAAAACATGTTTGTGAATAGAAGGTATCCTACCCATCTAATTCATGAACTGACTATGGAGGTGAAAAATAAACGTAGGGCAGGTATCATCAACCCTATTTTAACCTCAACGACTTCTAATTTTAAGGTATTACTTGAAGAAGCTGATACTATTAACATCAGTATAGTTTCAAATGATTTCCAACTTATAAGTACACCCAATGAGTCGACACTCCAGAGCTGCAATCTGACTGTAGCCAGTCATCATGACACAGGCTACTCTTACAGTTCGTGTTTCATTACAACTTTTAACAATGACAGTGACCAAGTTAGATTTGCTCTATATAAGAATTGGTGTATCCTACATAAAGACAACTTGCTAATGGAGAGAATTGGCCCACGTCCAGTAATTATTTATAAAAGGGGAGCTAATCTGAAAAGTTTACTTGAGCCTAAAAAATGTAGAACTAACACAAGGATATGTGGTTCTTTCTCTTGTGGAGCTTGTAAGATGTGTAAATACATAAAAACAGGTAGTACCTTTGAAATAGAAGGTAAAAAGTATCAGATCTCACATAAACTTAATTGTAATTTTAAAAGTATTATTTATTTGGCAAGTTGTAAAAATTGTTCTGTGTTTTATGTAGGAAAAACAGACCGCAAATATTGAGAGAGAATCTATGAACACATATATGCGATTTCTAAAAACAAGAGTGACAATGCCCTAGTTAATCATATTAATTTGAAAGCAGGTTATTCTTTTCAGTTTCAAGTAATAGATCAACTAGTCAAAGACATTAGGGGAGGACCCACAGCATTATTATTAGAGTGCCGAGAACTTGAGTGGCAACTGACACTAAACGCAATTTCTCACCCTGGTCTTAATGACAATTGTAATATAGCTTGTTTATTGAAATTAAAGAGTTGTATGAGATAAAAAGTCTCCCTAAAGACGATGTCAACATGTTGACCTTTTAAATGCTCATTGGAGAGTTTAAAGCTCCCTTAATTTTAGCTCTTATAATTTTAACTCTCATATGTTTGATGTATTCATCCATCATTAAACAGTCCAAGGTTAAGGTTACAATTTTCTACGTACAATTACTTGTTCCTTTCTAAAATTGACTTTCTAATGTATAAAACAAGGTTGGCATTTTGTTTTCACTGAGTAGACATATGTTTTATATAATGGTTGATTTTAGATACTTATATTGTCTATTTAAGCTTGTGTTGCTTTAATTGTACTTGTGCTTTCTCCCACCAAATGTTGTACACTGATTGGCTAGTACTATCACATGTACTTCAAGGTGGACTTTTTAAATGAATTACATTATTGTAGTTATTTTATTTCTGAAGAAGTTACTCTAGTAGTGTGACGAAAACCTGTTTAGTTGTAATAAACTTTTTATACGTTAAAAGCAGTTTTTTGCGAGTGGCTGGTTGAAATCCTTTTGTTTTTTACTATATTTACAATAAACACCAGAGTTTCAATCGCAGGAAATATTAAAAATAAGTTAGATGAAAAGGTTCACACAGGTACAGAAAACAATGCTAATTAATCTCACTATAATTTCCTGACTGATCTAAAGAATTGCTGTCCCCTAGTTCACTTATTAGAACAAGGCAAGATGAAGTGGGTGAGTGGTCTTCTTTCTTGTCAGGTTTCACAAACAGATTACCCTGAGACTTCTGTCTCATCTAGTATTAAAACATTATTTCAGTGCTGGATTATAGAATGACATCACATACATGTGGTCATCTGACTCTGGTTCCCACACTACTCCCTTTACTAGAAACTGAACCAGAATCTATCACATATGTGTCATTAATGCACACGCATAAAGCTTTGCTAAGATGTGTTATAGCATCTGGAAGCTATAAAACCATTTCACAAACTTCCACCCTCCCAGGGTTCACCCCTAAGGACAATACAGTAGGATTCCTAGTCCCAGTTTTCACAGACATGTTGTCTCTGGCTGCAATCACAACTGTAAGATACAATCTTTATGGCCTAAATGAGGTAATTTCATCTCAGACTATTTTTCAAAGTTAGCTGGACTGAGGTTAACCTCTTCTCTTCCACTATCCTCTGTTACAATATATTTATTTCAATGGGTCTATATTACGTGATCTAAGAGTCTACTCTTTGAACACATAATAATCGACAAATACACAGTGAATGCTGTACATTGCGAAGAGCCACATCCGCAAATTATTCCTTGGAAGGCCGTAAAAAAAACTTTAAAACACTAATCAAGTGGGGGGGCTTCACCCCCACATGCCCCAATGTGGGGAGGCTGTGCCCCCTTCACCCCCTAACTAAATATACCAACTCCAAGATTGCTCCACATTGAAGAAAAGGGCAATTCCAGATTGTGGCCAACTGAATTTTTCCTGAGGAAAAATTTGCGGACATGGCCATTCACAGTTTACAGCGTTCACTGTGTATTTGTCGATTATGTGTTCAAAGAGTAAACTCTTCAATCACATAATATAGACCCCATTTCAACAGTTACAATCAATACAGCCTGACATACATGTATATTTCTTTTCTGTCCAGCAGTACCCAATGCTGGTACATTTTTAACACAAGCAGCTTTACAAATTAATTTTTTTTCAAAACAAGCTTCTGTATAAATCAGTTTGATATACAAATGACATATAATGCTTTACAAAACTCTAGCTAGCTATGCTGGCATATGTTACACATGCATTGCCTTACTATCTCCGGCATAGCTAGCACTACCTCACATCGTCACACCTGGTACAACTTACTACTTATTAATTGATATGCAGCACTAAACATTTTTAATACTAGAAGTTTGTCCAAACATGTAGTAGTTCTCAAAGTAGGTATTTATCTGATAAATCTACTTTGTGTGATTTCTAAAGACTGGATATCTGACTGACTGTCAGTGCAAAAGAAAGAGTTATAGACTAGGATGAGTTGAATTAAGGATAACTAAAACTACACATAAAGTAGGGGAGTCAGACATTTCATATAATAATGCATCTAAACATTTTTGGGGTTGCTGCGCATTCATATTGAGGTTAAAATGGCATGCCACCATTTTTAAGTCACACGTATGACACAGATCACTTAATGTCAAAGTTGTATTCTCTGAATCAGAAAAAGAATTTCAATGAACTGAGTTATGCATGAGTATTACTTCACCCCTTCACAGCATATACTCACAATTTTGGCATAACCTGATATTTTACATTTGAGGCATTCTAAGCCTCTGTTACATCTTTGTCATCATCAACAACTCCCTTTTTTCATTTTTCTAAATGGAGTTGAGATGTTACCTCAGCCCTTGCCACCTCTCAAGATTCTGTGCCCCACTCTTACCATCTTAAACAGTCATGATTTACTGTTGCAGGTCTTCTGTCATGCAATCCATCCATATCTCTTCTTGTTGCACCACTGTTTTGTAGACCTTACTTTTCAGCGTGTTCAGCATTATTCTATCATATACTACTCATGACACTCTATTCCAGTTGGCTGCAGTCCCTCTGATTCTAACTTTGACCTTTTCATTCAGACTTCCCTTCTCCACAACTACTCCTTCACTGATACTTAAAACTGTTAACTGTTGCACTGTTTTCCATTCTGTTCCAATTTTCAGCTTCTTCTAATTTCACCCATTTTCTTCCATGACAGCTGTATTGTCTATGCTCGGTTTCATCCCATGTGCCTTTAGTTTTGCATTCTGTTTCCCCATCATTTGCTGAAGGGCTCTCTGGCAAAAGATTGATTGTTCATTTGACTGAATGTTTGCAGAATGTACTCAAAATGTCAAATGTGCATTACACTGAGTGCACAGGATTGTGGAGGAAAGTGTGACTTTGGGGTTTAGAGGGAAAGAGTGTGTGTGGGTTAGGGTTAGGTAAGGGGATAGTATATCAGAGTATTAGAGTAGGGGTTATCTTAGGTGATGGAATGCTGCATGTATGTGTGTGCGTGTGTGTGTGTGTGTGTGTGTGTGTGTGTGTGTGTGTGTGTGTGTGTGTGTGCACATGATCACACATGCATGAGTATGTGTGTGTGTGTGTGTGTTAATGAATGTGTTTTGTGTCTGAGATGTCCTATGTTTTGGTAGTATTAGAGGAAGGTTTATTTTAAGGTCAAGTGTAAGGTTGGGATTGGGCAGGGGCAGGCTTAGGGTCAGCATGTATTAGCAAGGTGGTGTGTGCTTGTGTGTGTGGGGGTGGTGGGGAGGGTTAAACTGAGCCTCTACATTCAAAGAAAGCACAATGTGACCATTGCCCTTATTGTTCACTTGGCTATTGTAGAATTATTCAGGACAGCTTCATTAAATCACTATCCTACATGTTTACTGACCAATGCCTATTTAACTAGTACCAAACAACAGCAGAGGTGAGTCACTTTCATTGACAGGCTGCCTGTGTATCCACCGCTTATCTTTTTGGCTATGTACAGCTCAGATGTCTGATTGTGATTAAGGAAAAGTAAACCATGGCCACAGTTTTGTACTTCAGTTTGTTATACACACTAGCTCTGCCAAGCCAAATCACTGACAGTTTAATTACGAGTAGATCCAATAACTGCCTCTATATCAATTAGTCACTTTATTGAGTATGCAGACATCATCTGCCTGGTAATCATAAAAAAATAATAATGGTCACAGTATTATATTTTGATTTGTTTCACACACACACACACACACACACACACACACACACACACACACACACACACACACACACACACACGCACACACACACACACACACACACACACACACACACACACACACACACACACACACACACACACACACACACACTACAACCTTGGCAAGACAGATCATTGGCTGTGTAACTGTGACCAAACAACAGCAGGAATCATCCACTTTCATCTACAAAATGCCTCTGTACTCAGCATTTATAGCCACTTTACTGACTGTATAAATTTCAGATCTCTCTCACTCTCTGCTAACAACTTGGTACTTAGAGTCAGTGTTTTCTACAAGGAGAACTTTTTTTTCATATTTATCTTTAACTTTCAGTTATATCTGAGCATGTGCTTAAGTTCTTCTGGAGATTTCCCAGTCAGAATCTCTCATTATTTTACCTTTATTTATTCAAGATGAGATATATGTCCATGGGCAGTATAAAGCAGTAGAAAGAATAGCTGCATCAAGAAGCAAAAATAGAAATATCCATTTAGTGAAATACGCAGAGTAATGTAAGACAGAAATGAGAGACACAATCAAGAAATGACTGCTCAGCACAAGGTATGCTAAAATGCCCATAAAAACACTCTTTAAGGGAAGTTCTGGTAAAGATGGCAGCAGTGTAGCTGTTGTTTTTGTGGTGCTCCCTTCTACTTAAGTGAAAAGTGGTTACCCTTAGGCTTTGAAAGTTTGAAGACTTTTCTACACTGTAGATCTAATAAAGGAACACAAGTTAAAAGCCTATGTCTAAGAAATGAGTGAAAGCTGTTAAAAGCCAGACCAGTTTCTTGTGCTTCAGGTTGCAGTCCCTCAACTTAGTGGGAGTGCAATGAAAAGACCCTACATTCAAGAATGACCATTGTAATGTTGGAGGGCTCTTCACACATGTGTGGCTCATCCTTTGATATGATCATGTATGAGCTGCAGAAAATTAATTCTGCACTTTCAAGTTACATGGAGAGGTCAGTCAAATAGATATAATTGGATGAAGCCGTGACAGAATATGCTGACCACTTGGAGGAAGTCAAAAACAAAGCAATGGAAACTGATCATCATCTAGCAGACCGAGATGCAAGAATGGAGCTATTAGAGTACAAGACTACTGACATGGAGAATTGTGCACCTAGGAAAAATATATGTCTCTGTAACATCAGCGAAAATGAGTAGTGGAATGACTCTAAGCTCTTTATTAAAAATTTACTGGAGAGCTGGTTATTGAAAGAGCTCACCATTTTTTACCTCATCCCCTGAGAGCCAATATGTCTCTTCTCATATTTGTCCACGTAGTGAGTTTTGCAGTAAAGTAAAACGTCCTGTTGGAGTTATGGTCTTTGGGCAAAATATGGTAAATTAATGGGAAAAGAGTATTTTTTGCACAAGACTGTTATTCTGAGAACTGAAAAAAAAAGGCTTCCTTCAGTCCTGCATTAAAACTCTGCCAACAGAATCACTTGAGATTTCAGCTGTTTTACTCAGCTAGACTGAGGGAATTTTTACCAGGTAAGTCTGCTTCTTTTTCTGCTACTGAAGAGGCAACGGAGAACTTAAGAAAGACCTCTATTGCAGCAAATGAGGGACAGCTGCAA
The DNA here is from genome assembly GCF_019279795.1 of Protopterus annectens. NCBI lineage: Eukaryota > Metazoa > Chordata > Ceratodontiformes > Protopteridae > Protopterus > Protopterus annectens. The sequence continues at coordinate 1,084,686,595 of NC_056739.1, read as the reverse complement.
AATGATATTTCACAAAACATTAGGTTGACTGTGGGAGGAGAAATGACCCACATCATCTGCAGAGTCTTTCACTGACTTTAGGTGGAGATTACTTGTCTCTCTCTGCCAAGGATGTAATGATTAGCTAGGCAGATTAGCTATAATGGCTCATAGATTGAACTAGTTTGCAGAAACAAAAGGCATGCAATGGGAGAGCCAGCATGAAGCTGAAATGTAAGAAGACACTTAGAGCAAGGCATGTGTTGTCTTAATAGGAGCCCATCTTTCAATGCACTATCCTCTTTTTATTTTTGAACAGTGGTGCGGGGAGAAGATGGCATCCAAGACTGATAAGTAACTTGTGGGGTGTATTTCTAAAACCTGGCCTCTAAATGCAGCTTGCTCATTGGACAACAAAACGAAGAGGAAAATGAAGCACTTAATAAATATGAAGTTGCAGATTTACAATAGTGTTTTTAGTTACAAATTTAGTCTTAGATTATGTTGTATGCTTCTAGTTGGCAGGTCTGGTGTATGGAACACTGTATTACTTCCCATAGCTCAGGAGTTTATTTTCTTAATTGATTTATCTCAATATGATGGGTGGGGGAAGCTGTTTCATTAGGGGTTTTGTTTTATTTCTGTCTTGACTGGTGTGGGTCTTGTGCAGATGTGGCATGCTTGTTGGTAATGTAATTTACTTTGGCTGACTCTTTCTTACAAAGGCTGGATGCCTTCTCCTAGAAAGCCTCACTGAGCTATAGCACTGTTAGTTGTAAATAGTTTATGTGATATTGGGAGGGAATTACTGGATTTTTTTGGGGGGTGGTTAACTGTATACAGTTAACTGCTTATGTTCCTGCAGCTATGTATGTAAGGGAGTTTCATGCATAGGATTAGCAATTGCAAGTTTATTGCACAAAATATGGGAAGGGGGGTCATTTAATCTGACTGTCTGAGAAAATTTTATAGAAAGATCAAATTTCACTTTATCTAATTCAAGACTTAGTGGTGCATATGTGTAGTAATGGGAGTCTGCCCAAAGGTATAATCTCTTTTTCCTGGTTTTGATATGTTGTTTTTTTCTATGATGCCTTAGAATGTTAATGGATTCATTAGCCCAATAAAGTGATCTAGAATTTTTTCCTTTACAAGGCATGTCTCACCAAACCTTTCTTTGTTTGCGGGAAATCCACCTATTTGAATCAGAGTACCAGAGCTGACCATGAGAGGTTTTAAGCTGTCTGCTGCTTGTTTTCTGAAAATCAGGATGAGCGGCATAGCCATTTTAATTAGGAGAGGTTCTCCCTAAATTGTTAGAGACTCACTGGCAACTGTGGTAGGTTACAGCCATAAAGAGGTCAGTGAAGGGCAGATTACTTACTGTAATCATTGTATATGATTTCCCAGGCATCTTGCTGTCAGAGAGGAGGATGATACTAGGTGAATGAGTCTGGTTTAGAGAAGTGCTTACCTTTTGGGTGAAAGGAACACAATGTTTGCATGCGGTGATGTATAAAGTAGCCCTAGGACAATCTTTATGCCATTGCTGTAGATGTCTGAGCAGTTCTACATAAAACACATAGGATTTTGTGACGCTACCTTGTTGGATGTTTTTTACTCCCCATTACCAGTCTTACTCATGGATAACCAAGACAATTTCTAGAGAACATGAATACATAATAAGAGAGTCTAGGACATCCCTAATGTGTTGTCTGGTCATGCCCCACTACACATGACATGGGGATGGGAGCCCGATTTAGGTCAATGACATTGGAAGGTCAGTTTATTTTTGTAAGGGAAATCATTTTTGGCAGGAGCTATGTAATGAGAAAGTTATCTGTATGAGGGACTCTCTCTCGGCACCAAAAGCTTTTTGTAAACTGGAAACTGCTAAGACAAGAGTGGAGAAAATTTTGGGCAGGAAAATTTACCTTGCTCCCAGAGCTCTGAAAATAACATATTAGAAAGCATCTTCTAAAGCTTTAAAATACCTGGCATTTTGGCTACATCAGTAGAGAGTTGACAGATACATATACAAAATTTGAGAGCCCTAACAATAGATAATTATACTCTGACCTAGCAGACATTTAGATGATATTTATACTCAGCAGACTCTGCTGGAATAATGATTTGATGAATTTATATTCAAACACAGAGTCTAGGTAGGCTACTTAAGGGTTTTCTTAATCACAGTAAATGTACAATATATCAGGTTTGCTAACCAAGCATCCAATTTTAGCTTAAGAATCTTTAATTTGCTAGATAATCTTATTGATAAAGGCAAATAATTCCAGAACCTACCAGTTCTAGCCTGAAAGAAAGTAAACTATAATATTGAGTTAACTGGAAGAAGTTTGACCAAATGACTAAATCTTGTCTGGACTCCATGATTAATCATTGTATTCTCAATATAACTGCCAGAAATTAATCCTTTAAGTGTTTGTAGACAAAATTAAGTCACACCTCATAAGCCTATAAGCTATAGAATAGATGGATAAATTCTCAAGTCTGCATCCATTCATTAACTCATACCCTTTAATCTGTCTTGTCAATGTTTTTTGTAAGCACTCCAAAGAATTCAATTGTAAAATGCTTTAGGAGCAAAAAGGTCTACCATATTCAATTCCTGGACAGACTCTTGTAATATATATCCGTAATAAAACACTTTTATCCCTATTATAAAAACAATGCAATTAATTTTTGCCAAGACCATAACTCTTTGTAATTACTTATCTAGTATTAGCATCATTTAACAAGGAGTCAAACATAATACCCAGGTCCCTAACATTTACTGATGGGTTACATATCTAATTATTCAACTCATATGTTTAGAATAAGCTCCTTACTCCAAAATGCATGAATTAGAGTATATTGATAAGGTTAAATCCTTGTGGAACTCCCCACCCTTAATATCGATCAGGAGTTGTTCCTCATCTCAACCTTTGAGGAAGAGCTGACTATGATCCTGAAATAAAACAAGACGGAAAAAGCTGCAGGACTAGTGAGTCTTTCACTAGCAATATTTGAGGAGAGAGTTTTTGTTTGTGAGTTTTTAATACTAGTCGGTAGAATTACGGTTACAACTATTATCCCCTTTCACTTGGAAACTAATGATAACTTCACTGATACTGAAATCAGGAAAAGACCCAATGCAAGCCGGCATATATCACTCTTAAAATGTGATTACAAATTGTTTGCAGCAATATTGGTTAAAAGGGTTTTTGCCTTTCATGGGGACCAGGCAGGTTTTGTCCTGGGAAGGGCCACTTTTGTTTATTTGATTAAGACTACTATGATCTTAAAAGAAAAGGCTAAAACAGGCACTCATTGTTAGTTTCGATATTGCAAACGCATTCAATAGAGTCCACTAGGACTTTCTATTTTTGTATTAAAGATGGCATTCCACATGAGAATTGTGGAGTTATTCAAGAAGCTATACTGTGGCAGTATGACATGCCAGGGGCATGCAACAGGGTGCACTTGCTCACCTACATTTTCCTTTGTATATTGAGCCTTTAGCAATTAAGTTGAGGAAAGTGGATATTAGGAGTTATAATACAGTGGGTCAACAGGTAAAATTGGCACCCTGACTATTTGTTAATTTATTTGACAGACCCCGAATGAGACCTTCCCAAGGTCATGCATATTTTAGAAGAGTTTGGAGCATTGGCAGGATTTTCGCTTAATGTGGACTAAATAAAAGTGATTAAGACTAACTATATTCCCTCTGTCAGGTGTGTTTCTTTATTCTCTTTTATACACAAGGAAAGAATTCATGTCTGGTGCTGAGACTCATGCAGTCTATAAAGACTACACTGGATAGAACATATGGGAAGGTCCAGTTGCAAACGAAGCAATATTTAAGGGCATGGAAAGGGCTGTGTTTACACTTTGGACAGCACATACAGATAGTTACTTGCCATTTGCCCCCATTGGCTCTGTACAAATAGCAGGATGTTCCACTCCCCTGCCTAGAGATGCTTTAATGAATTTAAAATGTGTAGTATCTACATTTATTTGGGATGGAGAAAAAAAAATACATGTGATCATTTAACTTTGCCCCACAAATAGCCCTGCTAGACCTTATGAAATACCCTAGATCAGCTGGAGTGGCAGTATTTTTGAAATTGTTAAAAAACCCTTTTCCTGGTCTGGAAGGCTATCTTGTCATCTCAAATAAAGGAGAATTGAGAGCTGATTATAACATTTAACTTCAAGGGATGGGCACTGCACCACATACTTATGGCGTAATAGCTGCAGAAATGTTTAAATGAGCAGTAAGTGTTTTTGCAGAATTGTCTATGGTAGATTAGTTAGCATCAATGATCCCACTTAGTTACTCTCTCAGCTGGAAGACAGGTCATCGTCTACTACTCTGGTATGTCAGGGATCTTGAGAGGCCTTTATTTTTGGGAGCAACGTAAGACTATGACCTGATGGATAATATGCCATGTTGTACAGTCAGTCAGAATAATAATGCTTGTATCTAGGGCATACTGAGTACTTCAGCTAGAAATCTAAATCACCTTAAGCGCAGGAATGTGACTATTTGTATTATCATATGATCTGTGGAAATTGTAAACAAAATCCATACCATGTTTAATCTAAGCGAATTATGCTTTGAAAAGCTGCTTAGTTATTTTTTTCTTTGTTTTTTCTTTTTGAACTGTTGGACTTGTTTCCTTGTTCTCAGTGTTTTCAGTTTATATTGTCTTGATATTTTGATTATTAATCAGTATTTGATGTTTATAAACTCAAAAAACAATGTTTAAAGGACAACTCCTGGCTGTCATTAAAGAAAGGAAGAATTAAAGCAACGCAGGATTCAATGTAACTGCTTACAGCTTCAGCTTACTGAAGTCTTGCAGTTGTATGAGTGTTCGGTCAGTATCTCAAATAAAATAAATCTTGTCACTGACCAAATAAATGTTTACTTCTGTACTAAATCTACCCTGCTACCCCTTTATAGATTGTAGAAACTCACTCTACAACTATAAATATAAGTGATAAGCAAAGTAATCTAAAACATCACATGTAACAAGTGCCACATACAAATACTTGCACCTTACATAGTTTTCTGTAAGCAAAAAAAACAGGAAAGAAGCCAGCTTCTATTCCACATGCATTAGAAAGCTAGACACTATTCAGTAAGCTTGACAAATTTAGTGAAACAATGAAAATGGAGGTCAGAGCTAAATAAACAGAGATATGAAAAGCCAGCACTCAATGCAGTAAATAAATTCCTCACTAAACAAAGAAGACATCTCCCATTTAACAGAAGCAAATAGCAAGACATGCTGTAAAATCCTGATCTCCCCACAATTTACTGTACTTGCATACCTCGGTGGCATCTGTATACTAACAACATTTGCAGATTTAAAAGGTGCCGTTCTGTACAGCAGCATTTGAATGCTGTGTGGAAAGTTAAGGACATAAAGAGACAGAACTTCCCCACAGTACCACTATCACACCAAGTGCTACTTCGCAGCATGCAGGAGTTTGCCACAAATGGTACCGGTGAGCCAGAAAACAATAACTGATTAATGGTTATGCAAATAAGTTTCTGAATTTCCTTCAGGAGCAGTATATGTTTTGGTTTCTTTTCTTTTATATAATTAAATAAGACAGAATTTACGTTTGTAAGAGACTTTCAAAGCACCCATGTGATTTTGCTTAACACAGGCAAAATAAATCAATACTGCTTCCTTAGTGTTTTATTCTAAGAGGTAAGAATTAGTCTGCCAATTTGTTTTGCCTATGTTTAATGCATATTCTCATTTTTAATAGCCCAGATTAAAATTATGAAAGTATTTCATGTGGAAATAGTTAAAAGTACCATACTCAGCTTTTATGTTTTCTTAATTTGTATCTGCAAAATAAGTAAAATGTGCCTGTTGCTTCCAGGTCATACTCCACTCTGTCTACATGTTGGGAGTCTTAAGTATACATGCTTTGTGTGTGCTTCTGAAGTATGGCCTGGGAGCATGATGTAAGCCATAGGTAATTGTACTTATTTGTACTAACCCTACCTCTTAACTTCTTTGCTTATGAATTCTGGACAAAGCCAACATAATAGGGAGATAAAGGCTCAAAATCAGGGGCAATTTATAAATATCACTCTAATTAACTTAAAAAGATTAGCAGAGCAACAACTTTTACATCAACATGCATTTTCTGAACAATAGGTATGAAATTCTGATGCCTGACATTACTGCATGAATGTAACCATCAGTGATTTTCCAGAAAATCAAAACTTTTACCTGGGGTATGGAAAAACTATAGGAAAAATCAGGGAGAGTTGAGGATATCGTACTAGCGAGATATAAACTGTAGTTGGAGATGGAAAAAATTAAAAAGACTTCACTTGTCTATTGCAAACAGCAGTGAACACTAAAGCTGTTAAATGTTTACCATTTGCAGCTGTAAGGTATGTCTGGTTACTGCCCATATATTTTGCGATGAGATGCTAGTCAATTAGTTGTGCCATTTGTCACAAGCTATACATTAAACTGGAGGAACAAAATTTATACTTGTTCTGTTTCCTTAGGGGAATGTAGGGGAGTTTGGGACTGGGACTGGGTACAAAGGGCGTGTTTAGTTATCTGATAGTAGGAACTGGATTGGTGATGACATTATCATAGTGGGTATCATTGATTACAAACTACCTAGACTGTCCCTTAATGAATTAAATGTTTTTCTTTTCAGCTTTGTTTATCTGTGAGATATAGATGTCTATTACATACAAAAGGGCTACTAAAACCTTTCACTTTTCCTTTAAGTTTGCATATACACACTTTATGTTCTTCAAAGTAATGGGATGTGGGTACAGCCAAAAGTATTACTGGGGCCCCTAAGTACTCTAAGCTGCTGTCAGTGGAGCCTTGTGCTAGGCCCTGCTTTGGTCTTCATACAGCACATACAGTGTAGCTGTTAGTGATAAGGTACTATAGTGCTCTGTCTTCCTCACAATTTTTGGTCATTATGGTTTCAAAATTAATGAAAACACAATATTTTTTATCAGTGAATATATGTGTGTTATGTTTTCTGTGACCATATTACTGCTTGCTTATGAGAAGCAATGTAGAACTTGGACAGTCTCTTGCTGTGGTCAAATATGTTATCTTACTTTAAGAAATATTACTAGCTGAGCTTACACCACAAAATGCTTCTTGTTCTTTGGTAATAATTCTGTTTTTACCTCACAATGGATTAGTTAAAGAAGAAACCTGAGGCCTTAATGTGGACAGAACAATACGTTTATCAACTCTGAGATCCTTATCAAATGGCTATTGTTATACAGGCACAAAGAAATATGAATGAAGAAAGTAAAAACTCTGAAAGAACAGAGAAGACAAGAATTAGATTCATTTTTGTAATATACAATAGTGCATAAAGTGCTTGTTTGTCTGGAGTTAATGTGCTAAGACAGATAAATTACAGGCTAGCGTATAGCCTTTTTGGATTGCAGGGAGGCAATGAAATAAACCTGAAACCACTATGTGATCATCATGTCTTGAACTTGAATGTACTTTTGTTGGTTTATTTTCTAAGAACTTAGATATTAATCTACATATGCAGCATTATATGCATGAATTGAGATGGTGATGGTGTTTTGTGTGTGTTGGTATGTTTGTATGTATGTATGTATATTTTCTTATATATATATATATATATATATATATATATATATATATATATATATATAAACACCACACCAATAGTCCAGCACCACTATAATATACACATTACAAAAATTTGTAATGAAAACAAAATAAAATAAAGTCCGGGTATTACTTTCAGCATCATTTATTCAGGCTAATGCCAATTCTGACACAAGCCCATGGCTGACAAACAGTCACAGCAACAAGAAACTCTAAACCGGTTTCGCCACCTGGTGTCCTCAGTGGAATGATGCAGTTCCTTGCAATACATACATTTAAATACCCATTTCTTAAAGACATAGGGTGAAATCAACTTACTTTTTCAACATGTATTAACAATACACATTAAATACATACCCCTTGTTTTCGATGTCTCCATTGCAAGTGGATTCATCCATGTATTAAACTCAAATAAGTCTCATCAAAAACATGATCACATTTCACAAGCACTTGATATATACATTCTTATAAATGTTCATTCAACCCAGGTTTGTACAGTGTCCCCAAATTTATAATCCAAAGCCTTTCTTTCTTATCTAAAAAGTGTGTTTTTAAACTTCAGACAAATTAGTGCTCCATACAGAATCTATACCTACAAATACAAAATTAGCAGATATATGTTCACTTTTGTGTTTAAATAAGGCACTCCTCATATGTTGACATCTTATGTCACTTAAATGTACTGCTACCCTGCTTTTAAATGAATGTGATGTCTGCCCTACATAAAAGGCTCCGCATTGACATATAGCCATATAAATTATCCATTCACTGCAGCATGTAATTAACTTCCTAATCTCAAAAACTTTTGAAGTATTTGTAGATGTAAATGATTTTGATTTTAAAATCACCTTGCAGTATGTACAGTTTCCACAAGGGTTACTACCTCTGATTGTGTTTAGTTCACATTTGTCACCAGTATTCATCTTTATAAAACAAGACAAAGATTCCCCAATATTTCTGCCCCATTTATATCCATAAAGACAATGTTCATCTAAACACTCATCAAAACACTCATCTGTTTTCAAGCTGTGTCAATATTTGTCAATTATGTTACGTATCTTATATGTATTGGTTCCATACGTAGTAATCAATCTGGGTTTGACTGGTTCAGCTACCTGTTCTTCACTGTGGGTATTACTTTGTATTAAATCCCTTTTTAATGCTAACTCTACCTCTTCTTTTTTAATGTGTTGACTACTATATTCCCTTTCTACAAATCTTTTGCTCATCTTACTGACCTCAATCCTATAATTTTCATTATTATTACAAATATGCCGTAGCCTCTTAAATTGAGACTTAGGTATATTACTGATGGTATGTCTCGGATGACAAGTATCTGCCTTTAGAATAGAATTTTTAGTAAAGGGTTTTCTGTATAACCCTGTATTGACAGTGCCATCATCGGCTTTCTCAGTATGTACATCCAGGAAGTCAATAGATGTCTTTTCTATTCTATCAACAAAACTAATGTCAAATACATTAAAATTGAGGTATTCTACAAATGACTTCCAGTCTACTAATGAACCGGACCAAACTGCCCAACAGTCATCCAGGTAGCGTCTCCACATCACCAATTTATCCCTAAATGGATTATCCATACTGTAGATTAAATTGCACTCTAAATACCCCATGAATAGGTCAGCATACACCCGAGCGAATGTAGTACCCATCGCTGTACCCTTTACCTGCAGGTAGCAGTCATTACCAAAATTAAACACATTGTTATTCAACACTAACTTCATTAAATTTAACAAAAATTCCTCATGTTCTTTTGAATAGTGCCCACATTCAGAAAGCCAATACTTTATGGCATCGATTCCTCCATGATGTGGAATGCTGGTATATAAAGATTGCACATCTAAAGTGCATATATAGGTGTCACGTGTTATTTGCAAATCATCCACCAGTTCCAGAAACTCATTACTATCTTTCAACCTTGAACTTACTAGCTGTAATAATGGCTTGAACTGAAATTCTAAATACATAGAGATGGGTTCAGTCAAAGACCCAATTCCTGACACTATCAGTCTCCCGGGGGGGGGGGGGGTCTGGGGTTATCTACCATTAGCTCCTTTACCAATGCTTCTGTAATACGACCCCTTTTATTATATTCCATCAACATTTCATCTATGCTACGTTTAAAGTCAGCCGTTGGATCCAAAGGCAGTCTATAATAAAACCTGCCATCATTAAGCTACTTATTTACTTCACTAATGTATTCAGATGTTTTCCAAAGCACTACCACCCCACCCTTATCTGCCTTAAGTATCACTATGTCTTTATTTTCTTTCAAATGTTTTAAAGCCAACCTCTCTGTAAATGTTAAATTGTCACCATGATGTTTGACAATCTCATTTTGATTAATGTGCAATTCACGTAACACACTATCTTCAAAGAGTTTAACTCTAGAATGGTATGGTGGTACAAAAGAACTTTTCTTAACCTTAAAATAAGGTACAACATTAGACACGTCACCTCTATTATGAAAAAAATATTTCAAGTTTAACGTTCTACAGAACTGTTTTATATCCATGTAAACATCATATTGGGACACAAAATGTGATGGTACATAGTTCAAGCCTTTATTAAGAACAGCTTTTTCTTCATTGCTGAAATTATAATCAGATTAACTATAAGTCCATCTTCTTGTTCTATTCAGTAATCAGGTTCCTGAAAATTTTCTCCACCTGCATCTCTTCTTCGTTTATGGTGCTTTTTACCCCACTTCTAAAGGGCTAATCCTGGATCTGTTTTTTTTGCATCTTGCATTCTCAGTATCGGTACTCAATGCATGTGAAGACATTTCTGAATCACTGGATTCTGTATTATATCCCAAATTATGAGTAGATTTCAAAATAGATTTATTACGCTTCCTTTTACTTCTACCCGACCTGTTGATAGTCTCTCTGAATCTAACTGCCCTTTTCATTTATTTCCATGTATAGGCCTTGTCAGATTTAAAGTCATTCAAGTCTCTTATTAAATTTTTTCACTTTCCTTGCTTTTAATTCTGAATCAAAAACACTCATCTCTTCAATATATTGATCAAATAGTCTCTTATATTCATCTTGTTGTTTGAAACACTGCACTGATTCCAAGCATAAAGCAAGTTTACTCTTAATGCCATTAAATGTCTCTTCATAGTATGAGACCAACAGTTCTATAAACAGTTTGGATGCTGTATTTTGTATCATACGCCATTTGTTAATAAAATACTGATTATCCTTACCCATTCCGGGCTGCGTACACTCGTAGGCCTCAAGGTATAATTCCAGCTTCTAAATAAGCTCGTAGCAATTTTATATGCCATACTGTTGAACTAAACTTTCTCGTAGCCACATTAAGTTCTCTAAAACTGCTTGGCATTTCTGAAGTGTGACTCACTCCAATAAATGCTGTATCAGGCTGTTTGCCCATAAGCCATGTTCCATCTTCTTGATCTGCTGAAAGGTTCTCAATGAATGTTCACAAATCATCCTCAAATGACATCTTCAAACTGGTAAATTGATCCACTCACAATGGAGACATCAATAGCCCCACAGCACCCAGCACTGATACAAACCCCAACAAGGTTCTGGTGTGCATAGGCCCACTGTGAGCTCAGACTGTACCAATACGTAAAACACCAAAAAGCTTGTTGTGGTTTATATATATATATATATATATATATATATATATATATATATATATATGTAAATTACATCATGACCCATCGACTTACAAAACATCGACACTCAAGTCGATCCTTGCAAGTCGAAAACCACTGAAACTGAACATAAAAATGGTCCATACTACATCTATCACAGGAGGAAAACAAGCACTTTCCTTCTGCAATTGATTAAATAAAAACACACACAAAAATAACAATACCACTAGACCAAATTTGTCTGAATAGTTGTACTGTTAGGGAAAGTGGTTAATGTGTAGGGTTAGGTCAAGGTTAAGCTTAGCACACATGAGTAAGAAGAGGAAGGGGATACCAGAACTCTGTGTTCTAACCCTAACTATGATCTTGACCCTTCTGCTAACCTTAGCCCTACATGCTAATTTGCAAAAAAACCCTTTCCCTGACAGTACCACTACACATGACACTTGGACACAGAGAAACACATACACACAGAACATCAAACATGAACAACACTAGATTATCCACTAACCTAACCTTTACTGTAGTCCATACCTAAATTTTACTCCAAGCCTTACTTGCAACCATACAAAATATTAAATCTGTCTATCCCCTAACCTAAGCCTAACCTGTAAACACTTGCACACGCACACACACGCACACACACACACACACACACACACACACACACACACACACACACACACACACACACACACACACACACACACACTAAATATCAAAACCCCTTAACTCAAGCCACATCAAATGCACAACACAGTGAAAAACATAGCAGTTTGTTCTGTCAACCAAAGAGCAACAATATGTGTGTCTGTGTTTCTATGTGTGTCTGTGTGTGTATGGCTGGGACCATATGATCAACTTCTGAAAAGCCGACCATCGGAAACCGCTATCTCTGTACAGTGCGGAATGGGAAAACTTCTTCTTTTGCACTGTAGTACGATCTCGGAGTTGGTATATTTAAGTTACGGGGGGTGTGGGGGCAGATCCGCCCATGGGGGGCTGTAAGGTGGCTTGCCTCTCTGCTAACAGTTGAAAGGTAAGTGTTTGGTATGTATGTGTTTATTCTACATGGTCAGCTTTTCAAAAGTCGATCATATGGTCTCGCCCATATGAAAGTCGACTTTCTGAAGAGTCGACCATGTAAAGTAGACCCATATATATATATATATATATATATATATATATATATATATATATATATGGGTCTACGTCTAAATTTTGAACTTTAGAGAAAAACAATAAAAATAACAAATTTTTTTTACGTTCTTGCAAGGGGGCAAGCCCCCCTGTACCACTCACCCTCTCCATCCCCTAAGATCACACTACAGCGAGGAAAATGGTAAATATACCATTCCACGTTGTATGGTGATCTTTATTTAAACGCTTCAAACTTTTACAAGTTCGATCTTATGGTCTTAACCGTAAGAAATATGAACTTGTGAAAGTTCAAAATTTAGAAGTAGACCCATATATAGGATATATATATATATATATATATATATATATATATATATATATATATATATATATATCTATATCTATATCTATATATATATATATATATATATATATATATATATATATATATATATATATATATATATATATATATATATATATATGCATACAACTTGTACGTGGACAAATGCATTCTTTTCAAATGCCTTTTGTTTAAAATAAATGTATCAAATGAAATGCATTTTGGAAAGAATTAATGGATCAGCAGTATTTTAGAGAGATAGCTAAACATTGGAGATAGCATAAAATATTCATATTATTTATCACTGCTGCATTAACCTAAGTTATATAGGTTATGTTCTGCCATGGATGTAACAACTAGCCAGCTCACAAAGCTTCAGGGCACCTTCCATGTGCCCAAACCATTAGACAGCTTGAGCTGAGCTGAGTTGACTGAAAGCCAGGTTTGGGTGCCAAGCCCCTCAAAACTTTCATGTGACCAACAACAGCGCATCTGTGCTGGCTTTCAAGGACTGATGATCGACCTGCCCTGTACCATTGTTGGTCGTATAAGTTACCTTTGGGGAAAAATCTTATATATATATATATATATATATATATATATATATATATATATATATATATATATATAATATTTATTGTTTAAACTTACTGTTATGAAAGAAAATGTTTTTGTTAACTGTCTTGTGATTCTACTGTGGTTTTAAATGGGAGTGCTGTTTTGTTTCCTACAGTTTAAAAGTTGTTCTAAACATACTAAAGCTTTTTTTTCTGCAGAGAAACTGGGTTTACATTACTTTTCAGGGCTTGTAAAGTATATTAGAGCAATTTTACTGTATTTTAACTCAGAATAATTACTTTTATCAACTTGTGCTGTTTAGCGTTCCCTTGGCCATGGAGCAAACTGCCAGTCCCACGGTCTGTCCTTTTTCCAGCCTCAAAAAGAAAGTTAACTAAACAGCCTTTGCCACCACAGTAGGCTAGCAATTTGTCTCAGCAGCAGCTGGATGACTCTACTGTGGCCAAAGCTTGTTCCTTAGACCACTCACCTTTTGGTGTTGTCCATGCAGCCACTATGGACTGGGGGTTAGGCATGTCCTCTACTACTGTTGGGGTCCCATCACTGGGCAAGGGAGAGCCACTCTTGTCAATATTATAATGAGAGGCAAGAGAGTTTTCCCTGCTTAGCTAGAATGCGGTGACCCTTCTTATAAGGTATTTCTTGTAAACGAAAAAGGGAATCCTCTTTTTATGAAGAAATTTGAGAAATTGAATATGTAGAAGAATGTGATGGGACAGATGCATTTTTTTCTCTTAAGATTTCTGATTCAGACTCAGAGGAGAGCATGGTATCATAATCTCCCTGTGAGGGATTCTCTTTTTCTGAGACTATTTCAAGAATATGCCAGTGTTTTCATTTCAGAACACTGAGGTTTCTCAGTCTGTCAGAAAATACTATGATCTGTTACAACTGGAATTCCCAGAACCTTCACCCATCCCTGCCATTGCTGTCAGCATTGGAGAACATGTTTGTCACAGCCTGTGGTATCCTTGACAGCCAGCCCGCAGAACCTAAGAAAGCAGATAGAATGTACAAACTTCCTCAGTCTTTCAAATTTTAATACACTCATCCCAGACCTGACCCAGCAGCTATAGCTTTAGTTAATCAACTATTTTGAAGCATTTTGTTAATTCTAATTTCCCCCTTCAGACAAAGATGGTAAAACAACTAAGTATGGAAAAAAAGTGTAAGCTTCTGCAACTTTAATTTTTAGAATTTTGAATTGTCAGGCTCTCATGTTAAAATGTATTCTGACTAATTGTGAAAGCATGAGGAATGTTTTATCTACAGTTCCCTCCTCTGAGGAAAAAATCTGCTTTGTGTGGTTTAGTTTCTTCCATTTCCCAGGTCATTACTCATTGCCTAAACTATGTATATGACCCACATTGAGGTTGTTGCCATGACTACTGTGTTGAGAGGTATGCCACCCTGGCTGCATTCTCAGAGTCTCCCAGAAGATGTAAAGAAGGAGATTTGAAATCCTCCTTTGAATAGAGATTTTGCTGCAGTGGTTATCCAAAATGTGATGCAAGAAGGAAACTGATGATTTTTTCAGCCTTCCTCTGAAAGGTTTCTATGGGATTTTCTACTCCCCAGTCCATTTTTAGTAAGAAACAAAATAAATAGTCTCAGCAAAAATGCTGATAAGCAGACAATGGCAGGGAGGTTCCAAAAAGAAAGCAGGAACTCCCTCAGAGCAAAATACAGTCAAATAAGGCAGAGTGACTATATAAGAGATCTTGTTTCCTCCTTCCCACCCTGGTAGTCCTTTATCCCTTCCAGAAAGTCTGAATCTCTATTTCTGTCTTTGGCAACAGATTGTTTCAGACAAATGATTCTGAAGCTGATTCAGCAAGGTTACTGATGGAAGTGGGAAGAAATTCTTCATTTCCAAGGAATTATTCCACATCCACCAAACTAAGCCCCTCTGTTTCCTCCTGTCCTACAACACATGCTGTCCCAGGGGGTAATAGAAACAGTTCATCCTTCCCAGTTTGGGAGAAGGTTTTATTTAAGAATGTTTTGGTGCCAAAGAAAGAAGGAAAATGCCTGTAGATGAGTTCTGGACCATTCTTTACTAAACCAGCATGTGACAGTGCTCAAGTTCAAAATGCTGTCACTTCACAACCTGTTACTCAGTCTTCTTTTTCTGAGTTTTTGGGAACCTGATTTTTAAAAATGCTTATCACATTCCCATTCATCCAGATTTCAGACATTTCCAAAGTTTTATGTGTCTGGATCATATTATCAGTTCTCAGCCTCACCTTTTGGGTTATCCACTGCTCCAAGAGTGTTTGCAAATTATCTGGCTCCTGCCATTGCAGGCTACAGCATATCTATCCACAATTTTCCATATTTAGACAACTTGCAAATCTTTGCAGAGTTTTTTTTTCAAACTGTCAGGGATCTCTCACTTGGTTAAGAGATCTTCCAGAAAAGCTAGGATTCCAAGGCTAATCTCCAGAAATGAATATTTATTGAATAGAATACAAAACATTCAAAAGGCTGGAGCCTTAGAAGTGCTGATCTGTTTGCTGTTTGTCATGAAGAAAGATAAGACGATACAATAGCAGAGGTGATACAGATAATGTGCGATATTCATAAAATAGAAATAAACTTGCTAAGGAAAAAAACTAAGGAAATTTTCACAAACAAAACATGGAGAATATTGGAGTGGTTAATGGGAGACAATAAGGTATAAAAGGGAGGTAAGACTTTGAAAAGAAAGAGGCAAATGTTTGCCAGAAATAGAGAAAAGGCAGGAAACTCAATTAAAAGTTGTAGATGTGGGATGAGCATAAAATAAATTGAACAGGTCTATGGATGGTCAATATCTAATTAAAAGAAAGGGTGAATAGCTCCTGCTAAAGTATGGAATGTTAAAATAAGAAATTTTAACCCCAGGTCATGGACTGACCTTCTGTATGTGTAAACTAAATGAGTGGAATGTAGATAGTTTATTTTTGTTATTTCTTTTTAATAATATTCAGGGTCAGTTGCCTGTGGGATTGTGTGCACCATGCATTAAGGATGCACAGTCATGATGGGAAATGATGTCTGTAAATAAAGCAATTATAAAAAAGTCCATCACATAAGACTGTATTCCTGGGTATCTGCTAGACATGTCAACACAAAGAACTTTTCTTCCACAAGAAATAAATACATCTATATTTAGAACTATTCCAGGGGTTTTTCACTCTCAGTTTAGTCACTGTGAGTAAATACCTCAGGATTCTGGGTCTTATGGCATCTATGATTATCTGGCACTCTCCCTTTTTAATTTTCCAAATATTTTGGGTTTCTAATACCATGGCGGGAGTAGACCCCATTCCTAAGTCAAAGTACAATTAAAGTTCATGAAATTAGTATTGTTTCACTCTTTGATGTCAGCTAAAAGTGCTCTTGGCAGCACCCGCAATGTGCCCAGTAATGACTCCTTCTGCAATTCATACAGAGTTACATGTATTAATAGCATATTTAAATATGACAAGACTCTTTTTTTATAAGATCCATTGCTCCTACTACTATTGGAACTATCTGGGTATCTTTCTTCCACATTGCTCTAATTTCTGCTTGCAAATCCTGATATTTTATGACTTTGTGTCTCTCTGTATGCAAGACACTGTAGTCACAGGGTGTGGCAATTTCAATGATAAAAGCATCTTTTGCCTTCTTTTCTTGGATGACTGTATCTGTTTTTTTTAGCATCTATCTTTTGAATGTTGGTAATGGATGATCTCATGAATGTAGACTTCATTTTCTATGATGCTTTGTGGCTCATGTTTCTAGTGTTTTTCAGCCACTTCAATACCTTAATGTTTGCACAATCCCCATTGCAACAGTCTCACCACATTATTATGCCTTTCAGTACATAGTATTTCTGCCATTAGTATATCGCAACCAGAAATGAGGTGTGCAACTGCTTCCAGTTCTGTTTTACAAAACCTACATTTGTCTGTTTCGCCCACATTTTCAATGGACTTTGTAAACCAACATATACGTAGCCCACTGTCTTGTACCACCAATATTAACCTTTCATCTCTTGGTTTGAATTCAGCTCTCCTTAACCATTCCTGCATTCATTCCTGATCAACATGAGGTTCTTCTAGAAGTTTTCACTCCTTGCAACTATATTTATGCACATTCCACATTTTTTGCCTTCTTGTCTGGTCCTTCACCTTATATTCTTTCGTTTTTTGGCACATTCAGCTGCTGCCTGTTTTTTATCCAGTTGTGGTTTGATTTCCATTCCTTATGGATGCCAGTATGCTTCTGCTAGCCTAAGCAGGGAAGCTATCTTAGATTTATTCTCCTCATGTTTCAAAACTTTCACTAAATTTGGGTCTTGTGAGGTCAGCAGATATGTGTAGAGTTCCATAACTGCAGATTTCTAAATTTAATCAATTTCAAGGAGGCCCATCCCTCCTTCAGAACGGGGAAGTTCTGGTATACACTGATTTTTATAAATCATTTGATGAGCATGAAGCATCCTTGTTTTCCTATCTAATCTAGCCAAAGCATTTTGGGGCCAGTCAATCACTCCGAAACTGTAAGGACAGTTAAAGCAAATTGGTTTATAGCTTGGATTTTGTTCCTAGATGTCAGTGCTGTTTCAGGATTAATTTACATCTTCTAAAGTACTCCTTACTAAGTTTAATTCGCATTTGTTCATGTTTTATTGTTGCTCCTTCAACAGTTCCCAAATATTTATACACTCCCTCTTGCTCAAGTTCTTTTATATCACATTATTGTCCCAAACTGATGTTTTCTTGGTGGTGCAGTTTTCCTGCTTTAAAGGTTGCTTTTGCACATTTATCAAGACCAAATGACTTTCTTATATCATCTGAAAATGTTTTGACAACTTGCAGTTGTACTTTCAGTTCCACATCTGATGAGCTACACAGTTTCAAATCATCGACAAAGAGAAGATGAGAAGTCTTTACACACAGTTGTTTTCTAGGAGCCAAATTATAGCCATGGCCTAAGCTGTTAAGTAGACAGTTTAATGGGTTAAGGGCAAGGCAGAATAGCAACGGTGACAGAGAGGCACCCTGGAATATTCCCCTTTGAATTTTTATTCCTGGAATAATAATTTGTCCTTTATCATGACTTAATTGCAAAGTGGTCTGCCACTGTTTCATGGTCACTGTAATGTAGTCAATCAGTGTAGGGTATATCTTATGCATCTTTAAGCACTCTATTATCCATGAATGTGGGATACTATCAAATGCTTTTTTGTAGTCAATCCATGCAATATTTAAATTCTTCCCCTTTTTACAGTTCTCCACTATGACTTTATTTATCAGCAAATGATCCTTTGTTCCATATGACTTTCTTTTTTTGCCCTTTTATTCTAGTGCCATGACTGAGTTTTCTTCAAAATGACTATAGACTCTGTAAGCATCAGTTCCAGTGTATAGTTTATACGTCGTTGGAAGGCAAGTTATTGGTCTATAATTTTTAGGATGGCTTGCAGGTTCACTCTTAAGGAGGAGTATTGTTTATCCTGTTATTAACTAGTTTATCCTGTTGTTAACTATTCAGGATGAGCATATATGTAGTTCTTACTCAGGAATAAATCTTCATGTAAAGATGTTAATACTCTTAGCCAGAAGTTAGGTACTGCATCTGAGCCTGGGGTTTTCCATTTAGGAACTTTTCTTAATTTTATTTCAGTTTCTCTGGCTGCTACTTCATCCCATTTCATATCTTGTACATCTGAACTTCTTACTGTTTCTCTTACTTCTTCCATATACTCAGCATCTTTGTTATGTTTACAGGGTCTTCATTGAAATTTCCCCAGTCTGTGTCTATTTCTTCTTTTTTTTTTCTTACTGGCATTCCTATTCCTTTTGCTTTGTTTCCCAGTTCTCTATAAAACATTTTTGGGTCATCAATGAATTGTTTATTTTGTACTTTTCATTTATATTTATCTGCACATCTTGTGCGTTTTTTCTGCCTGTGTTGATAGCTTTAGTTTGTTATTTGCAATACTGTACGACAGATCCTCGTCTGCTCTCATACTGTGTGTTGCTTTTATCTACTGTGTGTTGCTAGTATTTTGGTTGATCTGTTCCCTCTTCTGTACTGTTCTGACAGTGACACTTTACTTGTCTTAATTGCTTTATAGTTTTCTCTGTTCAATACTTCCATGATGGCACTTGATTTCTTCCCTTGCTTTCCCTAACTGCCCTGTATTTTTGTGGTAAGACTTTATTTGTTATTAATTTTAACTGCACAGTAATACATCCTATTTACTTCTGTTATATCACACACATTTCTGTTAATAGTCTTGATTACTGTGTTCATTTGTTTTATCAGACTTTTAACATTTTGGGTCTTATTGACATTCTGTATTTTATTTCTTTCATCAGTCTTAATATGTTGCTTCATCTCTATTAAATCAAGCAACTCTTCACTTTAGATCTTTTTTGTTCTAAACCAAAGGCACATTCTTTATTCTCAGTTTCCTGCAGGCATTCTACAGAAAGTTCCAGAACATTTTCCTGTGACACATTCTGTTCACTGCATCCTGCATCATCAGTTGCTCTTTCACATGGGAACTCACTGGCCTATCACTCCGCAACACTGACTACATCAGAGTTGTCACTGTTTCCTGCTCCTTCCCTTGCTCCGCAACTCCAACTGTACTTTTGTACTGCTCCAGAGTATCTTCATGTGGCAACTGATCAGATACTTCCTGTTCCACCTGCTTTTCCTTAATTTGGGGACTCATTGTTCCATCATGCTGTGACATTACCAGAGTTGGATTTTCTATACTAAATCCTTCACTTCACAGGTAATCCATAACTTTAGTGTCTATTTCTTTAACCTCTCCATTACTAGTACTCTTTTCTACTTTCCCCCTTTGTTTTCTTAGTTTTTGTTTTGTAAAATGTTCCATATCTGGATTCCTTTGCCTGTATTTATTTTCAAATATCTTTGGTGCTGTTTTTTTGTATTAATTAGTCTTGCTTTCTCTTTTGCATAAATATTGCACCATATTAAATCTCTTTTTCTTTCCCATGTCCATATTTCTTCTTCAGATGTCTTCTGCTCCACCTGTTTCCCCTTACTTTGGGGACTCATTGTTCCATCATGTTGTAATATAAGCTGTGGTAGACTTTTTACATTAAATCCTTCACTTTGCAGGTATCCCATAACTTCAGCTTCAATTTGTTTAACTTCTACTTTACTAATTTTCTGTTCTACGTTCCCCTTTATCATCTTATTTTTGGTATTGTGATATTTTCCTTTTCTGGGTGCCTTTGTCTGCATTTCTCTTCAAATATCTTTGGGGCTACTTTTTTGTATTGATTATTTTTCTCCTTTTTATAAATATTGCAACAAATTGTTTATACTGTTGCATTTATACATTTGCCATATGCATTCTCCTTTTAGATTTTTATGTGATTGTGCAGAATATTTAATTGGATAATTGGATGTTTTATACATAAAAGGGCTGGGTTGTGAAACTGAATTTGTTCTGATGAAGTCCCTTCAGTAGGGAAGAAAGCGCTCAACCAGTGTGTGGTACAATAAAGCGGTTGGATTTTACCAGTTGCTGTGGAGGTTTTTTCAGTGTTTGAAATGAATTAGGTGATTGGTTTATTTTGGGATCGATAGTGATGGTTTTATGAACAGTGGGACCAGTGTTAGGGTAAATATCTCAGCTATTTTTTTAAATTGATATTTTACAGAGGGAAGACTGTGGCCAGTTATATTTTTTGTCTTGGTTTGATATTTGATCTTAAATTTAGACGCTTAGTAATATATTTATAGAAAAATAAATCAGATGTGGTTTGGTTGTAGAGATAGGGAGTTATGGAGAAAGACAGGTCAGATAGATGCTGATATTCTTTGTGAGGATTGGTTAAAGTCCTAAGTATATGAAGGAGGTGGATTTGATAATTGGTGATAAAGGCAAGTAGAGTGAGAAGAAATAGTAAAATAATCTGACTTAGGGGTATCTTATTTAACTTGTTTTTTTTTTTTTTTTTGAAAATTGGAATGTGATGAGCATCTTTGTTTAAACACCTTTATGGAATTAATTGAATTATCATTTGTGACATAAGCAAATTTACAGTTATACAAAAGTAATCAAACTATATTAACAAATTAACAAACATTATACCTCACATATATTGCTATATAATCATATAATCTAAGAAAAATTACATGAATTATTCAATTCCTGCCCCTTTTTTAAACAAGAAACATCTTTATTAAACCATCACTTACGACATAAGCAATCATACATTTATATAAATGAAAACAAACCACACCGACACAATCCTAGTTTCAAGCACTTTACATCAGAAACCATACTGACCCACTAAGAGTTGCAAACATTATAGATCACTTATAATCTACCCAATCATTTTCAGACAAACATTACATAGCTCATTTAAGTCCTGCCTTCTTTTAAACCTCATTCCTCCCCTGTATGTAGTGTTCCCACAATTCCTATTTTTCCTATGTAGTTTGCTCCTACCCATTTCTAAATATCTCATTTCTAGTTGCTTTGCCTTTGTTACCATATTCACTACTTTTAATATAGTTGGTTTATGCTTTTTTGGCAGCCACCATAATTAGACACAACAAGGCCTTACCATGTCTAGGCAATTCTGATTCTGTATCAAAGCTCAGAAAAATCATCTCCCTCTTCACACCAGTCTGCCCATCCAGCAAATCCAACAGTGTATCCCACAGGGAATCCTTAAAATCCACCAACCCACCACACTCCCAGAAAATATATTCCCAAGTATAGCTTTCTTCCCCATCACACCTCCAACATTTGCTGTCTACCTGAGGAAAAATACTCTGGAGTCTACTTGGGGTATAAAATATCTATGTAAACATTTCTAAGCAGAAATCCTACATCTTTCTAGATTTTATTGCATGTTTGGGAAACATACATATATTCTCCTATTGTTTCTTTGTGAATTGCTTATTCAGTCTCTATTTTCAATCCTTTCTAACCTCCTCTGATTGATTTTTATAGTTATCATGCAATATTTTATATGCTGTACTAATTATTCCTTTTTTAATGGCGGCTTCTGTTCTAGATTCTACCAAAAACTCTACCAGGATCCCTCAGGATCATCATTGTTCTATTAATGTCAGATGTTTGCCTCTCTTCATTTAGGAACCCCCCCATATTCCTTTCTCTTTGCCTATACTCTGATATCAGTCCTTGATAAGGAAGGCAATCTCCAACCTGCAGTCCAAATAAATTCTTGGCCTCTTACCATTCTATTACTTTTCCCTCTCTAGTGATTTGCTCCCAATACCTTTGTTCATTTGCCAGCTTTTTCCAATATATTCCAGCCCCCTCTTGCCTATTGTTTATATCCCTAATTGCAGTCATCCCTATTGGTAGAATCCCCTTTCTCCATTCCCATGTTGGCTTAGTTCTTAAAATACTTTCTGCTATTTTAAGAATATAATATTCTATATAGTTGTTTAAGGCTCTGCACCCAAAATCTCACTCTCGCTTTATTTCTTAAACTTCCTCCCTGTTTCATCTTCATCATCCCTTTCCATTTTGAATTAGAACCTTCTGCGTGTGTTATGTATAAGAGCCTTAACTATGCAGCTCTAAAATATCTTTTCAAAATGGGTCATCCTAGGATCAGGTTATCTTATTTAACTCTTCCCCTCTTCTCCTCCCAGATAAATTCCTTCAACTCTTTATTAATTATTGTCTGCAACTTATCCAATGGTTGATAAAAAATATGCCTGACCCATATATAAAAATAAAGGAATGAAAAATATTTTCACTGCTTATATTTTACTAAGCATATCCATAAACAACTGCTTCCGTTTTTTTCTGTTTTTATATTATCTTTTGTTTAGCCTGTTCGAACACATCCCTAGCTGCCCTCACAGAAGTCTTTTAAGCCATACTCCTAAATACTGAATCTTATAATGTCTCTATAAATATGGATAATGCTGAACCAGTTCATGTGTGGATGCATAATATATGGCTGTAGACTTTATTTTATCTTCATTAAGTTTATATACCAAAGACTTGAAACTGTCTGAAAATGTTCCACAACACTGAGATGTATTTTTCTGGATTTAGCGGGTAAAAAATAATATCATCTGCAAATAAAGCCAACTTTTCTTGATTACCATACCAGTTTTATCCTTGCATTTCTGAGTCTGTTATTTCCCTTACCAATGGCTCTAAATATAAAGCAAATAAGGAGGAAAGAGAACACTCCTGCTTGGTTTCTCTGTTCAAACACAACTTATCAGAGGGGATCCCTCCCACTTTAATTCTTGCCTCTGAAGATTCATATGTTTATTTATTTTATTTGCAGTTTGTTAACTGGGATAGTCCATGCTAATACATATGCATAGATACAGACAAAACATTACAAAACAATATCATGTATCAGTTCTTCAAGATTAAAACAGGGCATTATAAATGTAAAATCAGTGGAGTTAATGCAAATAATTTTATATATGATAAAAATAATAGTACATATATAGGATGTCAAGGTTAAAGGTATGTTATTATCGTTTATACTTATTAGTAAAGAAATAGAGATAGTAGGAAATGAAAGAGTAAGGAGAGGTGGAAAGGATAGGATGTGTTAGTGTTAGGAGGAGTATAGAGAAGGTATACAAGATGGAAGTGAAAGTATGGTATAGAGATTAGGAGGGGTGGAAGCAGGAGCATTCCCAGTTGGAAGAGAGATAAGAGTGAAGTAAGGTTTTGAAACTAGTGGGGTTTTGGGTGGTTCTAATGTGGGGAGGAAGTGAGCTCCATTTCCGTGCTGGGCAGAAAGATTAAAGGAGTTGGCCAGGAGTGTGCCTAATTAACCTAATCCTCCTAATTAACATTATTATTGAATCAAGGAATGCAAATGCCAATGGATAATGTTAAAATCCCAGCTTACTCTAGTGAATGCTTTCTCTGCATGATGACCCATTAATAACAGTAGTTTCCCTCAGGATCATCATTGTTCTATTAATGTCAGATGTTTGCCTCTCCACAAAAACCTCACTGATCTATATGTGTGTGTGTGTGTGTGTGTGTGTGTGTGTGTGTGTGTGTATCAATTTTGGCAACACCTTTGCAATTCTTTCAGCTAGTATTCACACATAAACACTATATAATTGTGGTTTAAAATTGAAATGGGTCTATATGACACTGAGTCTAATAGGTATTTACCATCTTTGCATTACACATATTACATTTTACATTATGCATGTTTATATTTATGCAGAAACATTCAACTACCTTCTGCAACATCACAACTAGTCCGCGTTGAAACAACTTTCCTTGGATGAGGCTGTTGCATACTTCAATACCTCTTTCCCAAACATCCTAGACACCCTGGCTCCTATTCATAGAAGACACTGCAAATCCACACCAGCACCCTGGCTAACAAGAGACAGCATAAACACTATGAAACAAAGAGATAAAGCTTGGCACACATATTAAACCTGTAAAACCCAAGCCTCCCTCCACAAATACCATCAACTGCACAACTTAGCCAAAAAACAGATTAGATCTGACAAAAAAATCATACTATACCACAATACAACAGAAACATAAAAGCAATCCACAAAAATTCTGGCTATCTATTTAACAAGTGTTAAATCCTGGCAAAACCACTACCCCCTCCCCTAGCAATTTAAACCCTAACATAAGCACAGCAACCCAATTCAACACATATTTCATTAACTCTATTCTGGCTTTAGTTAACAATTACAACAAAGACCCCCCTATCATCCCCTCAACAGCTGACTACCAACCCACAGCCTTCTGATTTCAGCCTGTCCCAACTACTTATATCAAAAAACCCTCCTCCAACTAAAACCCACTAGACTAGCTGTAGATCAACTCCCAAATTAATTTCTTTGACTAGCATCAGATTCAGTCTCCTACCCTGTCTCCATACTAATTAATTGCTCAGTCATTGAGCATTATAAGAGTACCAAAACTCTTGGAAAATTTCCCATATAATACCCCTACACAAAGGTGGTTAGTCCACTAAGTTATCCAACTATAGACCCATTGCCATACTCTCCCCTATTAGCAAAATACTAGAAAAATGCATACACTCTCAAATACTGTCCTACCTAATACAAAACAACCTCTTCTCCAACTCCCAGCATGGATTCAGACCTAAACACAGTACCACCACAGCCCTTTTATGTTTCACAAACATCATCAACCACCATAGAAATAGTAACCAACTCATCTCTTCCATCTTTTTGGATATGTCAAAAGCATTTAGGACTGTATCACATCAAAAACTACTACTTGATGTAACATCTCTCCCTCTCTCTCTAGCTTCCATTACCTAGTTTCACAGCTATATAACCGACCGGCAACAATCAGTTATATGGAACAATGAAATCTCCACACTTCTACTCATCACTATAGGAGTCCCACAAGGCTCTGTTCTTGACACCCTACTGTTCTCCATCTTTGCAAACAGCCTCAGCTCCACCTCTTTCCATGCCACAGTTATATAGTATACAGATGATTCCACTATCATCTGCACAGCCTCCTCCCTATCAGACCTTTTGTCTAAGACTCATTTGCTTTCACACACCTATAACTTTTCCTTAAAAAAAGACAACTCATACTTAACCCAAATAAGACAAACCCATAAAAGAGATACAGATGCTTACGAGAGCGAAGCTCCAACTGTATAGTACCAGAAAAAGCACTAAAAAGCCACAATGAGTGGTACAAATGAAAAGTTTTAATAATCCAAACAGGAACACAATGACCACAATGCACTAAATGCTTAACTGCTTCACCGCGTTTTACTTTCCAAGTGGAACTTCATCAGATGCAAAACAGTTAATTACAATCAATTATCCCTTAATATACTCATTTTAAAAAACAAATAAACCAATCCAATTCCTACTTCACATATACTAATAAATATTAATGAAGACATGCTGACATAAAATAAACTATTTACATTAAAACAAGGAACAATATAAATATAATGTGAATCAATAAATTATAAAATCCTTTCCAGATATTTACTGACCTGATGTAACAGCTAAAAAGCTTAAAAATAAACAACCCTATTAAAAACATACATATTTATATACATATAAAAACTTTATACACACACACGCATACACACACACACACACACACACACACACACACACACACACACACACACACACACACACACACACACACACGTCCCTAACATTACATTTAAATAACAATGCTGCCATCTAGTGGCTAAAAATATTAATTTATCCTATTCTAAATCAGGCTGAACAAAATGAATTTGGAAACCTGAAATATCTCAATTACATACAATATAAAACTCTACTTAAAAAAAAAACATTTGTATGAAGGTCACTTCTCAAGTTCAACTTTCATGAAATATCAGAAATAAATATACATATATGTATCAAAAATATAAATAAAAAAATATATATGTAGTAAAAATGCATGTGAGTTTGGAACATAAAAAAATACAAAATGTTTACTGGTCACCAATCCGTCCCTACCCACCAGGTATACATTTTCCCCATTATGTAAGTGGCAACATTGCGCACACTTTCCGCATTTAAATATCCCATTTTTCTTGCCATTTTCTTTCCTATATCTACTATTCTTTTCCAGAATGTCTTTAATATTTCTATCTTTTCTATAGGTACAAATAACCGGTTGCTGAAATATCTTGGTATGGTCAGAGAAGTTAGAAAACAGGTTCCAATTCTTTTGAATTATTTCCGTAATCATCCCCGAATCATTATTAAAATCCATAAGAAAAGCCCCTTTAAACCTTTCTGTATCCTCTTTATTACCTCCGACTACTTGTATCCTTGCAATATCACTCTGTTTAACACCTAAAATAGGACTAAACCTATCCATCCTTCCATCCTTTACTTCTCTCATAACTTCTATCATTTTTTCAGGATATTTTCTCTCCAAAAACATTTGCTTTAACTTAATACATTCTTTTTCAAAATCTTCTATCTTAGCGGTCATCCTAGATATTCTAATAAACTGCCCTTTTACTAAGTTTCTTTTCTGTTTATAGGGATGGGAACTTGTAAAATATAGGTAGGAGTTAGAAAATGTTGGTTTCCTATATACTCTAGACCCAAATACCATATTGTTATAGTCTTTGTATATAGTAACATCTAAGTAGTTTAACTCCTTTGTAATATTATAGGTAAACTTAAGAAATTCTGTGGTTCAATTAATATACTGAATGAACTCTGTTTTTGATTTTTCATCACTCTCAACCCAAAAGAAACATAGGTCATCAAGGTACCATTTCTAAAGGCACCAACAATCTTTAAACCTAGAGTTCAGGAGAAACTTTCTCCCAAATATTTAAAACAATGTTTGCGTAGCTGGGGGCACAACATGCCCCGATAGCCACGTCCTTAATTTGTTTGAAAAATTCCCCCTCAAAACTTACAAAGTTGTTGCTAAGTATTAACTCCAATAGTTCCATAGTGATCCTAATTTCTTTCCAATGAATTTTTTGACCTCTAACAAGGCCTCTAAGAATCACTCCATACCTACTTGGTGAGGAATAACAGAAAACAAATCCATAATATCCACAGTTAAAAAATAATGTTCTGTTTAAAACTATCAGTTTTTATATTCCTTAAAAAATCCCAGGAATCTTTAAGAAACCCTTCTTGTTCTGTGAACACTTCTTTAATTTTACAATCTACAAACTTAGCTGTAAGTGTGACTTGAGAGTGTGTCTTAGAACTATTAGCAGAAACTATTGGCCTCAAAGGGGGATCACTAATATTTTTGTGCACTTTAACTAACCCAAAAATATTGGGAATCAGGGGTTTCTCTATAACCAGAAAATTAAAGGTGGGTTGGTCTATTAAACCATCATGGAGTAACTCCCTTAACGCAAAATCCACTTTGAAGAAGCTATATTAATTTCATTGTATCTCTCTCCATCTCCTAAAATATTTTCCATTTTGGCCACATAGGTTATGTGGTCCATAATCACCATACCTCCACCTTTATCTGGTCTCATCACCCTAATATTTTATTCTCACTTAATTCCTTTAACAACTGGCTCTCCTGCCTAGTTAGGTTAGCCCTATTTTTACCAAGCTTATTTCTAAGTTCTGTTTTCACTGCTTTATCAAAATTCTTTAACTATGGATGTATTATTGGAT
This sequence comes from Protopterus annectens, assembly GCF_019279795.1. Classification (NCBI taxonomy): domain Eukaryota; kingdom Metazoa; phylum Chordata; order Ceratodontiformes; family Protopteridae; genus Protopterus; species Protopterus annectens. The sequence continues at coordinate 1,084,658,100 of NC_056739.1, read as the reverse complement.
TGTATGTACTTTTCTGCCTAAGTTCCATCCCAGTTTCATATTTACTCCTACTACCATTATATAGCAGTTCAAAGTTCTTTTTCCTTATAAATAATTTTAGGTCAACCAATACTTTACTTATATCACTATTTTTTCTTGGAACAAATTTAAGTCCTTTCGTCTATGTCCAGGCCACTATAATTAAATATATTAAAATTATGATAGGTACTAAAGTGTTCATAATGTTGAATATTGTCACTATCTACACATCCAACCTGTACTTCACAACTACTTGTCTCCCTCCCCTGTAGTGATATTGCATTGTCAGTTTGTTCCAAATTCTTTCAGATCTCCTTAAATAAGGAAACTCTAAAGGGACATTAATGTCTGAGTTAAAAGCTCCATTATCAGAAAAATTATTATTATTAAAATTTTCATTATTATTTCTATTAAACCTCCTATCCTCTATTTCATTATTCAAACTATTGTCATCAACTTTTTATCATATCTATCCTGTCTACTATACTCTACATATTCATTACTATGGTATTCCACAGGATAATCTTTCCCCCACCTACCCCTTGGATAGCACCTATTTTCCTTATATTCTTTAAGATCTCTCTCAATTTTCTTATTCTTACATCTATAAATATGCATACATTTGTCAGCAATACATTTCTTAATGTTGTAATATTTCTCTCTCTCTTTCTCCATGCAAACATCAAATCTATGGTAATTTTTTTCATTTACCTCCTCTATTTGTTTAAACAATTTTTCCATTTTTATTTCATTGTCTCTAGTAATACTTTTCATAATTGAAAAAACACAGCTATTAAAAATAGTTATTAGTTCTCTGTAACTTTCTTCTCTAACATTATTGGGATACTTATATCCTCTAAGTCCTTTAGAGGCAGTTTCTAGTGAGAGACATTTTTTTTAAATAAATGTTTTCCAAATAAATAGTTTTATACTTAAGCATCAGAGCATATATAAAATTCACATTATCATTATATGTATTAACATGTTCAAACACATTTTTGTCAGCATGTCTATCATTGAAATCATAACATTGCAACCATTCTTGCCATTTAAAGTCTCTATTAACCACATTAGCTCGACCGTTGCCTTAAAAGTGATTAAAGTCACCTGAATTTGGACTGTGGCCAACATTTCATTTTTCTTTGGGTCTTGCTCCCAAAGACATATGCGAATTAGTGTCCATTCCAGCTTTATTACTGTCCAGAGTCCTAAAAACTCCCGGAAAACCAGCCAAGGATGCCGTTTCATCTCCGTCTCCGTTTTCTTCCGGTTCTAAGTCTCACCCACTGTCATGCAAGGTACGTACATCTAAAATCACAGAAGCATCCATCTCCTGATTGCCGGGAGGTGTAGACCTTGACCCCAAAGTTAGTAGTTGGGAAATGCTGCTGTTAAGAAGTTTAACAAGTTGGGTAAGCTCACCCACAGCATTTTTAACTTTTCATTTGTACCACTCCTTGTGGCTTTTTGGTGCTTTTTCTGGTACCAAATAAGACAAAGCTTATAATATTCTCAAATAACAGACCCCCAAATCCCCCTTCATCAATGCAAATACTCTTATCGAATGGAACTATAATTGAAACAGTAGATAGCACAAAGTTACTTGGTGTCACAATAGACTGTGGCCTGAAATACGACAAACACATAGCCCTCACCATAAAAAAAATGCATATTAAACTTGGATGCCTATATAGGTCTAGAACATTCCTCACTCCATCAACTAGACAAGCAATTTCCAGAACACACCTCCTCTCCACACTATTATATGCCTCACCCATTTTCTCTAATCTCAGAAAGACTGACCTATCAAAACTTGAAACATGCTACCACAAAATTGTTTATTTTGTTGCTGGTCTACATAATAAAATCCACAGCTGTACAGCCCTGAAACAACTATACTGGCTTGAACTTCCAAACTTACTAACGCTCAGCCAGCTAGCTATTGCCCACATCATCCTATACCAACCTGAAGCCTTTCCTGCTCTAACACACCTAGTACATCCTTACAACACTACTCGCTCCCTCCGTTCATCTAATAAACTGCTATTACAAGCTAGGAAAGTCAATAACTCTTTAGGTGAATCCTTATTTTCATGTCAAATAGCAAAAATTTGGAACTGCACTCCACAACCCATACTTAATACCCCCTCCACCTCAAAATTCAAACTCCTTCTTAAAGAACATCTAACCAACAACTGGCTCTGTTCCTGTATCACCCCTCGATAACTCTGTCTTCATATAGCTCTGTCCTGCTATACATCTTATGTTTAGTCTATTCAAACAAGCTTCTTGTATCTACCAGTTCTGATTTACTGTATATAGGCATACCTGTTTATTGATTTTTCTACTACAATTTTTTATATATATATTTTTTTACTATTGTGTATTCCATTTTATTTCTGTTCTGATTATGTATATCTATTTTGATTGTTCATATACTGATAGCTTTTTTTCTTTAATTTATTTGGGTCTTTTCCCCTAGACCTCCGCTGAAAAGAGGCCACTGGTCCAGTCAGACTAACCTGGCAAACAAATGTAAAATAAATACATTTAGGTAATGCAGTAACCACAGCTTTCTTCCAAGATGTTGCTGCTTCCCCTTCTTTTAAAATACTGTTAATGGAATCTTCCCGATCTTTATCACTTTCTGCCCTCCTAACTTCCAAAGGGATACCATCTGTTCTTGGAGACTTCCCTGAAAATTGATTATACATCACTGTTTTTATTACATCTCCTCCTATCTTAACTATTAGTTGTCAAGCCTCATCTACCTCTAATGTTGACATAATTAATTTTTCCATAAATATTTTCTTTTGTGTTCTTTATTTCCACATGTATCTGCTTTATACAAATTTTCATAAAAATATCCAAAATCTATCTAATACCTCTACATGATCTCTGGTTATTTTTCTTGTTAAAGGCTCCTTAAGTCTGACAACAACCCTTTCTACGTTCCGTGGTCTGGGTCATTGTGTTAAAAGTTTTTCTGCCCTGAAGTTGTTATCCAAAAGTAATTACTTAACAGCAATCTTTCTACTCATGTATGTTATCCTGATACTGCCTTATTTTCTCTTTAGCAGTCTGCATTTCTGCCTCTTTTTGTTCTGTGAGATTCCCCTTATTCTGCAATACTTTAACCTTTTTCAATCCCTCTAAATAATTTTTATTACTTCTAAACCATATCTCTTTTTCTTTTATTTCTATCCTGTTTTCAAACTACAATTTCATTGTACCCCACCCACTAGCTATAACTTCTGAAGATATTTCTATCTTCCTAATAACACTCAAATAGTTTTCAGTACCTATTCCTTAAATTCCTCTCTTTTTAATGGGGAGGTGGAAAAGCACCAGTGACTCATTTATACCATGGATACATTTTTATTATGTTTTTTTTTTTTTATCAGTGCATGATCTGAAATAATTATTGTATGTATGTTGAAGCTTTCAGTTAACTGCACGTTTCTGTAAAGTGTAATTTCTGTCTAGTCTAACCCAGTTATTGTACCTTGGGGAATATGTAAATTCTGTTCATTATCCTATTACTGAATTCATATTTTCCATACAAAATATTTTCATGGATTTCTTTGGAAATTTACCCTATTTTGTCATATTTTCCCTTCTAGGTCCCCCTGATACAGCCTCACTTTTGCAAATCAAGTCCCAGTCCCCATGTATAAGTAGTATTCCCTGCTAAAAGCTGATAATTTCACCCAAAGTTTTCTTAAGCTCCATAATAGTAGTTTTTGGTGGAATATAAATATAAGGAGGCATAATCCACCTTCTTTGCAATAGCCCCTTACTACTGCAAATCTATCATTATTTTCATTTTCCCTCTTGTATCACCATTGGAGCTCCTCTAACAATTACCCCTCTTTTCTTTAGTCTCTGATACATTGCTGAATATTCGTTCTGAAATTTTTTCTATGTCAAATTCACATACTTATTTCTTTCCAAAGGTGACTCATTTAATATTGGTATTTGCAGTCAACATTTCTTAATGTAATTCGATGTTATTTCTTTTTTCTGTCTATACCTGTAAGGCCATTTACTTTCCATGATAATATGGTTAATGTAGCCATTATGAGAAAAAGCTGTTGTTCCCACCTATTATACATGTCATTTTTTAAACATGCATTTCCAACTTTCTTGTTACACACACACACTAATGTTTGTCAGGCTGATCTTGTATATAGTTGTTTCTTCTTAGTTCCATTTGAACCTGTCACATTTTTCGAGACATTTTTATTTAATGGAAACCCTCAAATAAAAAAGCTAAATTCATTTTCAAAACAACCCTTCCCCTATTAACTTAGAACAAACACACAAAACTATATACCTGCTCAAAAAATGAGGTTTAACCCCCAAGCATCACCCAAACTAAAATTAAGGTTACCCACTTTAAATCAAATGTCCCCACTTACACTGATTGCTCTCTGTTCTTTTCTTATCTCTATTCCCCTCCCAGATGTGAAAAACATCTTATATATTTTCTGAAAACATTAACTTTCATCCCTAAGAAAAAGCAGACTGGCTATCTTTAAATAAAACAAAATTGTGTACTCTTCTGTTATATACATTAAAGTATTAAGGCTTCTAAAGAGGCTGCTATGTCTTATTCATTTCCCATAATTTTTAACTTTATTTTTCACTGAACTGCTTGCTGTACCTTTAAAGCTTGCATTTTCTTTGGCAAATAATGCTCAGAACTCTCAAGATTAAGAGAGCTCCTCTCTACTTAAAAGTAGTCATCAATGAATCTTTGTAAATTGCACTCATAATAGAATGTACAACTGCCTTCTTGACTCCTGCTAAAGATTGTCTAATAAAAAAAAGCTAATATGTTTGGAGATGCAAGAAACTTGTCATTTTTCATGACTTTTGTCATTTTGTTTTAGTGAAAACCCTCAAACAACAACAACAACAAACAAAATACCACAGAACCTGTTAACTTAATACAAATGCACAAAACTATGTACATATTCAAAATAATGAAGTTTAGCCATTCTAATAGGGACAGTTGTCCTAAACAGACAGCTGCAAACACAGGCCTTAACTAACCTAAAGTTGAGGTTATCCATGCTATGACACGATCTGATGTAAATTTTAATTCATTCCTCAACTCTTGGATTTGGATCATTCCTTGGACTTGACCAATTTTACTAGATTGTTATTCACTGGAAGCTGTCAAGCTCCTCCCTTTCCCATAATGCCCTAGTCCCTAATAAACCTCAGATCTTGTTTGCCCCTTTAGAGTACAGATGTGGTCACTACTTCTGCGCTCGAGCTAGTAGCATTTTTATGGGTATCATGAGTTATTTCTATAAACAATTTTTTTCATATTTGTTTTAATATAATGAACTTCTTCAGAAGAAAAGACAACCTTCACACACACACATTTAAATGCCAGTGATTAATTATTCATCCAATGAATGTCTTTGAATCATTACATACATGTGTACACAGTGTTCCTGATGATTTGGCTTCCATTACTCTAACTTTGAACACAGCTATTAGTAAAGCGCATGCTTTACTTAACAAAATTAATGGATCGATCATCACCAGTGTTGGACAGGCTGCTCAACCAATCACTGCAGTCAAACAGAATAGAAGGGTTTATCTGGAAGTGATTCTAAAGTCATTGGAAGTTCCAGTTTCACCAATGCCGCTGACTTTGTGCACACTAATTTAGCAAATCCTTTTGCTGTTATTGGGAATTTTAAACAAGATATTTTTGGAGTCAATGAGATGCAACAGACTATGACGATACAACAGAACTGTAAGTCAAACATCTTTTTACTGGAAAAGAATCTTTTCAAATTGCTTTCTCTTGAATACGACAATTTCTACCTGCAGACTTGTGTGGAATGGCAACAAGTACTGTTTGGCCTTAGATGTTACCAGTTTCCTAATGACATTTCTTCATCTGATGCTATTTATATTGATTTAGTTGAACTTTATAACAAAACAGGTGTTGAAGTCTTGAAGTTATTGATCAAACATAACTGTTCGAAGATTGAGGGTATTAAAAACAAAGTTAATGCTTTCAATGATTCAATATTGAATGATGGCAATTTTGGTTTATTTAAATCTTTATATGATGGAGTTCAGCCTAAATTGCAGAGATTTATAGCTACTTTAGTGTCTAGTAAATGTAATAAGTTGGCACATGATTCTTCTCTATGCTAACAATTCAGCTTACCTTCTTAATACTAAAAATAACAAGAATAAAATAGACTTGTTGAGTATAAATGGGCATGGAGAATCATGTATAGCACAAGTACAAGTTAACGGTCCAAATAATATTATTAACTCTTCGAATAACCATGTAGGTGGTGGTTTGCAAAATCTTAACACCAATATGGAAGGGGGAATAATTTACAACCCCCTTTTCAGAAGGGACCACAAGTGGAGATTGTGAATGTGGTGAAAGACAAAGGAAAGGGGAAACCTGGTCCCAGGAAGAAAGGGAAGAACCGCAAAAAGTAATTCCCTTTAGTAAGATTTATAATCTTCATGATTTAATCCTTACAAAGGTTGCTTAAAGGGGCAACGATGAAACTTAAAAGGGCAACAATAACAAGGAGAGCGGGTGAAAACAAATACATAGTGTGCCCTGTAAAACTTATATAAAAGAATAAAAACATTCTAAATGAAATTTGAAGCTAAAAAGTTGTATATAGTAAATATCAATAAACAAGAGCAACTAAATGTACTACTGCATCGGGTCACCTAACAGGAGCAAGCAATATGAAAAAAGCTACATATCAAAGGAAATCAATATGTTAAGGTTGCTATTACTTTAAACTATAGATGGAATAGAACATTCAATGGGCTTAACCCTAGCAAAGCAATATATGCAACATTATTCACTGTCCTTGGAGTTGACCAATGGGATAGGTTGGTACGCCACTAAGAGTAAAAAAGTATTATCTAAGGTAGCTCTTATATTTAAGAATAGCAGCAAGCTCACGAGTCTCAACAATGAGAGATTGTGGGCCACCTCTGATATCCATGCTGATATGGTCAATGCCCATGAACAGGAAGCTGTGGCCGCTGTTGTTAAGAATATGTTTTGACAATGCGTTGTCGCTTTTCTTATTGTTGATAGCGTAGATGTGTTGGTATATACGGTCACAGAAGCGTCTATCCGTTTTACCAACATAGAAAGCTGCGCAGCATTGGCAAAAAGCTACGTATACTATGGCCTTCGTTTTACAATTAATTTTGTGATTGATGAAATATTTCCTCTCCCCAATGATGAAAGAGTTACCTACTCGCAGGTATCTGTACCATTTGCAACACCCACAAGTAGATGTGCCCTTTATTCTCGTCAAGTGATCACATTTCGTGTTTCTCTGTAAAATATCTTTAAGGTTATTACCCCTCCTATACGTGAAGATAGGAGATAAACCTAGCCTATCGTGTAGCCCCGAATTTATGATTTACAGGGCACACTATGTATTTGTTTTCACCCGCTCTCCTTGTTATTGTTGCCCTTTTAAGTTTCATCGTTGCCCCTTTAAGCAACATTGTGGCGCTTGTGGTGATGTCGTCAACAAGCGCCAGTTACTTTGTTTTAAATGCATTTGGTTTTAATCCTTTCAACTGCTGATGAAGCTTCTGGCTTTCTGGAAGCGAAAACGCTGTTTTGGTCTTGAAATAAATTGCGTTTCTTTTCTTTTACATCATTCTGGCTGCAGTGGTGTTCCGTTTTTGTTTTCAGTGAGTTTATTTGTTTCTTATTTAATTCTTACAAAGGAACAATTCAGTGTTTTGGAAAAAGGTTTTTCTTTTGTTCCGTCAGTTAAGGCCCTTTTAACTGACACAGTCATCAACTTGAAACTTTATGTTAGAAAATTAAATCTGAAATATATGTTTGATGGGATAGAACAGATCCCTAGTTTAGAATGTAGGAAACCAAGCACTGGTTCTAAGTTGATTTCTACATTAAATGTGTTTAGTGGTTTATATGAGAATGACATTAGACATGTTTGTAACACTAAACAAAAGAAAAATTTCCACATTTTAAATCCACAAGATTCTTTAGCCTTGCGTTCCCTTAGAAATTGCCAACAATATCAGTTTATGAAGGCCAACAAGGGTAATGGCATGGTTATAATGAATACCTTAGACTACAATGCTTGTATGAATAGATTGTTAAATGACAGAAATAGATATTGTACAGTCAGTAAGGACTATGTAAAGAGAAATTTTCAACATATTGTTTAATAGATTTGTTGAATCGCAGCTATATTAATTTAGCCACTTTTGAATTTTTACTTATGAAAGAACCATTATTGGGTATTCTATTTGGAATACCCAAGATTCATAAGGATTCCAACAATCCACCTTTTAGGCCAATTGTTTCAGCCAAAAAAGGAAAAACGGTGACTATTTCTTATTATTTAGACTATTTGTTAAACCCTGGTTTTATAGATGAAATATTTTTTAAAGGATTCATGATAATTTCTAGATTTGTTGAAAAACCCCACCTTTGATATCGTGATCGTCAATACTATTTGTTTGTTATTAGATTTATTACTAAAAAATAATGTTATCTTTGATCAAAACATTTACAAACAATCTTGTGGAGTGGCCATGTGTACCAAAGTCGCACCAGCTTTTGCAAATTTATTTTTGAGCTGGGGGAAAATGTCTGTATTGGTTAAATTAGAAGGATTTAAATATGTGTCTTTATGCAGGCGTTACATTGACAACCTGTTTTTTGTTTGGAACGGGTCTAAGGATCAACTGGAAAATTTTCTAAATGCCTTAAACCTTAATGGTGGAGGTCTGAAAAAAGTAGTATAGACAAGAAAGTTAACTTTCTAGATCTCTGTATTAGTATGGATGTTGAAAACAAAAAGTTCTCTAGTACCATTTATAGAAAAGACACCTATACTAACAACTTTTGCATTACCATAGTAGAGATCCAACATTTATGATAAATTTAGTACGAGGACAAATGAGTCATCTAAATAGGCTCATTTCAGATAATTTTGTTTTTCGTATTGAGATTGACACACTGGTTTCTATGTTTGTTCAGAGAGGATATCCATATGACAGATTGGTGTCTCTTAAAGAAGAAATTGTTAAAGCTAGAAATTAAAGGTTTCTACCCGTTCTTATGAATAGGTTTACAGCTGAAGTACAAGACGAGAAAGATCTCACATCTTTAAAATGTGCCTTCCCTGTTCCTATTTGTTTAGTTTCTTATGATATCAAACACGTTTTTGTGAATAATTGGAAGGTCATTTTGGGAAACAGTGACTTAGAGTTTTGGGAGATCATCCTTGTTTTATTTATAAAAAAGTAGTGAATATTAAACCATGCTTGAAACACAAGATTCTTTTGGTTGTATCAGTAATCGGGGCCCAAGGGGGACTTACCCTGTTACAACTTCAAACAATGCAGATTCATTGATTCTTCTAGTAGTATTTATTTTTCCCACATTAAAAAGACTGTTCACAGTAATAGCAGATTTAATTGTAAAAGCTCTGGGATAGTTTATTTAGCTTCCTGCACAAGCTGTGATGGATTTTATGTGGGATAAACTATGGCAGCATTATATAAAAGAATATATGAACATCATTTGGCCATCAAAAAAAAAAAGATTGTAACAATGCCTTAGTGAAATATGCTGGGTAATGTAGAGACTAAGAAATGTATTTTCTTTGTATTGGACATAGTTAATCAAGTGCCTTACGTTACAGAGTTTAATACTGCCTTAGAGGTTAAGGAGCTCAAATGGCAAGCCTTTTTAAATGCAAAAAGAGACCCAGGTTTAAATGGGACACTAAACATCAAATGTCTTTTAACAGACAAATGTTATTATTAATTTTTACAGATCAGTGATTTTAAGATGTAAGTTTACATATTTATATTTATATATATATATATATATATATATATATATATATATATTTTAGTATGTACTTCTTTAATTTGATCATTTTATATGTAATGATTCAAAGACATTCACTGAATGAATAATTAATCATTGGCATTTACATGTGTGTATGTGAAGATTGTCTTTTGTTCTGAAGAAGTTCATTATATTCAAATGAAAGAAAGTGCTAAGCCATATCATTGGGCTTTGCTGTTTTATTTTGTCCATCCGGCACGTTTTTGTTCTTTAGTTCAGTGGTTTGTGCTGTTTTGTGGTTTTTATCTTCTCCTGCATCCTCCCTGTTTTCCAACCTTCTTGATAGTATCTCAATGTTTTTTTTCTGTACTTGCGTACTTTATAGTTTGCAGTTTCGGTAGTTCCTTTTCTGTACTTATTTGTACTTGTTAGCATGTCTCTTTTTATCACTGTTGATGTTTTCCTCCTAAAACTTTCTTCCTCCTTTTCCCCCTTACCAAAAAAAAAAAAAAAAAAAAGCTTTTTTATACCTTTACTGTTATATGCAAGTATGACAGAGAAACCCTCAGGTTTCAAGAAATCTATGGCCTATGGCCACAGAATCCCCTTATCTGATGAGCATGCTTAATGTGTTTATTGTCTAGGCCCTTCACATCTTGATGCCAGTTGTGATATCTGTAAGGGTTTTAACCCTAGAGCTATTATTGACAGGGGATATAAGGTGATACTCAGTGGCCTGCTGCCTTCTAAGTCCTCGGCTCTACCACATCTCTGGGGCTCAAACTCTTACCACTTCAGATAAAAAAGAATCCAGGAAGCCTTCCCCTGGTGCTATCCACTTCCTTGGCTCTGGGTTCAGAACATCCAAAGAAAATACCTAAAACTTCAGATGTTAGCTCCTCGGCTCCAAAGGTCAGATAAGATGAGTCTCCTCAGATCTGATCATCACTCTTCACTGCAGATCCAATTACATCCAGGTTTCCCTCTCTCTTTTTGGAATGTTCTCCTACACTGCATCACTCTAAGCCTTCCTCTTTAGCATCCTTGACCCATTCTTCCAAAAGCTTGACTAAAGCCAGTGTGGACAGAATGATGAGGAAGTTTCTCTTGACACAGATACAAATGGGGGTTCTCCCAGCTGTGAACCCATTGGGTCTGAAGTCCCTTATTAGTACAACCCTCCCTTGCTTGCTTCTTCTCCGATCTGACCTGTGGTTTCGGTATTGTCAGATCCAAAGATTCTGGAGTCATTCTCATTGGATCCGAAGATACTGGTATCTTCAACTCCAGTAGCATGTTTGAGTGCAATGGCTCTGAGTGCCATGGAGCTGGATGACTCTCAGAGTCATAGTATCGGTACCGGGTCCGAGGTTCCTCTTGGCGCCTCGGAGATAGATAGGTTGGCTCAGACTCCCTCCTTGAGTGCTTTGCCTTCCAGGAGGAGGGATCCTTTGACCCATAAGCATGTTCTTTTGGAACTGTCAGTTCCTTTCTTTCTGAGGCACTTGGCATTCAAGATAGTGAAGAGAGCATTCTCTATCCCTAGAGCTCGAACTTCTCCATCTTCTTTGGCTCCAACCACCCTAGCCCATTCATCTCTGCATCTTCAGCCTCAACCATTCTTGCCACAATGTCAACAGCCCAAGTTAGTCTACAGGATACCCAACATGGTATAATGATTTCTTCTGACTCCTCCCTGGAACACCTCACTGAAGTTCTCAGGAAGAAAAAGAGCAAAAAGAGGCACTTAGACTCTCCTCAAGAGTCTTTCACAGAATATACTGACTTCAATGAGGGAGAAGGGTCCCCAAAATCATCACCTGATGACATCTCATTTGGAGATATTCTGGAGCTCCTAAAGCAAAGGGATGATCGGTCTCCCAACAATCCTTCTCAAAAGGAGTTGGTATTCCTTGAGGTGTTTTGTGCTGGCCTGCCTACCTCCTGGGTGACTCCACCTGCCAATGAGCTCATTGATTCGGTCTCTCAGTGGGGGGTGGAAGAAACTGGACACAATTGAATCAATCCCCAAAAGAACAGATAGGTCCTGGCACCACCAAAGGACAGATCTTTCTGTAGTAAAAGAGTACCGGTGATGTCATGATCATAGCAGTAGCCACCAAGAAGGAACTAGTGTAACAAAATTCCTCTGTCCATTCCCCTAACAGGGAGTCTAAGGCAATGGATAGATTTGGGAAGCATGTTTACACTTTAGCAACCTTTACCCTTTGGTCACTGAACTATCTGCACTTTACAGGACCCCAGAGGGATTTGATAAAAGAACTCTCCAAATCCCTCTCTGGGACTATATCCTCTGAGGTAGAGAGCACTGTTGACTCCCATATGGCTACCCTCCAATCTAGATCCAATTTGTCCATGAGGCTTATCTTTCATGCAGCAGAAGGTACCTTAGAGGCAACGGGTTGAGGCACTTCCTTAAACGGCACACCTAGATGTACTTGTGTGACTTCATGGAACCTTTCAAAGTGTCCTTCTTAAATGTGCCTTTTGATGGATCTTCCTTATATGGCCCCAAAGTGAATGACACACTCTCTAGGTGTGAGCAGGAAGGTAAAACCCTGTCTGCTGCAGGTGTAAGTTTTTCAACCCCTCAATTAACCTTTTCTAGGAATCAACAAGGTGGTCAAAAAATGTGGTTCAAGAAATCCCAGAGTCCCTTCCAAGCCCATGTGGGAGAAAGTTTCCCCAGGGGCAGAGGAGGGAACTCTAATGGAAGACACTGCCCTCTCAGCAGAGGGGGGTCTGCAGAATCAAGGATCTTGAGATATTTTCTCTGAGAGAACTTACCAGCGCTCCTGAAAGGGAGCCTGACTGTTCTTCTCTGGAGGTGGTCAGGGGTCACTTATCCCAGAACCAGAGAGTCTGGCTAGAAATTACAAAAGATTCATAGGTGCAGAGGGCAATATCCAGAGGTTATATCATACAATTTTCCCATGCACCTCTGTTGGTCTCTAAGAAAATCCCCAATGATCCACCCAATCAGAGAGAAAGAGCAGCACTAGAAATGAATATGCTGCTAGAAGAAAAGAGTCATTCAAGAGGTCCCCCCGATCAAAAAGAACTTGGAACTTATTCAAGGTTCTTTTTAGTGCCAAAGAAAGCAGGGGACTGAAGACCAGTTTTGGATCTCAGCAACCTTAATTAATCAGTCCAATACATGAAGTTCTGGATGGTCACAGTTCAGTCTATTCTGCTTTTTCTGCACAAGGACAATAGGATGTGCTCTGTAGATCTTCAGGATGTGTGCTATCATATAAAAATGAACAGGTGATCCAGAAGATAACTATGCTTCCGACTGGGAGCCAGTAATTACCAGTTCAGAGCTTTGCCTTTTGGTCTCACTACAGCCCCCAGGATGTTTACCTGGTGTATGGCAGTACTGGCAGGTCACTTGAGATTGCAGGGATTCCAGGTGTTTCCATATCTGGACAACTGGCTCATCACCGCTCCAACCAGACATCAACTGATCCAAGCTTGGGATTATGTACTCCTGTTATAATCCAACCTGGGCATTTCAATCAACTACAATAAGTCTCATCTGGAACCAAGAGAGACATTGGAATTCATAGGTGCCTCATTCAACATGATTGCACAAACAGCATCTCTCCCTTGGTCAAGAGTTCAGACTATTCAGTTCCAGGTCAGAAAGATCATCCAAAGCTCTTCTGTCTCAACTCGTCTAATTCTTTAAGCTTTGGGGTCTATGTTAGTGGCAATCATCCTAGAACCATTGGAAAGTACCATATGAGAATACTCCAGTTGACATTAGCAAATCAGTGGTCTATTCTTTACCATACCCTGACCAGTCAGATAAAACTAATTCAGACTTATAATAACTATCTTCTATGGTGGGTACATTCCAGTCAAGTGCAAGCAGGATGTCCCTTTTTCTTCCCCAGCCCAAGGCCAAAGTGACCACTGCTGCCTCCCAAATTGGGTGGGTGGGGAGCACATCCAGGGAAGGACAATCCAAGGCATATGGTCTGCAGAAGAGGTCAAATGCATATCAATGTCCTGGAAATGAGAGCTGTCCTCCTAGTTTGCAAGCCTTCCAAAACACTCTTCCCAGTAGGATTGCAATTCAGACAGACAATATGTCAGTAGTCTGATACATCAACAAACAAGAGAGAACCAAATCTTATCCCTTGTTTTGAGAAGCTTTGAGAGTGTGGCAATGGATGATCTTATTCAATCCCATTTCTGATAGCAATGCACATTCCAGGGAAGTCCAATGTGATTGCAGACAAGTTGAGCAGGTCTATTCTGATGCCTCACAAGTGGCCTCTAAACATGAATGTGGCAAAGAAAATATTCCATCGATGGAGTCAACTGTGCTGTGATCTTTTTGCATACCCTCTCAACAACAAGTGCAGCAGGTTCTTTGCCCTCATTCCCCCCACCAGGGGAGTCACTGAGAGATGCTCAACTTTATAATTGGCTAGCTGGTCTTCTTTATGCCTATCCCACTTTACCCCAATTCACATATTTCTTTGGAAAGCATCTCAATTGAAGAGAACAGTAATCCTCATTACTCCTTATTGGCCTCAACAAATATGGTTTCCCTTCCTCTGGCCTCATCTTTCCATCTGCCATGGCTTCTGCGTCCAACTCCAGACCTACAAACTCATCCGATGAACTTGATTCACCCAGACATTCAAGTCCTAAAATTAACCTCATGGTTTCTTTAGTTCCATTGATTGTTAGACAGTCCAGGCTCTCTTTCCTGGTCTTTCACATCTTTTTATCATCCTACAAACCTTCCACTAGGAAACTTTACAAAAACAAATGGAAAATTGCTTTTTTAGTAGTTATTACACCTGCCAGAAGAGTTTCAGAATTACAAGCCTTGTCTTCTAAATCTCCTTATTTAATTTTTCATAAAGATAGAGTATCCTTGAGAACTAATCCTTCCTTTCTTCTTAAGGTGGTGTCAAAATCCAGTATCAAACTATCAATCTGCCAGTCTTCTTTTCAATTTTTTCAAACAAAGGAGAGTACATGCTACATCTATTGGATCTTCACAGACAATTACTTTTTTTATTTACATAGAATGACAGATTTTAGAAAAACAGAACAGCTGATTATATTCTTTTCATATTCAAAATTGGGCAAATCAGTCTCTAAAGTTACATTAGCTAGATGGTTGACTGATTGTATTATATTTGTTTGCAACAAATTGGGCATGCCCTTACCAAAACCACCAACAGCACATTCGACAAGATCCATGGCTACTTCTTCAGCCTTTTTGTCTAGATCTTCTCTACATGATATCTGTGCAACTGCAACTTGGGCTAATTTTCATACCTTTATTGCTCATTACAAATTGAATCTGGTCTCTAGGGGCAGAGCAGCATTTGGCTCAGTGGTACTCAGGAATATCATTCCTTAGAGTCCTCCAAGGGTTTAGGTAGCTGGGGGCTCTGTCCCAAGAGTTGAAGAATGAATGAAAATTGACAACACCATATAAAGAACTTATGTATTCACCATAATGTTCCATCTGTGTTGTCAATTTTCATTCTTCCTCAACTCCCCTCTCACCAACCCCCTCCTTATTCTGTTTTGGAAGGATCAAGGATGAAAAAGGAACTTTGTTCCTTTGTTTGAGTCTCAAAGTTGTGCATATTATCTTAATAATTTATTTATCATTAATATTCTAAGGATCTAGAGGCAGCAAACAAGATCTGAGATATGTTAGGGACTAGGGCATTATGGGAAAGGGAGGAGCTTGAGCACTTTCAGTGAATCATGAGCTAGTAAATGTGACCAAGTCAGATCCGAATATCGGATCTCAACTCAAGAGTTGAGGAAGAATAAAAATGGACAGCACAGATGGAACGTTATGGTGAGTACATAACTTCTTTTTATTACCTGTGCTTTTAGTTATACTAATTGTTGTTTGTTCTTTTTATCTTTATTCCTCTCCCAGATATAAAAAATAACTTGCATGCTTTCAGAAAACATTAACTTTTAGCCTTGAAGAAACAGTGCTTTGACTTTTTATTGCCCCATAATCAGCTTATCTCCATGGAAACATAAGGGAGAAAATAGTCCTCAGCTGCATGTTTCTAAAGACAAGCTGAAACATTTATTGCTAAAGGAAAACTTTTCATTATTTTCAGTGTTCTCTTATTTATTTGGTTCCACTTAAAACTTGTTATAAGATGAAGTCAAGGTCTTAATGCAGGCATTCACCTATGTAAAGTTAGATTAAACATGCTTTTGTCTAGCGTTTTTCCCTTTTTGCATTGCAATGCCTACATATTTTAATACAAAAAGAAGAAAGAAAAAAAGACATCTGTTTACTTTAGTATTTTTCAAACCAAAGGGAAAAAAGGTCACACAGACTAACCATTTAGTAAAACCTGCAAGAAAAAAAGCAAATCAAGTTAGAGTTTTCACTATGTGATACCTTAAACCTCAGGTCTATATTATAATGTCGAAAGACATGTTCGCCAAACAAGTGTCAAAAATTGCTCAGCCGTACAGAAAAAAAAACACACTTTAAACCCAGACTTCACCCCCCACACCCTTCTAACTAAATATACCAACTCGAAGATCGCACTACAGTGGGATAAAGGGCAAATCTCTGATGATGTCCAAGCAAGTTTTTTCCCCTGGGAAAAAATTTGCTGACTCGGATGTTCGGGTTTTAGACAAGTCGATATTACTGTGTTGATTAAGACATGTTCGTCGAACATGTCTTTTGACATGGTAATATGGACCCTAATATAGACCCTAAACCTCCTGTAGTACAGGCCCATGGGATAAATGCAAGTGACCCCTTAAGGACATCAACTGTTTCAGTTACATGGCTTTTGAATGTCTATGATTTTTTTTTTTACTTTTTAAGACTTTATGGTTACATTCAGGCCAATAAAGCCAAATCCTAATAGCTGTTGGCATGCATGTTTTGGCCTTACTATTGACCTCATTGTCACATACAGATTAACCATTTAGGGGCTACATTGTCCCCTAGTGACGTGGACATCCTCCAAGAGGGTCTCACCCAAACAAATGACTGGTGCCAGAAACATGGCCTCAAGCTGAATACAAATAAATGCATCATTGTCCCCTTTGGGGAGAGTGATGTCTGCACAAATTATCACATTAATAACAATGTCCTAAGCACGCAGTCATTCATGATGGATTTGGGCACCCAGATTGATACCAACCTGACATTTGACCACCATGTTGCTTTCATTGTATGGAAAGCTTTCAACATGGCTCACCTCATAAGTAAGAGTATCTCATCCAGGGACAAGGAGGTCATAACATCCCTGTATTCTTCCCTTATAAGGCCCATTAATGAGTGCAGTGGCATGTACCTCACAAAGCACATGCAGCAGCTGGAGGGACCACAGAGGTTCCTCACCAGGAGAATCCAGGGCCTCAAAAATCTACCATGCACAGATAGGCTAAAAGCCATATCCCTCTACTCTTGTTTCATACAGACTCCTCAGAGGTGACCTCTGTCTGGCATACAAGGTGATCTCAGACCTCGCCTTGATGGGACTGCTGCAAATCTGCAAGTCAAGCTCCACTCAAGTAACCCGCACATGTGGCCCCAACCTAACCTGTGACATCAATAGGACTTGGTGACAGGACAGATTTGTGTCCCAGAGACTCCCCCATCTATGGAACAGACTCCCTCTCCATGTCTAGCAGAGTACCGCTTTACCCCTTTTTAAGCGCAACCTGGATTACTGGATGGAAAATAGAAAATACATCCCTGCGATTCCACCCGTGTCCATGCTGAACAGGGGCATTGGATGCTGATTTGTCTATGCATGGGCTAAATTCTTGGCTAGGCTTATGAGGACCTCAGGGCCAATAGCCTACTAACTTCCTATGATCCTATACAAGAATGGAAAATGCTTTACTATAAATCATGAAATTTATATGCTGAAAACTTTTATAGAAATACTGCTAAGAACAGACATTTTTACTTAGTGTTCTTCAAAAGATTAATAACATAAAGTGAGGCAAATGCCTTCCAGTTCCCCACAAAGTCAACAAAAGTCCAGTCTTTCTACTTTTTTCTCATATAGTCATATTTCACAAATGTGACTGATGCTTTGTAGTCTCACATTTATTCATTAAATTCCATGTTGCTGGTCTTCTTCCTGTCTACCTCCATCTCCCAACTCCAGATTCTGCCTCAGTTCCAAGGTACTCAGTTCTTCTAGTCAACACCTGTGCTTTTCTCTATCTCTCAAGCATTTTCCTTTGGAACAATGGAAACGTTTTCATGGGCAGAGTCTCCATGTGTGCTTTATTCTCAGAAGAATGTGAAGCAGAGTTCCCTGCTGCTTGATGGCTCAATTTTTGTTGGACAAACTTTTGTATTTTCTCCTTAACCTGTTCTCCATCAAAAAATGACTTTGCTCCTCTAGGAAAAATATTCTGAAGACAGTTGGATACAGCAACTTGAATCTCACACCAGCCATTTGACATTCTGTGATTGCTGAAATAAATTTGTTTCTCTTCTTCCTGGTGTACAGTCAGTAATCATTTTCCACAAACATTCTACTGTCTCCAATTTTTAATACTTTGTCTTTTTGCCACAGTTTTGTCAGGATAAACCGTTTCTGCTGATAGGCTTGCATCTTTACTAATAGAGGTCTTAGCAGCTTTTCATGGTGAGATCTAAAGCATAAATTCGGTGTGGCCTTTCAATTAACAGTTCCTTCTGTAGAATACCAGTCCAGTTGCTTATTTGTGCTTTCATAAAATTAATAGTCTGTTCCTACTAGTTTATTTTTGGTACAACAGAAAATCTAAGACTTTCCCTATGTGCTCTGTCCTCTAACTCTGCCTTTGTTTAAATCAGTTCTTCTTGAGCAGCCTCATACTCAGCCAGACATTTCTTCATTTCAACCTCTGATTTTTGCAGTTTTATCAGCTCATCTGATTCTGTTTTAAACTTCTTATATATTTTCCAGCCTTTTGGTATTTGAATTGATATAGTCCTTGAGTGTTTCATTTATTTTAATCAGCTTTGTGCAAGTCTGATTTATTTTTCCTCTAGATTACTGGAAGCCATGTCTTGCGCCAAAGCTGGAGTTTGAGCTGCTTTTTGCTGAAAACTGCAGGATACTTTCCAGTATTTTCTGTTCACCTTTTCTAGTTGATTTTCTTTCAGGCTGCCTTAGTTTTTTCTTTGCTTGCATCCAGGCATTGTACTAACTAGCCAGTAACTGAATTTACTAAAATGGACAGAGTTCCTAGTCCTTGCCTTTCAGTTTCTTTTTTCACATTGGAAGAGCTGAAGTCAAGCTGTTGATCAGTGTGCAGCCATCTTGAAAAGCCAGAGGAGTTCCAGATTGTTGTCTTGTCTAACTAGTCTGGAGTTGAAGTGTTTTTTTTTTTTTCACACATATAGCAGAGTTGTGAATTAAGTGTCCCCAACAAGATCTGCTAAGTGGTGTCATAAATAGCCACCATAGATTATTTGTTCTACACTCTGAACAAATGCTACCAGAAGACTATTTCTAAATAATTAAAAGATCTGAGGAAGAAAAATGGAAGATGTTAGGATGATGGGGCTGAGAAGATTGCTGGCAGACTTCGAGAGACTACCTTCACACCTTGAGATGAACAGCAGCACTGCAGCATTCCTGCTAGTAACTATGTTGTGTGGGCATTGAAACAGTGCATGTAGAACAACTGCATGAATGTGTTTGTGTTGCTATATAATGCTATTGTCTGTGACTATGTACCCACTGAATAATGAGCGCTTGTGTGTGTGTGTGTGTGTGTGTGTGTGTGTGTGTGTGTGTGTGTGTGTGTGTGTGTGTTGGTCTGTAAGTGCGCATGTGTGTATTTTGAAGATTCTAGCATGAGCAGATGTACTTATTTACTTGTCTTACATAAGTTGTATGCCTGTCTTTATATCAAACAAGATAAATATTTGTTCCAAATCACTCATCTAAAGGTGGCACAAGCACAGTCAGAGTTAGTTACAGTCCCAGTCTTATCACCACATCTGAACTACAGCTCCTGAGCCTTTACGTGACATCATACAAGCAAAACGTACTGGATTATTGTCTTAATGAGATTTTAGAGGAACACGCATAACTTTGTTAAAGTACAGACTCATTTAGGCTGAGGTTTCTGTGTCTATTTTGAGTAGTCATGCTTTCTTGGTACAGTCAGGTATCTTTCCGAGTAAAATGGCATTGCTGAATGTGTTTGACAACCTAGTATCCTATTAGAATTCCTTGATTTTTTTTTCTTTGAACCCTTTTTGGGGAGTTACTGACATTTCACTTCTAAAACACATATGATTGGTTCAGAGGTGTTCACTGACACAGTCTGACATCATTTATGTAGAGATTGTTTGCAATGGGATGTTGTGCTGAATTACTGTTCAGTATCTAGACTCTAGAAATGAGTGCAAATGGTTCTTTATTGACATGTCATTCTGTTAGAAAGGCAACTGATTTATATATTTTTTGGATAGGGAACTTTATTTTCATTGGAATTATGCTTCACTCCCACTTTAGACTCATGCAGTAAATTACAATGCATTATATATATAAAAATAAACTTGTATCTGTCTATATACCTTCCATGATAGCAGTAATGGATTTTCTAGGTAATGGCTTGGCATTTTATTCTGTGAAATGTGCTGTAATATTTTATACTATTAATGACTTAAATTCATTTTATTGCTTTGTTGCCAGTAGTCTTGTACAGCTATTTGGATATTCTGTTTGCAATTTAATTCACAATTAATCCCTACATTTTGTATTTTTCAAGGAGACAGATTCTGTTTGTTTCTGACTTGCATGACTAGTGTGGTCTTATGTAAACATACCCTTTTATAAACAAAGGTAATATTTGTTTGTCATTTTATATGTTATAGCACAATGTACTTGTTGCCTTTATGTGTTTTCCTTTTGGAGATCACATATTGTTGGTGAGTACCAGGCAGTCGGTGGGCGAAAATAGACAACTGATTGCAGTAAAGTGATCTTTGCTGGGAGATGTGGCAGTGGACAGCTCTGAAAGCAACCAATTTAAATATCTGTGACCATTATTGACTAAGCTACCTTGTAAATTGGGAGTTAAGATACACTGACATATTTAGAGGTGGAATGGCTTTCATAATTTTGTTTAGTACTTATGCCTCCTATCAAAATTCACCTGAATTGTTTTGTAAAGTACCTTAGGGGAATGGACATGTGGCCTGTTACATACAGTTCCATCAGCTGAGAGGTGTTCCCTGGCACTGTTTCACATTATATATTATACATGGTTTATATTAATGG
Source organism: Protopterus annectens (assembly GCF_019279795.1). Lineage (NCBI taxonomy): Eukaryota > Metazoa > Chordata > Ceratodontiformes > Protopteridae > Protopterus > Protopterus annectens. Next base: position 1,084,636,923 of record NC_056739.1, on the reverse strand, counting down.
TGTTGTATTGAAACTCTGCACCAAATGTTGACTACAACAGTGGCCAGAAATGCTTTGCTGAGTTATATTACAGCCCTTTTTATAACTCATTTGATTAAAGTTTGATTACTAACATGGGACACTGTTGCAGCTGGTATGGGGAGGATGGAAGTGCCACTGCCCATCCTCAGAGGAAGGGATGGATTGTGACCACTAACACTACAGTCCTTCAAAGAATGAGCAGTAACATAAAGGATGGCCCAAGGGAGAGCATTCAGGCACCAAGCTGAAGTCATGGTAGCCCTCACTGTAGGTGCTTGGAGAGGGCATAATGCTCCTGCTGTGATGTAGTTTGCATCTCCCTTCAGCCAGTGAAAGGACCTATAATAAATATACCTTCATTGCCAGGATGATCGTAAGGGCACAAACCACCACTGTGGCTACCTCTATGATAGCCTCCTCTGACCAGCTCTCACCCTTACTGGGGAATATCTAGAATACGAGAGCAATTGGATCTGGGAGGTAGAAGGCGACTGGATGGTTGGCAGATACAGGTGGTAAAAGGATACAGAAAAAAAGTACTTCTTTACTGACTAGTCATTACATTATAAGTAAAAATCCTATATATTTTCACCTGATTATGGAAGTTTATTGTCTCTGTAATTAGTAGTACTCCCCACTTAAGCCTCAAAGGTGGTAGAATACATTACATGAACACATATGCATGTATATATTTTAACCCCGAATCAACAGCTAAGTGCTTTTCATAGCTGAGATCTTGACATATTATTCTGTTTACTGCTGCCTCTGCCCTCTCTCTCTGTCTCTCTCTGTCTTTTCTCTTAGTGGACCAGTTCATGAGTGACCAACACTCCACATATCTTTTTACTGCTCTGTTCCACTCCCTTCAGCTGTTACTTTGCATCTGCATCATTCTGGCCTGAGTGCAATACTTTGCATTGGTTTGCATTAAATCCCATCCTCCAAATTTCTGCCCACTTTTTCAGCCTTTGCAAATCCCACTTTTCCTCCATCATCCACTACCATGTCTATCCCTGTGTTATCAGTAAAAGGAATATCTTGTTCTGTGTTCCTTTAGATATGTATGAGACAAACATGCTGAAGGTTACTGTACCCAGTACAGACCATTGTGGTGCTCTACTAGTCACTTCAAGCACTATAGGTTCATAGGTAGTTATGGGGCTTGACATCTAGTGGACATTTAGGAGCCTAGCCCAGATCCCCAGTTGTTCTCAAGCCCTGTGTTGTTAAATGACTTGCTCAAGGTCAAACAGCAGGCAAATGAGGGCTGAGGGGAATCAAACCCTGCACCACAGGAATTACAGCTCACAGCCTTAACGCAGACTAGTATGTGAATTTCTGACATTGTTCCTGTCACTACAAATGTGTAGGTCCTACCATTCAGCCATCTAGCCATCCACTTCATCAGTCTTAAATGCCTTGCTGAAGTCCAGGTAGTCTACATCTGCTGGCACTATCAATTCAAGTTAACCTGTAACACAGTCATAAAATTGGATCAGATCTGACTGACAGCCTCTTGTTGCAAAGAACACATCTTGCCTACAGCACTGAAGATTGTTTTCTTCTAAAAATGCTACCACCCTTTCTCTTATTATTCTATCCATGACTTTTTTTGCCATTGCTGTTAAACTAACTGATTTGTAGTTCTCAGATTTTTTTTGCTCTCATCTTGTCTAGGAGTATCACACTTGCTGTCTACCAGTCGTCTGGTGCTTTTATCTTCACTAATGATCTGTTGAAGATCACTGTCTCACGGGGATTGCCAATATAGTATCTAGATTCCCAAGGATGCTAAGAGGTGGCTTATTTGGTCCTCATAATTTATCTTCCCTAAAGGCAGCCATTACCCTTGCTGTCATCTTTCTGTTTGTCCTGAAGCCTGCCTACTGTCCTCACATTTCTAACCTTCTTCCTTCCCCTCATGACATCCTGACCTTTGCTTTCCTTGCTGATGATCGAAGCAAAGTATTCATTCATTACTTCTAGTTTCTCACTCTGTTTTGTGATATCCTTCTTGGCTCATTCCATCAGTCCCTTCCTTTCTGCTATGTACCAAAAACTTTGATTCCCTTCCCAATTCTTTCTAATAGCTCCTTTTTAGCTTTTGCTGCCTTCACCATCTTTGTTTGCCTATTTTTTGTTTAGTCCCCAACAGGGATTGCAAAATATATCCCCTACCCATGCAACATTGGCTGCCTTATTCCTTTCACTGACAAGAGCCAGGCATCTGCCTTAGCAACCTGTTTGTTGCCTTGTATGGAGTGGACCAGATGCAAAATCCAATAGAGGCCCCTGCCATCTCTATAAACCCATCCTTTGTAGGTAGATTGCAGACTTGTCACACAGCTACCTGGTTGGGAAGCAACATGTATTTCTGTGCAAGTCTACCCAACTCAGCAGTACTCACACTGCTTTGCAGAATGTGCCTTCATGGCCAGTTCCAGCAGTGATTACCCACCCACCACTAGGTGTTGCTAATGTAAGAGGCCTAAGCACTTCTCTCCCTCCACCAGGATGGATGAGCTAGTATTGGCCACAATAGCCCATCAACCATTGTCCAGTATCTAAAGCACCCATTCCACTTGTTGAAAATGGGTCACCTGAGTCATAGACAGGGCTTAATCCCTATACAGCATGCAGATGGTGGTGGGGAGTTGTTACTTTCTTGTTAGCCTCCTTTTACTGTGCCTTCTCCACTTTTCCACACCATCCTTTCCACCTATAGTAGACCATATTTCCCCTAATTTATAGATTACATTTCACATTGAAATTTTTCTGTTTTTTTTCTCCTCTTAATACCATTGACCTCAGTCCTGACTGCAAGGGCCACCTATGTCCTTTTGTCTGTGTATCCTTTCTCCTCCACATGCACTGACAAGAGCTACCATCACCAGCTTCAGTGGTCATGCCAAAGCCTCTCTGAACTGGCACTTCTTTCCTTACATGCCTTTGCCATACAGTGGAGGATGTATTAACTGAGTAGCAGTGCGAGCTGGCTATGACCACTATTCTTTCCACCAAAATGGGCATACCATCCTGTCTGTCTGTGCTATCAAGTGCCCAACTTGCATGTCAAACTTGGGTCAACTGGCTATAGTCAGAGCTTTATCCACTATAACACCAGTGCAAGCATAGCGTATATAATTTTAAATCATATATATATTTTTTGTGTGATGTTATAGTAAACATCATGGGTAACAATGACATATTTTAAATTACAGGTGTTACAATTTGAAACTTGATGATTGAGACCAGAAATTTGTAAGAAAAAGAAGAAATACCTTACACTGTTATTGTTTCTCATTTCTGAAGACTAATTAACTTATATGCACTGTGCAGATGCTCATAGGGTTGAAAACTGCTCTTATTGATATCTCCTTTTATGGTAGTAGCTACATTTGGAGATTTAACTTTCTCCTGAGATGCAACAACCTCATCGATAGAATATCTAGTATGTAGGTCAAAGCCCATTGTTTGGGGACAAGTAAAATGGCCATTCTCCCAAAATAGGGCCTATGTATTTTAAATACTTCCACTATCAGATTGCAAGTCATGAGAGTACTTGTGACTATGGCTTTAGCAAATAATTATTCTGTATGTAATTACACATTTCCTTAAATATGTACATTATGTATAATAGATAAAATAAAATGTTTCAATTTGCAATGATGTCAAAGGTGAAAATGTTTAAGCAAGTTACATTTTATTTATGCTGCATATGAATGTCAAGGCTGCAGGATTAAAAGATATAAGTTTTAATTTTACATATCCTTTGGTAAATCATTTATTTTATTTTAAGCAATTTGCAGTTTCTTGTTTACATAATTATGTAGCTGGCCTACTCTTACTGTGGCAATTTCTTCATGGACAAACAAGAAGCTGAAATGTCATGTTAACAAGCATTTGTTGGACATTTTAAAAGAATGATGTCAACAATTTGCCTTTTAGATGTGTTAGTAAGAAAAAGGAAAATCCTTAAATGTGTCTTTAAGTGCTACAATGTTATAGTCAGTGGCTTTAGATCCTAGGAGAGAGGATGTGGAAAGTCTGTTACATTTCAGAGTCAGAATGACTATTCCATCTGGAGTCATATTTTGCATACCTCTCAACTGTCCAGATTTTTGCCTCATATTTTTTGGTCTGTTTCTCATAAAATATATGGTTTTCGGGATTTTTGTGGCAAATCGGTGAGGACTGAATTCATTAAATAATGACAGGCATTTGACTTTCAGACTTCATATCGTTCCGAAAATGCATGTAACACAAAACCTTTTATTCTAACAAGTTTCTAAGTTTATAATAGCAATATTAAAAAAATTGTCCCTATTTTTGGGGCTTTGTCCCCCCTGTCATTTTTGGCTTTTTCCAGAATTTTTGTTCTACAAGATTGATAACTATGTTTTACCTTTGACTTCAGACAACATCCAACTATGAGAACAGGATGTTAAAGTGAAAAAGAAGATGGTACATCTGTGATTTTCATAATGATTATTATTTAGGTTCAGGTGTATATGTTCTATGTTCGCTGTATGTCTAGAGAGTGAAGAGATTTTATGACATCTCATATTTTTCAGTTTTGATGTTGAGTTGCTGTGGGGAATATTTACACTGCCTTTCTAAAAGGTATGTTAGCTATTGACCCAAGAAAGTGTTTGGTGCACAGCACCTCAATGTTAATCTTTTGTGATGTTCTACATGACAGTTCCATGAGATGCTTATTTCATTTGCACGTGTACTACAGTAAACATTTTATATTATGGCAAATTCCTGTATATACACAGGATTCTGTTTATGGATGTTGGAAAATCAAATTACAGCATTACCACCAAAAGCAGAGATGCTGATAGTACAATACAGGACTCCAGAGCAGTGATATCAAATAACACTAAATACCCCAAACAGAGCAATATAACAAATGCACATAACAAATGAAAGGGATACCTTACTTATACAACAAACAGTACAAAATATGCATGAATAATGCAGAAAAAAAGAAACACACACATAAGAATAAATAAATGCATGTTACAGCAGGAAAATCCTCTCTTGTAGCCCTTGTGGGGTTTTCCTTTCTGTATATCCCTAATCTCAGGTATCCATTTCTGAAGTCTGTACTGAGTAATACCAAAGGTGTGTGCACCATTACAACTGCCACAGTCTAGCAAATAGACAAAATCCTACATCTCCAGCACAAAACAGAGGCAGACAAACAATCTGCAGGAGACCTGCAAACTCCCCATGCTATAAGTAACAGGTATGCTCCAGAAATTATATGAAATCATCCTGTCTGAAAAAAGAGCACTACATGCTTAACATGTATGGCTATGTTTACTACAAACTAAAAATGACAAAATACCTACTAGTGCAACAAGTATAAATATACAAAACATGTAAAGAGTGCACCATTTCATATGCATTCTTCAACAGAAATGAACTAATAATATCATGGCCATGATCACAGTTCTACATAAATGATGCACTTGTAGACCCCCTAATAGTTCCTGTGAAACAACAAACTGAAAAAAATATCCAGCCACCATCATATACAGAGGTGCCAGAAGATGCTGAAGGCTTGGGGGGGGGGGGGGCAGATGTCCAGAGGAGCGTGTAGTGACCTGAAAAGGGCATTTTTTACTTTTATCACAGTTAACAGTAGAAGAAAAAAGATGTATATGCATAATATGTGCTGCATAGCTGCATATACAGCCAACTGTTGCATTAAGAATCCATCCATCCATCCTCAACCCCTTTTTTCCATTTTGCACATGGGGTCAGGGTGCCACTTCAACAGTGACAATCATTTCAAGCCGAAGTTTACACTGCTGGGTGGCTAGCCCTGCCACAGTAGTTCATCCATACTACTCACACTCGTACCTAGGACTAATTTGGAGTGTCCAAGTCACCTGCTGCATGTCTTTGGAGTGCAGGAGGAAACCAGAGCACCCAGTAGAAACCCACACAGCCACAAGGAGGACATGCAGACTCTGCACAGAAGGCACCCCAGCTGTGGATCGAAAACAGAGAACCTCTTGCTGTGAGGCAACAACGCTAACTGCTGCACCACCGAGGCTGGCTTGTTGCATTAAGAATAATTCCACATAAATTTCTTAGTAAAATTATAAATTAAACTGCTGTTTCTCATCACCACATTCCAAGTTTGAATGGGACATGTACTTTCACCTGAATGCCTGGCCTTTGGATATAGCATTCAGAAAGACTGCCTATGTGCTAAAAACCTGAATGAGTAAATGAAAGGAGGACAGAAGTTTTAACAAGCAATGTTAAACTCTGGCATCTGTGTGCTATTTGGGCATTGGAACACTATAACTACATAATGGTGAACGTCAATTGTAATTGTTATATGGCATGGACTTTATGGTTTCAGTCTGTTTCTTAATATAGTTCAGGCAGCTTACTGTGCACATTTTATTGCGAAAATGGATACAATGAATACAGGTTGACAATTTGCCAAATTCAGAATAAAAATTATACACTGAGCTGTCAGCAATATAATCAGAAATAGACTAAAACCAGAGTCCATACTTCCCCTTCCTCTGGTATGTCCTGACATGTTGGGGGCAATAAATACTGTTTTCTGAGACTGATTAAAAGAACACACACACAAATAGGCACAGTCACAGCCTTTGTTAGTTAAATTTACATTATGAGTTTTCAGTCCAAATAGTACTTCAACTGTAGAAAATAATATTGAAATAAAATGCAAATTTGTGTGTAAATATTGTGGGTTGTAGAAAAGCACAGTTGCTTAGATAAATGTAGTATAACAGTAGATGTTTGTATGATCTCTCCTGCAGTAGCCTAAGCTATACATTTTATATCCTGCAAAACCTTCCACTCACCTAAACCATTAGCTTGAGCTGAACTGGCTAAAAAGACAGGTTTAGGCACCAAGACCTTCACAGCTTTCATGCCAACTGAGAGAGTGATGCTGAACTGTGAGAGGACATCCCTAGTAATAAAAAAATAAATAAAAAATGCCCACACGCTGGCATAAAAAAACGCACAAAAAAAAGGGGGTGGAGGGAGGGAGTGGCTACTGCAGCAGTGATCATTCAAACACCTACTGCCATGGTAAATTTACACAATTGTACCATGTTCTTCATATTGATCATTACTGTGGTAGCCTATGCTGTATGGGTAGATTACCATAGCTTAGAACAACTGGGAGGTAGAAGAAGAAGGGTCCAGAAACTCCTGGAGAATGGTCCTTGCAAAACTTAACCTAGACCTGGAGAAGGAATCTGGCTGGTTGTGCTTTGTAAAAGTATGTACAGAGGGGCAAGTTGCTGCTTCTAGAAACATTCTGTAACTCAACTCTTCCCAAAATGCTATGCATAAAACCAAGGCATGGTAGACTATGGCTTGACCCTGCCTGGAATAGTTTTGTTGTAGTTGGAATAACAAAACGTAATATAGCCCAAGATATCCATTTGAAAATAGTCTGTTTTGACACAGGTTGTCCCTTCTCCTTACCTTCATATGAGATGAACAACTGATTGGAAGTTCTGAAAAAAATTGTAATGTCAAGATAGTACCTGAACTGTCTACGGACTTCCAAGGTATGAAGTGCCCTTTCACCCTTATGTTGAGGCTCAGGGAAGAACGCAGTGAGATTGTCAGTGTGGCTTTACTTAAATTTGAATGCTGCTTTATGCATAAAAGGATTAGCTCTCAAGAAAACCCTGTCCTGTGGAAAATGAAATAAGGTTGACCCTCCACCATAACAGCTTGCAACTCAGATATTTTCTTGTAGAGGTCAGAGCAAGCAGTAAAACTGTTTTCTATCTTAAGAACCTCAAGTCAGCCAGATGAGCTTGTGCAAATGGAGCAACTGTTATCTTCTCTAACACAAAATGAATGTCCCACGGAGGAGCCACTGGTTTTCTTGGAGGTCTCTTATGCAAAACCCCTTTCAAAAACATATTGGCATGAGAATGCCTTGAAAAAGGGGGCACTATGGGCAGACATGTTGAAATGGCAAAAATATCAACCTTCATAGAGGAGTAAGACAGGCAATAGAAAAGCAACTCACACAAATATTGTAAAACAAGAGAAACACTACTTTGAATGGGTTCAAGTTATGTTTTTGGTACCCACTAGAAAACATTTTTCATTTGCTAATATATGATTTTGTAGTAGAGGGCTTTCATGACCCCATTAATTCCTCCTGCACATCCTCAATACACAGGTGCTTAAAAGGTACTAAGACCCTAAGATCCAGGCAGTCATTTAAAGTTTTTGGGACTGGAATGTACAACATGACCCTGTTCTTTTTTTTAAACAAGAAACATCTTCATTGAATTATCACTTATGACCCAGGCAATCATACATTTATATATATGAAAACAAACCGTATTGACATATTTTCTGGTGCAAACATTATACATCACTTACAATCTTTCCAGTCATTGTCAGTCAAACATTACAGAGCTCATTCAGTTGCTGCCTTCCCTTAAACCTCATTCCTCCTTCAAAGTATTATTCTGCACACATTGTTCCCACTATTCCCTTTTTTCCACATGAACTTTGTTCCTACCCTAAAGCTCCCACTTCCAGTTGTTTTATCTCTGCTATATTCACCACTTCTAGTACAGTTAGTTTAGACTTTGATTTCCATTTTCTAGTAAATGCTTTTTTTGGCAGCCACCATAATTTAAATCAGCAAGGCCTTATTATGTCTAGGAAATTCCGATTCTATATCACAGTTCAAAAAATCATTTCCTTAGTTACACTAATTTGCTCACCCGGTACTTCTGATAGTCTGCAAGGAATTTTTCAAGCCCGCCAATTCATTACAATCCAAACTCTGTTCTTGTGTGACTAGATCCAGTCTTTGAGAAAACTTGTTGTAATTGCCCCTGGCCAATTCGAAAACACAGGAGATCCCCTGTTGCCTAGGCCAGAAGGGAGTTACCACAATGACCTTGGGGGATTCATTTTGAATATTCAGAATTACCTTGAATATCAGTGGAATATTCCTGTCCAAGGAAAGGAAAGGAAAATACATCTGTCTTCTAGGCCTTCTTACATGAAGTCCTGGAGCAGAATTTTGCCATGTGATTTTTCATTGGGAAGGGAAAAATGCCTACTTGAGAAACTCGCTACAAATGAATCAGATTTGGAAGACCCCCTGATCTAGCTTGCATTCATAAAGGTCTGCCTGTGTCCTGGTCAGCTTGTCCATCACACAGTTTTGCTCTGGTAGAATATAGGAAGTAGAGTGAGATTCTTCTGTAAAGCTATAACATGTGACAACATGTCTAGTTTGCAAAGAGAGTAAGACCTGGTTCTCCCTTGCTTTTTTATGTACCACATCACTGTGGTATTGCCCATAACAACTTGAAGGAGTCCTGGGGACCAAAGGTGACTTAGAGGGTTGAGTGCCTTGATAAGGGCAAACATCTGTTTTACATTTATGTGCTTGTGTCTGTCATTGTTGTCCCAGATATCTTGCACTTTTATTCCCCTTGATGCTGATCCCCTCTCAAAGTGCAAGGTAACTGTGATGACTGACTGTTTTGGAGCAGGAGGGGAGAGTGAGAGACCTGGATTCATGGTACTTGACGTCTCCACCAAGTGATTTCTTTTTTCATATATCCCAGAACTGAAATCTGAAAAGATAACAGGTTTTGGTGTGGGAACAAAAAGACTTCAGACACCATTGTGTCGTTCTCATGTGGAGCCTTGCCAGAGATATCATGAGAATCATAGATGCCATGAGACTCAGAATCCTGAGGTATTTCCTCCCTTGCCTATTAAGGGGACCCCAGCAGTCGCAGAAGAAATTGCCAACCCCTAGTTTGTAGTGGCTGTATGTGTAACACCAGAGGGATCTGAGGAAAAACCCTGAAATAGATCTAAATATAGATATAGTTTTTCCTGTGGAAGAAAAGGTCTTTGTACTGAGGTTCTCTTGGAATCCCAATGAGATCTCTCATCAGTGAGAGATTCCTGACACTTTGAAAAAGAGTCTGCATAGATAAGAAAGCCATCTAAATATGGAAAAATGTGGATACGCTGTAGCCTGCAATGCACTATAACTGGAGCTAGACACTTTGCGAACAGTAGATAGTCAAAAGGGTAAAGCAAAGAATGAATAATGTGATGCAAACACACAAAACCTTAGGAAACATCTGAATCCTGAATGGACAGGAATGTGATGATAAGCACCTTTTAAATCTAAAGTTACCAAAAATCTCAAATGGGGAAGAAGGGGTAAGAGATTGTGTTGTGAAATGATCTTGAACTTGGGCACTATCACAAACTAGTTTAAGGAAAAGGTCCATATCTGATCTCTAGGTATTTTCTTTTTTTGGCATCAGAAACATTCTTGAATGTAAACCTCTTCCCCTACTGGGAAAACAGAACTATTTCTATTATCCCCCCTCAATAAATCATGTGCTGTAGGACAGGAGGGAACACAGGGGTTTGGTCTGGGTTTGTGGAATAACTCCTTGCAAAGGAGGGATCTCTTCCCACTGAATCAGTCTCATAACCCATTTGTCTGAAACAGCCTGTTGCCAAAAAGAGAGAGTGAAATCGATAATCTGACTTTCTGGAAGGGATACGAGACTGTGAGGGTGGTAGGGAGACAAGGTCCCTTACATACTCATTCTGAACATGTTGCCTATCCTTTGTTCTGGGGGGTTTCTGCTTCTTTTAGGGAACATCCCCATCATTTTTTTTTAATGTCTGCTTACCGGCATATTACTGCGATTGTTTGTTTTGTTTCTTGCCACAGTTGGATAAGGGAGCAAAATAACACTTGGAAAATTTAGAGAAGGAGGAATAAACAAATCTAAGAGATTCCCTGTATATCGGCTTGATTGTCTCATCTTGTTTTTGGTAAACTTTGAAGCAGTGGGACCAAAATCTATATACAAAGTGAATTTAAAAGCTCCTTTTTACATTAGGAGGTTCTGAGAGTGAAGCCAGGCAAACCTCCTCAACACAGTACCAGTGGCAACCCCATTGGATGTGGTATCTACAGTCATAAGCACACTTTAAATGAATAGTGACCTGAAAAATAAATCAAACCAAACCGCACAAAACAGATTTTTCCTCACAGAGAGGAACTGCAGATAAAATATTCCTCGTATTTTCACAGTTAGTCACAATAAACTTTAACATATGAGCCTGACAACTCAAAATTATAAAAAGTAAAGTTGCAGAAGCAAACACTTTTTCCCAAACTGAAAAATAGTTTTATCATCCTTATCAAAAGGAGAAGGATTAGAGTTAAAATGTTTGGCAGGAGTTGGATTAACTAAAGCTATAGGTGCTGGGTCATGTTTGGGAAGACTGTATAAAAACTTAAAAGACTGAGGAACTTTATACATTATATTTGCCTTTTATGGGTGGCAGGCTGAGTATCAGGAAAAATGCAGGCAGGACACACACATCCTCCAGAGCTGACAGAATTGGGGAAATGGGTAAAGGTTCTGGAAATTCCTTCTGTAACAGCTGATAGTATTTGTTTGAGAAACCCTAGTATTCTTCCACTAAACACACTTGCACATTCTAGAAATAGTCTTAAGTGAAAGAAAATCATTGATAGGGAGCTTTGGGCAACATGCTCTCCGCTGAGTCTGAATTGAAATTCTGAGGGGAAAAAATGTTATTTGTTCCATCACCTTCCTCTCTGGATTTAGTTTCTTGAATCTCTTCAGGAAGAGGAATCACTTTTTCTTTTGCCAGAAACCACCTGATAAGAAAGGTAAATAGCCTGTGCAAGACCCTGAGCCTCACTTAATAAACTACTCCTGCCCAGTGAAACTGGAGCAAGAGAAGCTATAAGTTTAGTTTTCTATTTCTTTTTTGACAGGAAAATTAAGGCAAACACAATTTATAATGGCAACAATACCTTCCTCAGGGATGGGCACAACATTCTGGTTAAGCAGAGGCACTTTCCCTGCTCCTTCTCGCAACATCAACAGAAGTGGCTCTCCCTTGCCCACTAATGGGACCCCAATAGCTGCAGAGGACATTGCTAACCCCCAGTCCATATTGGCTATATTTGCCGTACCAGAGGGATCTAGGCAAAAAGAAGAGTGTTCAGATGAAACAGCCATCTCTCATCTGCATCTGAGGCAAATTACCAGCCTCCTGTGGTGGCAAACGTTGCTTAGTTAACTTTATTAAACGTCTTCATTGAATTGTCCCCTAAGCAAAGGCAAATGTACATTTGTATAAAAGAAAACAAACCATGTGAGTAACTCCCACTAGCTAAGAATTATGAGTCGTGATCTTTGAGATATAACAAATCATTTAGTGATAATTACTCAGATAAAAAGTGTGTTGCCTGAGCAGCACTAAACACTCCATATCCAAAATATTGTTTCTTTGCAGTCAAAACCTCCACACCTCCCATGCACTGATGTATTATAATAACTTGAAGCTGCTTCACAATACAAAAAGAGCTGGTTTCCTGATAGGCTGAATTTGCATAGAAATTTGTTGAGTAATAATTGCTGAATTTTACATTGCCAGGTTTCTTTTAATTCCAAAAAAATGTACAATAAAATTAATAATCAATATTTTCCCTGAATACTTATAAATATCTTTCAGCCTCTTAATGCAACAAATCTGGGCGAAGCCTAAAATAATGGGGGGGGGGGGCAAAGGGGTCAAAAATAGGGACAGATTTTAAATTTTGGTCTCATAAATTTAAAAAAAAAGTTGATAGAATAACAAGATTTGTGTTAGCTTGCATTTTTCCAAAGGAAATGAAATCTGAAATTCAAATGCATGGCATTATTTAGGGATTTCAGTCCTCAATGATTTACCAGAAAAACACAAATTTTATGAGACAAAAATCTGGACATTCTGCAAAAATCTGTAGAGTTGAGGAAAGTAAAAAAAATGATGATGTCCTTCCATTTCACTGTTGCAGTATTCTTAACATGAGGGATCCCTTGCCAAGGGTGGTCCGATGTCCGGCCAGTATACCAAAGCATATAGGTTATTATTGATATGACGTACATCACACATATGCTCCCTGTGCAAGGCATAGGACATAAAGGTGATGTCCGGATGTATCATTCTCAGAACTTCTTTGCCGCCAGTCTGAATGTCATCTTTGATCATCTGTCTGAGGGCCCAAGTCTTTGCTGGTTACATAGCCATTCAGATAAATGCCCCAGTGAGTTTTTTTGACTTACCCTTTTTGCTTTTAGCATTTGCATTGTTGTGGGGGTTTCATGTCATCTGAAAGGGTAAATGCCAGTGTGGGAGACAGATTCCCCATAAAAATCACCACGAGCAGTGCTTGGTTTGTTTAGGAGCTTCTCACAACCATATGTCCTGTACTATTCGTCAGGCTTTTGTTCCAAAGACCTTACGTAGTTGTCTTTCCTTTTGTACCATTTATCTTGAAAACCAGTGTCAAAGGCTCTTAGAGAAAGAAGCTATGGAGGGTATTTCCCAGCCTGAGAGTCAGCCATCTTTGAAGAAGACCCAAAAAGTCAGGTCAGATTGTTTGTCTGCACCTCCTCTACCAGATGTCTCTCTTCAGGTTGGTGAAATCCAGAGGATTGTCTAATTTCTGGGCTGGATTCTTCTACCATGACTGGTTGAGTGGCTGGCATGGATCTGGCTTCTCTGACGTCCTTGGAGACTTTGCTGATGTCTGCTCATGGGGAATTGTGGCTGATTATAACAGAAGTGCCTAGGGGGGTTCCTCAGATACTGGTTAGGGAGGAAGTCCCGACTACGATTACTGAGTGTAGGCTAGCACTGGAGCCTTCTACTCTTCATAAGGAGGATGTCCCTTTAAAAAAAAAGCGGAAGACAAAACATATTTCTTCTACTCCCAAGGACCCTCAAAGTGAATGGCAGACTTTTACACAGGGTTTGTTTAATGCTCTTATGGCCTTGAAGCCTCCTCAGGGAATCTCTGTCCTGGCTCCTCCTTGGTCTTCTTTCCCACTCAAAAGGACTAGGGATCAGGATTCCTCTGAGGAGAAAGAGGATTCTGATGAGGAATCCCTGGCCCATTCTACCCAGTTTCCTTCCCCTTTGGCGTATCGTTCTGAGGAAGAGGAGTCTACTAATCCTGAATCTCCTTTTGATGAGATTTCCTTTGGGAATACCATTGCCAGGATGATGGAATTCTTTAAATGGGATTGTTCCCAAGTTTCTGAAGTGTGGAGGAGATATTATGTGCTCCTTCAAATGGAATCTCCTAGACCCTCTGCTGTTCCTCCTGTTTTGGCTGCTTTATTGGATGCCTTTTCTTCTGAATCTCAAACCCCAGGCTTTTAACCCCCTGCTCCTAAAAAAAACAGACAGGTTTTATAACGTGCCTGATGACTGCAAATTCCTTTATAAGTGTCCATCTGATGACCCTTTGATGGTTTCTGAAAAGCCTTATAAATTACTGCCTTCTACCAAACCTCTTCCTTCTTCCTTCAGATAAAGACAACAGCACTATGGAAAGGCTGGGTAAAAGGTTTATACTTCAGCCACCCTGGCCTTTCGGGGGTATTAATTATCAGACACATAGGACAAGATATGTTTTGGCTTTCCTTTCTCAGTCTTGCTAGGTTATTTTTGACCTTCCTGATTCTGAGGAAAAGACTTTTGCCTTGTCCGTGTTAGGTGCTTCTTCCCAGGTAACTCACCATTCCATTAAATGTAGTTATGATGCAGCAGATGCTGCTTCTATGGCTGCTGCTTCTGGCTGTGTATTGAGGAGATATTCCTGGCTATGGCTTCAACCTCTGTCTGATAATATTAAGGCTAAGTTGATGGATGTTCCTCTGGACAACAAATGTTTATTTAGTGCTGCTGCAGCTGCTTTGTTCAAGTCCCTGTGGGAGAAAGACAAGGAGTTACAGGACCTGAAACATATTTTTGCTTCTTTGCTTTTGTTAGAAAGCAGTCTCATCCTCCTCCTAAAGGAAAGAAGGATGGTAGGAAGATTCCTAAGTCTACACAGACTCTTCCTGCTCAGAAGCTTTCTCTTCCTGATAAACCAGGTGCTCTCTGACAACCCGTTTCTTCCCAGCCACATTCCTCTCTCACATCATCTTTCTTTGTCTTTTCTTGTCTGGTTAAGCATAACCCAAGTTTCATGGGTTCTTTCCATCATTTGCCAGGGGTATTTCATAGTTTGGAAATCCCCCCCCCCCCCTTCATGGGCATTCCTCAGTCACCTCAAGACCAGTTGAGCTCTTTTCTAGAGGTGTTTCAGGTTTTTTTGATTCAGGGAACTGTTCAAGAGGTTCCAGTTGCTCAAAGGGGGAAGGAGGTTTATTCTAGAATGTTTTGGGTCCCCAGGAAAGTGGCACTTGGAGATCCATTCTGGATCTTTCTCACCTGAATACTTTTCTGAAAGTTCCTTCCTTTTGAATGTTATCCCTTCAGACTTGGTTTCTTCTTCTGCTTCGTCAGTATTTTATGGTTGCTCTGGATCTCAAGGATGCTACCCTCCATATACCTATTCATTCCCTTTTCAATAAGTTTTTACATTTCTCTGTTGCTTCCTGGTATTTTCAGTTCTCTGCTTTCCCCTTTGACCTCTCTACTGCCCTAACAGTATTCACCAAATGCCTAACTCCTGTGATTGCTTTTTGCAGGCTCAAAGGCATTCAGATCTTTCTTATTTAGAAGACCTGCTTATTCAAGCCTCCTCTCCAGAGATTCTTTTACATCACCTTCAGTGGGTCATCACTCTGTTGCAAAGCCCAGGGTTCACTGTAAATTCTCAAAAGAACTTCATGTCTCCATCATGGGATCATATTTTTCTGGGATGCAGGATCCAGACTGATGTTCTTCATGTTTCACTGTTGCAGTCATTACATTTGGGAAATCTGCTTGCAGGTTGCCCTCAGTCAGCCTGATTAACAAAGTCTTGGGTCCTGCATCGGTTGCTGTCACTTCTTCCATGACGTTAGGTCGTCAGGGGTATAAAACATGCAGCCAACACCATTACATCAGTCTTTCTTGCTGTGCGGTGCCAGAAGCAGTTCGCAAGTGCCGGTCGGCTGACTCCTGAAATTTTCATTTTCGAGTTTCAGAACCGAAGTCTTCAACTAAAAGCTAAGTACCCCACTGGGGAAACTTTTTCTTGCTCCTTACCGATGTCAGTAAAAGTTAATAATTGCATTACTTGTGGAAAGCAAATACCTCATAAAGATTTTCATTCGTACTGTATTCCTTTTCTAGGCCCTGACCACGACGTACCTTGCTGTCAGTTTTGTGCTTTATTTAATCAGCGCACTATCCGTCGTCGGTATATTTTTACCTCTAAATATTTCAGTTCTCTGTTTAATTATCCAGAAAAGTCATCGGTTAGCCATCCGACTACCGGGATTCTGAAAAAATGCAAAGATAAAGACAGAGACAGGTTGCCGAGGTCCAAAACTGCCGACGATGCTTCTCCTAAGACAGTCGCCAGTTCGCCGGTACTCAGTGAGGTGCTTTCGCAGCCCATGATACCCGCTACTTCTGATTCACAGGCCTCTACTGAGACCCATTCGGAGTCCGGTATGCAGCGAGATACTTCAACTATGGAACCCACGGATGTCTCTACCTTGGATGGGTCTGGAGCTGCTGTGCAGACACTGACTTCTGAGGGTGTATTCAGGCCTATGGACTTGCATATTAAATCGACGCCTCCTTCATTACTAAGGCCTACATCTCGATCCATGTCTAAAAAACCGACGCCCAGGCCACATGCTCAGGCCTCTATGCCTAAAAAACAAATGATAAAAATGGCTGAAGATCTAATAACTCTAATCAGGGGTAGTCAACCCCCCCCCCCCTTCTAAGAGGCCTAGGGCTGAGCTTGACTATGAATCTTTTGATCAGCATTCTGTTTTTTCTGACTCTTCTGATGACCTGGATTTGTCCTTACCTACTTATGAGGATTCTGATGCAGAGGACTCTATTCCCTCTGATTCCCCTCCTGAGGTTTTTTTTTTTTTGGGGGGAAACCTTACATACTCTAAGGGAGCATTTTCACTGGGAAAGCCAGGAATTTTCTGATTCAAAAAAGAGGCTTAGGGATTTCCTTCTCCTACCTCAGCATAGGCCTTTGGCTATTCCTCCTGTACTAGACATTGTTGATGATGCTTTCTCGGAATTCAGTTTGGCCCCTGATTCCCTGCCTCCTGCTCCCAGTAAACCTGACAGATACTACAGGGTCCCTGAGTCCCACAAGTTCTTTTTCAAAAATCCTATTGCAGATCCAGAGACTATTTCACAGGGGCCCAAGGGTATTAAGGCTTCTACTGCAAAAAATCCTACGCCTTCTGATAGAGACTCCAGGACGCTGGCTAGACGGGGTAAAAAGGTTTACACTTCAGCAAACTTGGCCATTAGAGCTTTAAACTGCCAATTTCATATGTTAAAATAACAGCAACATGTTATTGAACTGCTTAAACAGAAAATGATGTTGACTCTTGACTGTGTGGAAAATAAAGACTTACAGGATTTAATGCATTCTGCTGAACAAGTTGGAAAACATACTTTGCAATGTGGTTTTGATTCTTTAGAGGCCTCTTGCAGGGCTGCTGTTACTGGGTCTGTGCTTAGAAGGCATGCTTGGCTTAAGGAGCAATCTTTGCCTGATCATGTTAAAGCTGCTCCTTTAATCAGGACCACCTGATTGGCAACAAGGCTGAAGAAGTTCTTAAAAAGATGGAAGATAAAGCTAAATCTATGCAAACTGTTAAATATTTTTTACAAGTTCAACCTCCTTGATTTAGTAGGCACTGGACCTCTAAGAATTGGTCCTTTCCAGCCCCTTCCAGGTCTTCTCAAGCCAAACCCAGACACAGCAAAAACCCCAGGTTTCAGTCCCAGGGGACTCACAGAACTAAGCAGTGGGGGGCCTCCACTTCCAGGTCTGGGAATAACAAGACTCCCCCCCTATGGTAAACTGTCTCAATGACTTCTTTTTAAAATTTCCAAGCACTTATCTTCTGACTGCCCCTTTGAGGGGAAAGATTGCTCTTCATGCAAAGAACTGGGAACTCATTACCCAGGACAAATGGGTTTTAAATACAGTGTCCCAGGGATACAGATTTCACTTCCACATGTTGCCAATGCCAAATGGGTGGCCGGACCTACCCCCAAATCAGTGGGCAGAGGCTCAAAAACAAGTACTTTCTCTCTTAAGCATGGGGGCTATTCAACTGGTACCAGAAGAGGAAAAGGGACAAGGTTTCTACTCGAGACTTTTCCTGGTACCCAGTAAAGACAAATCATGGTGTCCTATCCTGGACCTGTCTACTCTAAACACCTTTCTGGAGATTCCAAAATTCAAGATGCTGACTCTTCACCAATTACTTCTTATGCTAGGCAAAGATGCCTGGATGGCAACACTAGATTTAAAAGAAGCATACCTGCAAATCCCAAGATACCTATGCTTCAAAGCAGGCTACACGCACTATCAGTTCTCTACACTGCCCTTTGGCTTGTCTACTGTGCCCAGGGTATTCACAAAGTGTCTAGCTCCAGTTATTGCATTTTGCAGGCAAAGAAGTATTCAAATATACCCATACCTGGATGATTGTCTAATTCAGACAGAAAGCCAGGACATACTTTTAAATCATCTGGCCTTTGTAAAAAGGGTTCTAACTTGTCTGGGGTACACCATAAACAAAAAGAAATCACAACTGGTACCCTGTCAACAAATTACATTCCTGGGAGCAAGCTTGAATACAACTTCCCAGATGGCTTACCTCACGCCAGAAAAGCAAATTCATTTGACAACCTACTTCAAACAAGTGGCCACAAAAACCCTGCTATCTGCAAGACAAATACTGCAAGCCTTGGGGTTCATGGCCTCCTGCATTCTTCTAATTCCATATGCAAGACTGCATATGAGGAAACTACAGTGGTATCTAAAAAGCCTATGGAGTCAACATTTTCACAGCCTAGAAACAATAATTCCTATCATACCTTGCCTACGCCTAGAGTTCCTTTGGTGGGCAGAGGCCTGCCACCAAAACAAGAGACTACCTTTCACACCAGCCCCTGCCGCCCAAACCCTAACAACATATGCATCAGACTATGCATGGGGGGCTCACCTGGCAGGGAAGTGCATTCTGGGCAAATGGAACCCAAGTCAAATGCACCTGCATATCAATCGAAAAGAAATGTTAGCTGTACAGAATGCTCTGACAGCCTTCAAGGACTACATTCTTCCAGGACAACTAATGGTAAAAATGGACAACACCATGGTTATGTAGTACATAAACAAGCAGGGGGTACATATTCTTACCCCCTCTGCAGACTAGCCATGGTATTGTGGAACACAGTTTTGAGCTACCAAGTGCACCTACAAGCTCAATTCCTGCCAGGAAAATTAAATACACTGGCAGACGGACTAAGCAGAAACCTCATGGACCCACACGAGTGGAAACTGGAACCAAGGATTTTCAGCATGTTGACAAGCGAATGGGGGAGCCCAGATATAGACCTGTTTGCCTCCCCCCAGAACTACCAATTGGAAAAATTTTGCACAAGGACTCCCCACAAACAAGCCTGGAAAGTGGATGCTCTGTCCTTCAGCTAGAAAAACCTATCAGTCTATGCCTTTCCCCTGCTGCCCCTGCTCTCCAAAGTACTACTAAAAGTCAAACAGGACAAACTAAGGATGATTTTGATTGCTCCAGTCTGGCCACGCCAACACTGGTGGTACCCCCTCCTGCGCAGTGTGTCACGGTTATCTCCATGGCACCTGCCTCAGACTCCTTCCCTGCTGTCTCAGCAGGAGAACCAGATTCTGCACCCTCAGCTTCCAACACTGAACCTTGCAGCCTGGCTAATTACTTAAACTCTCCCTTACCATCCCTCAGCAAACCTGTGATGGACGTCATCTTAGAGGCAAGGAGGCCCAGTACTAGAAAATCTTATGCTGAAAAATGGAAAAGATTCTGTGCCTGGAACCAATCTCAAGGGATGAGCACAGCAGCACCCAATTTACCTCAGATTTTACAATACTTAACTGAGATGCTTCACAAGGGCCTGTCTTTTTTCTCCATTAAAATCCACGCCTCAGTCATTTCAGTTCATTATAACATAGAACCTCCCCTCTTCTCTCATCCACTGCTCAAGCAGTTCCTCAGAGGGGCCAAAAATTTGAGACCTCCAAGGAGAGCTCCAACCCTAGCCTGGGACCTTAACTTTGTATTGGAGAAACTCACTCTACCTCCTTTCGAGCCAGCTACAACTGCAGACTTAAAATGTCTTTCTTGGAAAACAGCTTTCCTTTTAGCAATCACTTCAGCTAGAAGGGTATCTGAATTACTGGTCCTTATGGCAGTGGAGCCTTTCATCATCTTTAATGCGGACAGGGTGTCAACCAATCTATCCTTCATGCCCAAGGTGGTATGCAGTGTGCCTCTTAATCAGTCCATTCATTTGCCAACCTTCTTTCCTAATACACAGAACAAAGGGGAATGGATACTGCATTTCTTGGATGTGCACAGACAACTTAGATTCTGCTTGGACAGGGCTAAACCTCAAAGAAAATCTGAACAACTGCTGGTAGCATTTGCTGCAGGAGCAGAGGGGAAGGCTATTTAAAAACAAACCATTTCTAAATGGATAAGCCGTTGCATTCATTTCTGCTATAAGCACCATGGAAAACATATCCCCCAGGGGATCAGACCTCACTCCACCAGGGCTGCATCTACTTCTACAGCCTTTCCCCTCAGAGGCGTTCCTACCAGGGACAACTTAGAAGCTGCTACCTGGAGTTCTGTACATACTTTCACCAAGCATTATAATTTGCCAATTTTCTCTAAATCCAGAACTTGCTTTGCCACTGCAGTCTTGCAGGGCCTTATAGCTGGCCCTAATGCTATTTAAACACCTCCTCCCAACCATAGCTTTGGGAATCTACCCAAATGTAATGACTGCAACAGTGAAACACAAAGAACATAGTACAGTTGCGTATACTTACCATAAATGTAGATGTTCGAGTGTATTCACTGTTGCAGTCCTGGTTGCCCTCCCTCCTGCCCCCTAACTTCTTTTGGCTATACCTCTACTTTCCTTTACTATGCTAAAAAGCCTTTTTGGTGTATTTGCTTTTTTGTTGGAGGTATACCTTTGTGTTTTTATGTTTAATTGCTTCCCATTAGGGGGGCACCTGACATCTGGGGCAAGAAAAACTGATGTAATGGCATCGGCTGCATGTTTTATACCCCTCAAAAACGAGTGTCCAACTTGAATAGTACTCAGCTAGGGTTTATTAAGAAAATCCACGATGCATAAACACAGTTAAAATAAGAAAAGCCACGATGCATAAAAAACAGTTAAAGTAAGCGCTTTCGTTTGGCTCATGCCAAACTTTTTCAAAAACAGTTTTGCATCACTTCCTGTAGTTTAAATAAGTTGAGTCAGTGATGTATGCATTTTAATGTATAACTGGATGTACGCTGTAATCATATAAGTATTTGCACAGTACTGACTTCAGCGTTGTGCTCAATGAGATAGTACTGGTTTGTTACTACAGTACTACAGCACTATTTTACGTATTTGTTTTACATTGTTAAAAGCCTTAAAGCATGTTATGTCTTTAATTTTTTTAATTTATTTAATTGATTACATCACTGACTCAACTTATTTAAACTACAGGAAGTGATGCAAAACTGTTTTTGAAAAAGTTTGGCATGAGCCAAACGAAAGCGCTTACTTTAACTGTTTTTTATGCATCGTGGCTTTTCTTATTTTAACTGTGTTTATGCATCATGGGTTTTCTTAATAAACCCTAGCTGAGTACTATTCAAGTTGGACACTCGTTTTTGGTGGGTTGTGCCATCATACTTTCATCAAGCAAGTCCGTTTCCTTTGGTTTTTGTTGGTTTATCTATACTCTTATTGTCATGTTTTATACCCCTGATGACCTGACGTCATGGAAGAAGGGACAGCAACTGATGAAGGACCTAAGACTTTGTTAATCAGGCCAACTGAGGGCAACCTGCAAGCAGATTACCCATATGTAATGACTGCAACAGTGAATACACTCGAACATCTACATTTATGGTAAGTGTACACAACTGTACTTTCCAATGATAGCATCCCTGCCTCCTCCCAAGGCTTTAACTCTGGTTTCCTTTTTTCAGTCCCTTCTTCCCCTGGCCTTGATTTATTGGGCTCTGGGATTCATGGCATCCACCATCCCTATGCTTTCCTTTACCAGACTGCACATGAGAAAGCTTTAGTGATACCTAAGTCATTTTGGCTTCAGCATTCTCATCCTTTAGAGTTTCTAATTCCGCTTCTTCCATGTCTCAAGTTGGAATTTAAGTGGTGGATTCACTGACTTTGAATCCAGGCCTTCCCTTTCAACCCCCACTTTCCACTCAGGAACTGTTCGCAGATGCCTCAGACAGGGTTGGGGAGCTTCCTTTGGAAACCTAAAGGTGCAAGGCCTTTGGTCTCCTCAGCAGCAGAAGGAGCACATCAACATCATGGAGATGCAAGCTCTTCTGTTGGCCCTTACTGCTTTTCATCCTCTATTTTCTCCATGGCCCCTAAAGATCTTTACAGACAACATCACAATGATGTGGTACATCAACAAACAAGAGGGGACAAGGTCTTATCTGCTTTGCAGATTGGTACTACAGGTTTGGGAGTTAGCAATTCAGTGCCAAGTCACACTTCAGGCAGTGTATATTCTTTCAAGTCAGAATTTTGTGGCAGACTCCCTGAGCAGGTCCATAACACAATCTTACGAGTGGATACTTCACAGGGATGTATTTCTGGACATTATCCACTGCTGGGGTATTCCTGAAGTAGATCTCTTTGCCTCCATTCTGAACAGGCAGCTTCCTCTATTTTGTGCTAGGACTCTATGTCCTCTGCCCTGAAAGGTGGATGCCCTATATTTTCATGTAAGGGAATGTTTCTTTATGCCTTCTCTCCCCTTCTTCTCATTCCAAAAGTCCCATGTAAGGTAAAACAGGATGCTCCTCAAATCTTGTTGGTGACTCCCTTTTGGCCTAGGAAGCTTTGGTTCCCTCTTCTTCTGCACTTAGCCAAGAGCAATCATCACAATTTACCTCACAGGGTGGATCTTCTCATACAAGACAAGGGATGTCTCATCCATCCCCATCTCTCCTCATTTTAACTGACACTGTGGGTGATAGGATTTTGATTCCTTATAAGCACCTTTTTTTCTGAGGATGTGCTTTGGATTCTGCAAGAGGCCAGGAAACCCACTACTAGGCAGCTTTGGTTCCCTCTTCTTCTGCACTTAGCCAAGAGCAATCATCACAATTTACCTCACAGGGTGGATCTTCTCATACAAGACAAGGGATGTCTCATCCATCCCCATCTCTCCTCATTTTAACTGACACTGTGGGTGATAGGATTTTGATTCCTTATAAGCACCTTTTTTTCTGAGGATGTGCTTTGGATTCTGCAAGAGGCCAGGAAACCCACTACTAGGAAATCCTACTTGTCCAAATGGAAGAGGCTTTCTGTTTGGTGTTTTTCTCGTAACCTGGACCCACTTACTGTGAAAGTTCCTTTGGTTCTTTCTTATTTGTGTGAATTACTCAATGCTGGGTTGAAATACTCTTCTATTAAAGCCCACCTCTCAGCTATTTCTGCTTGTCTGCCTTTAACTCCTCCTTTGGCCTCTAGGTTTGAGGCCAAACAGTTTCTTATCATCCTTCATATTAGACTTCCCAGGAAACCTGTTCCTCATTTCTGGGATCTTAATTTTGTTTTGGAAAAATTGACTCAGGCTCCTTTTGAGCCTGCAGCTTCAACTTCCTTACAACATTGTTCTTGGAAGACTATTCTTTTGTTGGCCCTTACTTCTGCCAGACAGGTGTCTGAGCTGCAAGCCCTTATGGCTGTTCTGCTTTTTTTTAGTTTTTCATAAGGATAGAATGCATACCTCTCAATCCGGAGACATGAAAAATCTGGTGAAAGACCCATGAAAAGTAGGTACAACTGGCCAAAAATCTGGACACTAATCAATATAAAATGTGCATTTATAATAACCTAACTCCGCCCACTCCAATGGAATTATGGGATACCAACATTCAAATAATTGTGAAACTTTTCCCCAGTTTAACATTAACTCTGAAAATATACACTCACACAGAAACACCAGTTAAAGTCCCTTTACAGCATTAACAGAAAATCTTAAGGGAAGCAGTAGGCAATAGGGATGGAAAACACTTTGCATTCTTCTTTGTGCCCTCCCACACTTCTAACATGTACACACTGACATCACTTTAGCTGCACCCATACATAAAGTAATTAAAATAACATACATCAGTATGTGTAATATCATACAAGAACTGTGCACTCTACTAATCTTAATGGGAAACTAAAGTATTTCATAACAATCATTGGTATAACAAGCCACTGTTATTGTCAATATGTGGCTGTCAGGTAATTCTAATCAATGGATGAAATAAATCTAATTCAGAAACCTTCTGCTCTTGTAGTTATGTAAATACCAATGTGCATCAGTAGGTTTTGTAAACAAATCTGGTAGTTGCTCATGCTGGGCACTGACTCATAACTCCAACTGTCTCCAAATTAGACTCATATTTTAGATCTCTGTTCTTAATCCCAATTCCCTCTTAAAACTGATGACTTTCAGAGAAAAGGTGGTGAATCACACAATATATAAGGCAATAATTAGAGTCATATACTTCTTTTACTTCAGAAATGTGATGATATGTCCGGACATTACCTTTATGTCCTACGCCTTGTGCGGGGAGCATACATGTGACGTAAGGCATATCAATAACAACTTAAAGGCTTTGGTATACAGGCCAGATGTTGAGCTGCCCTTGCCAGGGGATCCCTCATGTTAAGAATACTGCAACAGTGAAGAAAAGGCCATCTATTGTTATGGTAAAATTTCAGACAACTGTACTTTCTCCTGAGCAACCTCTCTTATGTAGGAGTCTGACTCTGAACCCTATGCACACTCATGCGTGCACACACATACTCACACACTTGTATACATGCAATCACACATATTCACATATACACATGCACTTGCACACAGTCGTATACACGTAATCAAACACTTGCATACATGCATTCGATCACAGTCACATATACATGTGCACATGCACATACCTACATATGCACATGCAGTCATGCACAGTCACATGCATGCAGTTGAAAACACTCGCATACACGCAGTCACAGACACTGACAGACAACCAAAACACACACACACACACACACACACACACACACACACACACACACACACACACACACACACACACACACACATAAATTCACACACTTTCTCTTTCTCTAATGTCCCGTTTCTGAGGCACGGCATTCTTTATTTAAAAAAAAAAAACTGAGCCAGTAGCTTGGGACACAGCCCATGACTTTACTTATAGTATGTGTGTGGGGGTGCTGCTCCCCGTTGCCTATGTTTCCAGTGCCCGTGATCATACAAAACAGAGCAGAAGAACACTACACCGTGAAGACATCGCCTTACACATAAGACACTAAAACACTAAAGCACTGTTATAAACAATAATAAAAATACAGAATGGCAGAAATACACCCAGCACGAGAGTCCTTACAAAAATGGGTAAATGATCACAGCCACACTTCTGCTGATGACCACCCAGTTTATACGTTACTGAATTCTAGAGAGTGAAACTCACAGCTTCTAACAAATGCTGAGAACATACAAAGTCCACCTAATGCAGTTTTACAGAGCATGAGTTTAACATTTGGAATCATCCCAATAACTGCCCCAGAGCTGTACATGATTAAATCACTTCATCCATGGAGAATAAGAACGGTTTAGGGTACCTTCCTTATTTTATGCACTAACATCATTATCACTACCAAGTCAGATTCTGTGAGTGTTACATAATAACTTACTAAAACCTAAATCTACAAACTGCACTGATAGAACTGATTCTGAAACTGCCAGCCTACACACAATAACTGAAAACCATGCACAATCACAACAAAAGACCGATATTTTCCACTTTTCTGCCAAATACTGTAGAGGAAACTACTAAATCTGGAAGTCACTTGCATGCATGGAGCCAATCCAGTGATTAAATTTTGTATCCAAAGCCAGTTCTCGCTAGTCTTTCTATTACTGCTGCACATTTTATATGCTTATCAAATCCTTAAAGTAGCAATTGTTTCACTGCACTGAAAAAGTATCAGCTTATTCACAAATAACTCTGTCTTTGAATGCCCTGAGAAACTTTTTTTAACAAAACAAAAACAACTTCTTCTTTTGGCCTTTCTTGGTTAGGGGTCACCACAGTGGATCACCTGTTTGCTCATGGTTGGCAGTAGAGTTTTACAGTGTTGAGTTGCCAGCCTGGTGCCCAACCTTCCACAGAAGGCATGCACATGCATGCACTCATGCCTAGGGCCAATTTAGAGTGCTCAATCTGCCTACATCATATCTTTTGGATGTGGGAGGAAACCCATGTGACCACAGGGAGGACATGCAGACTCTGCACAGAAGGCACCCCAGCTGCGGATTGAACTGGAGAACCTCTTGATGTGAGGCAACAGTGCTAACCACTGCACCACCGTGGCTGCCCCACAATACTACCCCAATGCATGCAAGAAAGAGCAGAGACATTTACCAACACTCATATACAAAAAGAATACCCTCCTCTGAGTTAAATTAACTACCCTATTTAAAGTAATACAAAACACATTTGTCTAATATTCCAGAGGTAGGGTTGACTCACTAAAGGAGCTTGTAACTCAGATGCACTTCTTGCAGACATCAGAGCAAAGAGAAACAACTGTTTCCAAATAAGAACCTCAGATAGCCTGATGAGCTTTTTCAAATGGAAAAAGTGATTTTTTTTATACACAATGGGCAGGATTCACGAAGCCTCCGTGTAAGAGTTATAACTCATACACGGAGGCTGCAGTTAAACGGAGTGATGTCAGCATGCTCTGCATATTCATGAGAGCATGCTGAATCACACCTAAGGCTAACACGGTCCGTGTAAGACAGTAGGGGGCGTGTCCGTAGGCCGAGCCCTCCCTGTAAGCAGACACGCCCCCAGAAGAGTAAAAGTGCCCAAAGTAAACACCCACGACAGAGTCCATGGAAATGTGAATAAACACAACACATGCCCCCACAGACTACGAACATAAAATGTACAAATGAACATCTCATACTTTTTTTTTAAATTGTAAAGATGTTTGCCAGTGAGTGCATTCGTTTGCGCGGGTGTGCCTGTAGCGCAGCTACAGTTAGCAGTCAGTGGGAAAGCATATAAGAACTAAATATGCAAAGTAAGCCAAAAAGCAATAGCGTAGCGGTAGAGATGTTGGCTGAAGAACAGGCATTCATGGTTCGAGCCCCCACAACACCAATTTTTATTTTTAGCAAAATAAGCACGAAACAAGTCCCTGACAAATATGTACACATAAAACCACATTTTATGTAAAATGTAATGAAATAGCCCATTTATATGGAAGAAATGTGAGATAACAAAATAATAAAAAATGCCAGATGTGCCCATAGCTGAGCTACAGTTTAACAGGGTGAGTGCATCTGCCCGTAGGTGAGCAGTGGTTTAACTGGTGCAAAATGAGTGCCCGTAGCTGAGCAGTGGTTTAACACGCTAAATCTATGTGCCCCTAACTGAGCTGAGCGTAATATGCGTGCTGATAGCCAAATGAGGCTTAAACCAGCGTACTCCGTTTGCGCGGAGCTGCACACCGTGCAAACAAGCTAACCGACGGGCAACGTTGAACAAGCCGTAACAAAACAGCCTTTACACAGACACACCCCTCAGCTTGTCTAGACAGTCATAAAAAATAAAAAGTAGTGGCCAGGTTCGAACCCAGGATACTATACACCATAGTCAAGGTACTGAACCACTAAGCCATGACAGCAGTACCTATAAATGCAATAATAGCTAATATATAGGAATGAATACAAACTGGAGCATGACAATGCAGGTTTAGTGAAGTTGATACAATTCCAAATTGGCCAATCACAGATATGTGCGTGAAAAACGGACTATATAAGCCCCATAGGCAGGAATACACAGCATAAACGATTGTAGAACTGACTTGCAGCCAGAATGACAGGAGTAGGTGAGGGTAGTTGCTTTCGAGCACAGAGATGGGGCATTGAGGAGTCCAGGTACATGGTCTGGCTCCTAGTCCACAATCATGAGGCCCAACTCATGCAGGGCCAGGTCCTGTGGGGAGCATATAGGGCTGAGGCGTGGGACCGGTTGGCTCATGATCTCACCAGTGCCACAGGGATTCCAAGGACTGGTGATCAGGTCCGTCACCACCATGCGGACCTGAAGAGATGCAAGCAGGACCAATTGAACCTTTGGATC
This sequence comes from Protopterus annectens, assembly GCF_019279795.1. Classification (NCBI taxonomy): domain Eukaryota; kingdom Metazoa; phylum Chordata; order Ceratodontiformes; family Protopteridae; genus Protopterus; species Protopterus annectens. The sequence continues at coordinate 1,084,608,574 of NC_056739.1, read as the reverse complement.
CAGGAGGCCCGGCAAATGCCCAACGCCCCACTACTGAATAAGTTATATTTAATTATGTATGTAAGAAATTAAACTAGCTGATATTATGGAGATGTGTATTCCAATATTAGTTCATTTATATTACAGCTGCAGGTGTCCGTTCTGCGAACCGCAGAGACTATGGCGATAGGCTGGTGCGGTTGCGCCACCAGGCAGGTCAGTAATCCACTACCAGTAACTGTAAAGAAATATAAAAGTATGACAGTCAGCAAAAGAGTGCAGTGTAGTCACTAAGTAATAAAATGTGCAAGTAACAGTGTGAAAGTGTTTGCAAGTATTGCTTGATTACAAAAGTGTGTTGCAGTCTGTAATCCAAACAGAAAAATGAAAATGTCTGACATAAATTCTGAAATAAAAATGCCCCACCTGTAAGAAAATAGTACACAACCTGCAGCAGGCTGAAAAGTATAGCTGCAGAAGATGATGAAATCACATGTGTGAAATATATCCCTGTTGAAATACTGAAACATGACAGAAGTGAGACTGCTGGAAAGGATTGTAATAACTACAGGTAAAACATGTCAATAAAGCCTAGAAGTAAGTACCATCCTGAATAGTAAAATGAAAACAAGTGAGAGAGTGTGAGAAAGTGTCATGAATCCAGCAATACAGTAGTAATAACCCCTGAATAAAGTATACTGCAGTCAGTACAGAATGAAATGCATGTGAGAATCAAAACCAAACAGCAAAATCTGTTCAAAGTGTTGCTGCATCTGGAATGTGTATCCCAAAATCTGGATATGTTGCTCTCAGTCTGCAATATGCAGATAGTATGATTGTCTGATATACCAAACATCCACGCCTGTCTATAGCTATTTAAAGCAAATGTAGCAGGATGATGTAGCTGAACAAAGCTAGATATGAATGTGTATGAACAATAAAATGTATATTGATGTTGCAGTAACAGTCCTATCACCAAGTTGAAATAGTTATCATATAGGAAACTGTAGTTAGAACAGTAGTGTGTATATATGTACAGCTATTAGAAATGTACAGCATATGTATTGGTATTTGAAGGTGTTAATATTATTTTCTTCACCCCACCCTATAACCACATATAACCCATTCCACGTGAAAATGGTATGTGCAATCACAATTAACACCCCTGGACATTTGTCCTGTTGGGTCATATATATTTGCATGTCCGTTGATGCATCTGCCCTGTTCATACATCCAAACCTGATGGCCTGTTGCCATCAATCAACCCTGCATGTTGTTGGACTGTGTATTGCTGTTCAAATTATGCATGTGTTATGCTCGCTGTTGAATGTTGTGAATATCTGGGTGTTTGGTTAATGGGAATACTAATGCATGCTGTTACAACTAATTGTGAGTGGTATTATATGTCACTAACCCAAACTGTCATGACATAATGCAAAACATAGGACGACAGGGAAGGCAGGTTCCAGCAGACCCACCTCTCCCACCTCAGCTGGCAAGTGCACCTGGCACTAGTGCCCAGTCTGGACCCTCCTCCGGTGGCCCTGTGCCACCTGCGGGTGGAAGCACTGCAGGGGATGGGGCTCACCCCCCTCTGCAAGTGTGGCCAGAGGAGAACCACCACTCACCCTCTGTAGCGTCTGGACTGTGGTGCGTAGGGAGATCCGGGACTCTGTTCTCGAGCCCCTACGCAGCTTGAGGCACAGGTGGCACAACTTATGGGCATGCCTGTTGCCCGGCCTACACAGCCCCCAGCACAGCCCCATCCTGGGCAGTGAAGGAACAGTGGCAACTGCCTATGGGTGGGCATATCAGTTCCACTGTTGCCATCTGTGGGCTCATGGGCTCTGGATATCCAAACCTCCATCCCCGTCAATTGTGTAACCCCCCACACGTGTCATACACCGCCCCTGTATGCGTCTTGTTTGTCTTGTCTGTTTACCTACCCAACCTACCTCCCCAGCTATACCGACTTCCTTCACCTGACATACCACTCTCACCTGAAAAAAAATAAATAAATAAAAAAGGGCACTCTGTACCCACAAAAAAATTGCGCCCCATACATAGCTGCCCATTCCGCACACATGTCTGCTGGACATGGAAACTATCAATGACAATTGGCTGTACAACAAGTATTATTGTTGTCCTGACACCTCTTTCAGGGGTGGAAGGTTTCAAATGTCACACCAAATTACATACATATGCACAGCTGTTGCTGATGAAGAAATGGGCAGCTATGGGCCTTACCTACATCCCTCCTGCAAATCCCAAGCTTGTTTCCCTACTGTCTTACCCTCTTTGTGACCCCTTTTTCACCACTTTCCTGTCTCCCCATTTTCATTTCTTTCAAAGAAAATAGCGCGGGTGTGCGCCAGAGTAAGCACTGTTAAGCGGTTGTAAGCAGGTGTGCGCGTGTGTGCGCGGAGCTAACCACCAGTGCGCATGCGTGAGCTCCGCGCAAACCAGCGCTAACCTGGTTACAACTGCTTAAAAGTGCCTTAGTCACTTTGATTGACAGGTCCTGTAGTCAGTTCAAAAGCAAAATAAAATCCCACTGTCAGTCCCGAACCCAGGAAACAGTAGTCTGTATGACCTACCACTAAGCCATGACTCTTATACAAAAGCATTGTGCTAAAATAAATATAACATGTAATAGTAGGGATGAATGTAAAGGGAATATAGGATGTGTAGTACACAAAGCATGTCATTTAGAATTACTGTCAAAACTACTGGATTCCCATAATAGTAGTGTGTGAACAGAAACAGCCATGCTAGTTGGTAGCTTGTAGGTAATAATGTCAGTTAATGTACATATATAAATGTATGCATATTTACATATATATATATATATATATATATATATAAATATATATCTATATTTAGTTGTAGGTGTCATTGTGTATACACACTTACTACAGGGAACAGGAGAGAGGAATGGAGAAATGTGAATCTACAACACAGCCTGAATCATGAGAGAGATACTAACCTTTACACTCACAGAACAGTGTCCACAGCATACCAGCATGGTCCCCGCCCTTACAATCTGAAAGGGCAATGCCTATCTCACATACCCTTTTATAGCACTGTCCTGAAATCACAGTGAGAACTGCAATCAGTACACAACTGGCTGCATGCAATTAGCAAATGCTGGCTTACAATTGGTGCAGAGGCCATCACATGGACCTTAGTGGTGTGGGACCACTGTTGCTGTATGCCAGTGTCCAGGTACATATCCTGTAGTATGGCCAAGATTAATGATCAGTCTTATATGCGGTTGTATGTCCTCTTGGAGTGCATGTAGCACACATCCAGGGATACCATCAGGTCACAGTGATGCTGTGTGTTCTGCTTTGCTGAGGGCGGCCCTCACCTGGACATGTGAGATGATAGGGAGGTTGCATACAGCTGTGATACGTATTTCAACTGGTGGGGGAGAAGGAGGGGGGATACGTGCACCAAACCTGTCTGCAAGAATGTTGCCAATATCTGTGTGTTTGGTGAATGTTAAGTAGGTGTGTATTAACGCAGAGCATATCTGAGGCATTTGGTCCATATGTGTAACATAACTGAAGAAGGCCTTGTGGTTATCCATAGTGTTTGTGGCCATTTCCCTCCCAGAGTAGGCCGTGGCCATTGTTATGAGAGACCGTAGCGTAGTACCAGTGCTGACCACAGATGCCTTCCCTTAATGTGAATCTGCTCTGTCCTGCAGTAGCCTCCTGCTATTGTTATACAATCTGCCTCTGTCTGGGGTCCACCGGACAGGATGCCTAACCTTTGTGCATAGGGTCTGGGTTAGAAATGTGTGTGCAAGTTCCATGCAATCTGTGGCATGTCCGTGGTAAGCATTTGCAAAGGGGTCAGCAGTGTGGGTTGTGGCTTCCACTGGCCCAGTGTGCTGCATGGATACCATCTCAGTCCTAACAAGTGAATAACTGTCTAATCACATACATATCAAAGTAGTCTACTGTGCTGGTCGTGGTGGTGGGATATGTATATCCAGGCCGAGTAACCTGTGTCCACATTACACTAGTGGATGGCGTCCCACATACAGTACCTTGGGATGAACCCCCAGAGTGAGGTTGTGCATTGGACCTGTCAGTGTGTGCTGACCGATGGGACATGCTACTATGTTGTGTGGAATGTGGCAGGTCCTGTTGCACAGGTGTTGGCTGAGCACTGATATCTGGCCATGTACTTGTGTATCCATCACGACACACACACATGCAACATATGGGAGTAGTAGTATATCACTACACATGAGTATCATGTATAGTATGTGTGCCATATATTGCTGACATAGTCTGCTGATATCCTGTTTGTGTTCTCTTCCAGGGAGATGGCGCGTCAGCATAATCCCGCCTACTCTGCAGCGGAAGATGAGGAGATACACCAGAGCCTGGTGCGGGAGTATGACATACTGTTTTCCCACACCAGTCAGAATCAGCAGGAGAGGGCTGCACTGTGGCAAGACCTTGTCCGTAGGGTAAATGACATTGGCACGCATAATAGGACATATGAGCAGGTACGACATCACTGCAGTGATTTAATCAGAAGTGTCCATCAGCATGCGTCGGATATCCACAGGCAACAGGTTGCCACAGGAGGTGGGGTGGCCACACACCCCCCCCTCACCAGACTGGAGGGGCTACTCCTAAGTGTTGTGGCTCCAGCCCCGGAACAGCAACAGCAGTACACCTGCATCATGATGGAGGCTGGATCCACACAGCAGCACGACATGGAGCGTGCAGGTAATATGCCATATGTACACTTGACTGTTCTGTACACTGTTAGTTTATGCATGTGTAAGGTGTGTCCGTGGTATGTATCTGTCATCATAGTATGTAATTGTGCATGTGTGATATTGGCAATATCAGCAGCTGACGTGTGAAAGGCAACTGGTGTACTACTGCACTGTATCATATGCAGTATCAATGGCACAGTTGTGCCCACTGACATTAATCTCATCATTTCTGCAGGTCCCTCCGGGGTTACAGCAAGGCAGGCCATCCATGCTGGTGAGTGTTTTTAACAATACCTATAATAGTCCTGATAGTGTTAGTAACACTAGTGTAACTCAGTAGTGCTCTGTGTGTATACTGCAGGATGTGCATGTGTGCATGTGTGCAGGTGTGCCTGTGCCCATGTGTGCATGTGTGCATGTGTGCAGGTGTGCCTGTGTCCATGTGTGCATGTGTGCCTGTGTCCACGTGTGCATGTGTGCATGTGTGCCTGTGTCCACGTGTGCATGTGTGCATGTGTGCATGTGTACACGTGACCACGTGTGCATGTGTGCATGTGTGCATGTGTCCATGTGTGCATGTGACCACGTGTGCATGTGTGCATGTGTGCATGTGTCCATGTGTGCATGTGTCCACGTGTGCATGTGTGCATGTGTGCATGTATCCACGTGTGCATGTCTGCATGTGTGCCTGTGTCCATGTGTGTATGTGTGCCTGTGTCCATGTGTGCATGTGTGCATGTGTCCATGTGTGCATGTGTGCATAAGTGCATCACTGGTAACAATGTGTGGACACTGTAAACTGTGTTTCCTGTCTTCCTCCCACAGGTTCTGGTGCTGCTCTGGTGTCCTGCAGCAGGGAACCTGAATCTGGTGCCACAGGTACTGGTAATGATGATATCTGTGTAATGGTACAGGAAGGTGTGTCAGGGTCCGCCATTGGTCAGCCAATTGACAGTACACAGCTGTCAACCCCATCATTGCGCACAGTCATCCTTCCAGTACATCCTTTGTCACCATTATCCCTAGGTGATGGACAGGATACAGTGGGCATTGACCAGGGTAATGTGGTACCTGTGGCACATGCGTCCCCACACAGCAGCCATGGGCAGGGTACTGCGATGGTACCACACAGACAGTTGCCCATGGGTTCTCGTGGGAGCATCCATGGGCGTACTGCCTCTGGCAGATGTGCCCAAAGAGGTCTGTCAACCTCAGCTATGTTTTGGGCTGTCATGCAGGCACAGTCGCGTATGGAAAGGTACACCAGACAGGGTCTGAGGGAGCTGAGAGCATGTCGCACAGCCATGACTGACAGTATGCGTGACATCGCGGATGCTATCCATAATTTCACCGATGTCATAGACAGACATTGTGGGGACATATTACAGCAGTTCCACAACCAAATGTCCATGAGCCAGGGCAATGGTGGGCGTTTGCGGCGTCGATGTGGCCGTATGCCAGCAACAGCAGCAGCTGGCAGTCGGCGCAGATGACAACAGGCCAGTGCATGCCCCCATAGTGCCAGCAGCAGCCCCAGCAATGCTGGGTCTGTGCTGTCATCGGAACGCCCCAGGAGACCACGTGCACGTGGCTCTGGACAGTCCCAACAGGGACCTGTGTCCAGTCAACACACTCCCGCTTCTGATGACAGTACCTAGTCTGGCTTAGTACTGGATACGGTCCGTAGCACCCCTGCCAGGCACAGGTACCGTGTCCGTGCCCACAGACACTGATCTGTATGACCTGCCAGGTGCAGTCTGTGGCTGTCCACAAACCCCTGTATATGGCAGCCATGAGGTGGAACTGTGTGCGTGCATACACACATGTGAAATGTTAACACCTAGGGTGACCACATACACGCACACACTGCACTAACAGTGCCCCACCCTGTACTGCTGCCCCTCACCAACACACATACACACACATGTCAATTGGTGGTATCAGTGGCAGACTCAGGCATACCTAATTCACACCCTGTGCATATGATGACACTGTGCCACCTCCTGCAATCTCCAACATCATTGCGGGAACAGGTAAACACGTTGCTGATGCACAGGGTGACTACATAGAAGTGTATTAGTAGTATCATGTTGGTAACAGTACAGTGTGCTGATATGACTGTGTGTATATCCCAGCATGCCTGATGCAGTAACCGTATGAATGTCCTGAATTGTCATCTGCACCCATAATACGTACCAAAGTGTAACAGCTGCACATAATTGCATGCTGGTGATAAGGATGTCAACAGATAGCCGCATACATGGGTAGCACAGGGGGGAAGCTAACGCAAGTAGGGATATGCAATGGTGGACATGTACAGTAATGGTGTCAAGTTGCCCACAATGACTATGCAATGTGGATGTTTGCGCATGTTGATATGTGTGCAGTACCAATGTAATCCAAATCACAATTAACTATGACATAATATCAGTTCTACCATGGGCATCTGCGCTGTGTATTCCTGGGTACTTGTTGATAGCGCCTACATATTTGCATTGTTACTTACTGTTAGTGTTACCCCTTCTTTGTTGTACAATGCACTACTTCCAGCCCTGCTTACTGTAGCTTTGTTTGCATGCATGTTCGCTTGGGGTTCCCTGGAACACTGCTTACACCTGCAATGCAGAGTTACAGTGCTTCTGTGGACTCCTAGTGACATCTGCATAGCGTACGATACGTATGTCAAGTTTACACATGACAGAACGTCACTGTCTGTCCTGTTCGCATGTACATTGCCTGTGACACATTGCACATGTCTTACCTGGCATTTACCCACGTGTGCAGTCATATATGCCAGTGCTATGAAACAGTAGCAGTACACCCACACATACACACCTTCAGTATGTTGTTCCCCATTGGCCCTATGTGTTGGTACTCACCATGGCAATCACACTACTAGGGTAGCATGTGCAAAGATAACCTGTGAATCACCTCTATGGTCCAGTTGTGGTTTATGTTAGTCATGTGGCAATGTCACAGCTGCCACATGCATGCAGTCAGCCATCACCCTTGGCCAGGAACGTACAACACATGTGTGGGATGCCACCACACAGCCAGTCTGGGGACTGAGCTCTCTGAACCCAGTAATGCCATACCCTGTCAGGTGGCATGTCATATTACAGTGACTACAATACAAGTCAGACATAGACATGCACTGACAGCATGCTGAACACACTGGGGCATACGTGGGGACTCAGAATAGCATCCTGCCTGAGCATCACACACCTCCACAGCTGGCACACAGGCATATGTTCCGTCGGAACAGAGCACATGCCACACATGGCACACACATCCCGTGTGCCACACACTCACAGCCTGTAGGGCTACACAACACACCTGCTACAGACGTGTCAGGTACCTGTCTTGGGTGCTGCACTGGGGTCCCGCTCAACAGGCTGTATCTGGTTAAGGTCACAGTGATATGCCTCAGGGGCACTATGGTCCACCACAGAACACATGCATACAGGTCAGTCAGAGGCATGGACACATATGACTCACTCATTGACCATGCCACTATGGCTGACCTGAGACATACCTCCCTGGACTACATGATAGGGAACATAGAATGGATCTCTCAGCATGTGGCATGGGCCAGTATGAGCCTGATCTTGGTTGCCAACATACCCTCACCAGGTATGCTACCACTATATGTAGGAAGGGTGTTGTATGTCTACATTCTGCTCAGTCTCCAATGTCATTCATAGGGTATCTGCTGGCTGTCAACGTGTGCTTACATGCTAGGGAAGCCACAATGATGTGCAAGGGTCATCTTGCACGTGACACCCATGGCCCGATGTATATTGGCAAAGCTCCTTGATACACACATACTGCCTTATGCTGCAGGACACGGATTACATAGCCACCTCCGTGGGTATCACACAGGTTAGGACACTAACAGTGCTGCTACACAACACCAGCAGTGTACACCGCAAGATGCATGCACTGGACACTGTCCTCAGCACGGTGAACTGCAATGTCTGTGCAGTACCAGAGTCCTGATTCATGGCTCACAGGTGTTACCCATCACTGACAGGTTATGCCTCTTACCATGCCTGTCGTCCCCTACACATGTAACACACATGGACAGGGGGGTGGTATCCCAAGGCACCACAGATACACACACCTCCAGGTTGTTGGCACAGCACAAAGCATCAGGGCCTAATCATGTGCAGCTAACAGTGTGTCGGACTGCCATCTGGTTCATAGCCTGGCACACACAACCCTCCCATACACAGGAAGACCACCTATCCTCCATAACAACACTGGCAATATGACAGTCTCAAGAACTGTCTTTATATGGCTGGACTGCATCCAGCCAAACATTGTGCGTGAGCATTACTGTAGCTACAACACACTAGTTGAAGGGTTCACAGCATGTGGTCACTGAATTGCAGTGGAATGACATGTTACCACTCCCACAACAGGTGGGAACATGCAGCACCTGTACATCGACTACATGTAGACTATATGGCCCAGACCAGATGTGTATCCCCTGCTGTAGGTATTTTACCATATACACCCACACTGTATAGACGCATACCACGTGTGGACCCTACACAGTAAGACACAGTCATATTGGTATACATTGCAAATACCATTTATCCACTCGAGGCATGTGTCAGACATGGTAACTACTGCAGGTCACAGGTATTTATGTGTATGTGTCACACACATACATCATGTGTGCAATGCCATTGCTGGTTTAGGCAATGGCATGCATTGTTATGTACAAAGACCCACACAAGGTCATAATTTGTGACACAACCACACGTGGCAGTTGTGGGTTACCAAAACATACCTATCTGTACTCTGACAATGGTAATAGACCCAGTAGCAGAGCGCACTATTGGCATTACTGGCCAACTAGCCCTCTTTGGCTGTGCTGATAGTGTGGTGACATCCCCTGTGTTTACTGGGGGAATATGCAGCATCTGGTGTATTGTAGTATTTGCGAAAAGGGTTGGTTCTCTCACACTTGCATTTACACACATCCTACTACTCCCACACACACACACGCTTGCCATTTGCAGGATTCATACCCCTACCTAACTAAGTCACGACACGTGAAAGAGATGCATTAGTAAAGCGCACTATTCGGATTACTAGATAGTTCTTCTTCTCTGGCTGTACTTATAGGGTGCTGACATCATCAGTATTTTGAAAGGGTAATGTGCATCAGGTAGTGTGATCTCCTGATTGCCAAAACTAACATGTTTTTCATACGGAAATGCACACACACAAACACCCCACATCCAAACACACACACACACACTTGCAGGTTTCAAACCCTTACCTAAATATGTAATGGCACTTGAGAGTGATGCTGTAGCAGGTTGCGCTATTCTGAGTATTGGCAGATGTCTCTTCTCCAGCTGTATGTATAGGGTGCTGTCATCATCACTGTTTGGAAAGGGTAATGTGCATCATGTAGTGTGATCTCCTGATTTCAAAAAAACACATGTTTTTCATACAGAAATGCACACACATAGAGTCCCCACATCCAAACACACACACACGCCATTTACAGGTTTCAAACTCTTACCTAACTATATTATGACACTCAGGAGAGATGCATTAGTAGAGTGCGCTATTCAAATTACTGGGAGGTTTCCCTTCTCCTGCTGTACTTATAGGGTGCTGACATCATCAGTGTTTAGAAAGGGGAATGTGCATCCTGTCGTGTGTTCTCCTAGTTGCCAAAAGGGATATTTCCTTCATACAGACTTGCATACACACTAGCCCCCTCCACACACACTGAGCATTTGCAGGATTCAAACCCTTACCTAACTATGTTATGCCACTCGAGATGGACGCATTAGCAGAGCGCGCTATTCGCATTACTGGGTGGCTTCCCTTCTCCTGCTGTACTTATAGGGTGCTGACATCATCAGTGTTTAGAAAGGGGAATGTGCATCCTGTAGTGTGTTCTCCTAGTTGCCAAAAGGGACATTTCCCTCACACAAAATTGCACGCACACTGACCCCTCTCATACAAACACACACACTTGCAGGATTCAAACCACTACTTAACTATGTTATGACACTTGAGACGGACGCATTAGCAGATCGTGCTATTTGCATTACTGGGAGGATTCCCTTCTCCTGCTGTACTTATAGGGTGCCGACATCATCAGTGTTTAGAAAGGGGAATGTGCATCCTGTAGTGTGTTCTCCTAGTTGGCAAAATGGATATTTCTTTCATACAGTCTTGAACACACACTAACCCCCTCCACACACACTGAGCATTTACAGGATTCAAACCCCTACCTAACTATGTTATGACACTTGAGACGGACGCATTAGCAGAGCACGCTATTCGCATTACTGGGAACTTTCCCTTCTCCTGTTGTACTTATAGGGTGCTGACATCATCAGTGTTTAGAAAGGGGAATATGCATCCTGTAGTGTGTTTTCCCAGTTGCCAAAAGAGACATTTCTCTCTCACAGCCTTTCACACACATAAACCCCACTCATCCACCCACACAAACTGAGCATTTTCAGGATTCAAACCCCTACCTAACTATATTATGACATTTGAGGGAGACGCATTAGCAGAGCGCACTATCCGAATTACTGGGCATCTGTTCTGCACCTGCAGTATTTATAGGGTGCTGACATCTTTATTTCTACAGAGGTATGTACATGTAGTACTACCTGTCAGGTGGGGGATAGCATAAATATGCATTTGCAGCCACCTACGTCAGGGTCATATATGCACATCACATTGGCAGGTTATGTTCTATACCATGCTTTGTGACCACAGGACCTGTAACACACAACACAACCAGTCCAGAACACCACACATACATCCAGGACACACACTTAGCTTCCCTGGGAACAGTGCCGGGATATGCAGGTGTTCACATACACCATTCCAGTTGTTAACATCAGGTACAGGCATATTGTGTGTGAGAACTACTCAGGCCTCTACCACTTTACCCTACAGCCACTACAATTTGTGGGTCCATGTGCTATGGCAGAACCACACACCACAGCCACATGGGGGAATACATATTGCACATGTCCATCTGCAACATGGGTAGTCATTGTTCCACACCAGAGGTAGACCACCATTGTTGATATCTGACCATACCCACCTTTCCCTGGACATCCATATCCCATCTCCACCCCCAGGCAAGGTTGTCACTGCACACAAACTGTATTTAGCACAAGTAAACTCTACACTTGTGAAGACTGGGGTGGACGACTTCAGAGGACCCATGCTGGAGGACTATACTGGCCACTCAGCATAATCCTTGACAATTGCATTCTATGAGCATGTGTACGGTTTGCATTGATCATGCTATCCCACATATACCCATGACTGGTCCACAACAAGACACCTGTCAGCTGTACACCGGCCATATATGAGCCGTACAACAGACAGAGTGAGCTAATACATTGCAGAGCTGTAGCCCACAGAGGGAGGACATCTGTGAACAGTTCCGGCATGGCACTTCATTCACACATAATCATTACAACACAGTGTTGACAGTGGAATTTTCCAGAGAATGCAGATAGGGCTCCCCTCAGTCTGTTATTGATGGACAACTACTGTCAGAGATCCTCAGCAACCCTCTGCCAGCACACACCGACAACATGGCTGTGGCTTAGCACATTCAATCCCTGGGACCTCCACGGTGCCCCTGCTTGACAGAGGCACAGCTCACTAGCCCCACATGTTGCCTTCTGTGACCTACTTTACAGTGGCACAGTAGCCTACTGTACTGGGGATGCAGATGCCAAGCACACTCTGGCTGAGCTGTCATTCCCTAGGGCAGCAAGCCTAGTATTGACCTCTACACCCATATGTTCAATTGTCAGATGCACAATATTTGTTGCGCTGTTCTACTGTTTGCAGGTCTTTATTGCCATAGCATTCCCTGTTCCTATGACCAACTTGTGTATCTGTGGAAGATGTTTGCATATGACGGCGATCCACTATATCACTTATGTCTCTATAGTCATTTACTGTGTGCACTGGGCAGATTGCTGTGTTGTGGTTGGTTCCTGGACTGACACGTACAAATACCAGATATGTGTGGCCAACTGCTAAATGGAGATATGGCCTAAGTGTGTGAGCATGCCCAGTTCAGCCTTTCCATGGCATGTTGTCTGACATATGCCTCATTTATCAAAGTGTGCAAGCATGCCCAGTGTGAGCTTTCCATATGTTGCACTCTGAAGTCCACCACATATTTGGGTGTGTGTGAACTTCAACAATATCTCACGTTTATGGTTGTGTGTTGGGTGTCATGTTGTGTACTAACTGGCCAACTGCTTCATGTCTGCCACAACAGGGATTATACTGTGCCTGCAGGGATTGCATAGGATACTTTGCAGACAGTTCTCAACATGCTTTCATAATGACCTAACACTGTAGTACCGTATAGTGTACTGGTTCAATACTTTCACTGTGGTGGACAGTATCATGGCCTTTAGTCCTATGACTGCTTGACATCTTCATAGTGAGCACAACAGACTGTGTAGGGGCCAGTTGTGCACATATGACCATGTTGCATTATGTTCAGATATGGACTACCTACACCAGGCTCGTCCAACATTGCTAGTGTATTCCACAACATGGGTGGACATTGGCAAACACTAGCGATGTTCCCTAGGCCATTTCTGATGCTAGTCACAGGGTGTGTTTGTCCTTCGACACACATTGTAACTGGAGTTTGCCATGTCATATGTCATGGCTAGTATACTGTGCCTCCGTCTACCTCTGACATAACAGTGATACCCAGGGTTAGCCTACCATCTCCCATCCACTCATCAGGATTCCTCTTGAGGGGTGTCGATAAGTGACTCTCTGGCTGACCTGTACCAGGAGTTTACTGAAGAGTGGGGGTGCCTTCTGTGTTATGGATCATTCTGTACAGCTTGTCCTATGTATGTCAGTGCTGGGGTTCAGGTCTCTCATGTGCATAGCTCACTGCCATTCAGATTGTACAAGGTGCAGCATGTTCATTGATTGCAGGTTGGACATGGCTTCATACATCAGGCACAGCTTGCCTGTAGCTGGGCAGTATGGCAGTGTGTGGGGCTGCAGTTTGTTTACTCAGGCAACACATGGCAATTGTTCATGCTCTTTGCTACTCCTGGTGGGGTACTGTTGTGGACTTTACAGTTGATGGAGGTGTCTGCTGCGGTATATCCCACAGGGGCTATTGTAGTCAATTGTGACGCTGATGGAGGATGACTGCAGAGCCACAGTGACTTCCCCTTATCTACATTTGCCAACCTTCATGTTTGGGTGGGTATATAGTATATGTTTCTGCGAACACTACAGCCACATGTTTGTCCAGTGCAGGATATCTATCACCTTTTGTACCCAGGTCTCACATTACATGTTAGGTACGTCATGGGTTAACACCTGTGTGGTAATTTGTGGGCACTTACTGTATATCCACGGTGGTTGTCTATACACAGTTCTGCAATTAGCTTGCTGACATGGCTATGGCTCCAGTTGTCTGTTTGTAGGTGGCCCTTTTGTGGGTTGCTTGTGTCAGCTGGGGGTCGGATATGGTGGGCTGTTTGTACTCCTCTGCATACATGTTCAGTCACAGTCCTTCCATGTTGGCCTATACCTATGGGACATATATACAGAACAGGGGGGGGGGCAAGACCAGGCCTTGTGGGATGCCACTCATATCTGCTTTGTAGTCTGACATGGATGCGGCATGTCTGACCATGTCAGTTCTGTCCTTGGTCTGGTTTGCAACCCCTCTACTGACATAGGGGTATATATTTAAGCTGGTGAACATATCCATACTGAACTCGTACGGTATTGTCTAGAAGCATGTGCACGGTCCAGCTACGCTGTGTGGACCACATTGCCCTCATCAATGACCTTGATGACTGCTTCAAATGGGTCAAACATGTTTAGGGGCAGGATCTGCAATTACGACAGCCACACGGTGTAGGGTCCAGTATCAGTAGGTCCACAATAGCCTTCTGTCTGCGGTACATACTGATCCTTTCCATAGCTGTGCAGACCAAGCTTGTCAGGATCCTGGGGTGGTAGTTTTCAGTATCCATTCAGGCAACACCTTTGTTGTGATGGACCACTGTTGTTGTACACTGCTCTTTGGGTACATATCTTGTGGTAAGGCTGACATTGGGCAGTAGTGTGATTTGGCATTCCATTATTCTTGGAGTCCATGTTGGCCTCAGCCCAGGACACCATCACATACCTTTGCTGCTGTGTGTTTTGCTTTGCAGATGATGGCTGTTACCTCAGCATCTGCAATGTCAGGGGACCAGCAGTCTGCTGGGATAGATATTTTGCACTCTGGGGGGGGGGGGCGGTGTTTGCACTGCACTTGTCAGGTTGTATGTTCGCAATATGTGTGTGTGTGTTTGGTATGTTGTTTGTAATATCTGTGTGATTCGGAGCATATCTGTGGATGCCCAACATGGTTCCTACCATCGGTTGGGTAAGCCTTGTGATTATCCTTAGTGTCCTGTACATTTTGTATCTTCATAGGTTCATGGGTTCATACTAGACTATACACCCTAGGGCATTAGTAAGCCTAGCCAGAGTGTGTGTGTCTTTCGCCACCCCTTGCTATGTTCTATTATGGCCATTTATGGATTTCTTCACTGTGCCTCTGTCTGGTCGTGACACAGTGAAGACCCCCAGTATACATGTACGATCATCCATCCACTTGGCAATATTCCTGTTGAGGGGTGTCAGTGAGGGGCTCTGCCTAACATGGATTGGGATCCTGTTTCTGGGTGTGGGGAGCCTCTGGGTTATGTATCTGTCCCTCCAGCACATTATGTGTTGAGGCGGACATCTGTCACTCTCACAGCTCCAATGGCTTTGATTTCCTGTGGTGGAGCATGTCCATTACTCCTGTGTTGGACATGGCCTTGTACAACAGATATACAATGCCTCTGTGTAGGCAGTCTGTGACTGCATTCAGCTGGGGTGTCTACAGCCAGGCAGCATATGACATATATTTCACACCCTTTATCCTGTTGGTGGGGTAACTATGTGGTCTTCCGAACCGCTGCAGGTGTCACGTACGGTACATCCCATATGAGTCATTGTACTAGATTATGGGTCTGATAAGGGAACAGTACAGTGGCACAGTGACCTCTGTTGATGTAGATGTGAATCCTTTCATGATACGGTGTCCAATATCAACAATCTTCCTAGCCACATTGGCATTGTGAGTGTCACATGACAGATTACTGTCGACTTGTGTCCCTAGGTCCCTGATTACTCCTTGCATACATAATGGTTTGCCACCTATGTGGTAATTTGTGTGTACCTTGTCTGGTATCTGGTGGGACATTCATACTGTCCAGTGTCTTCAGGATGTCTGGGTGGAGTTCTTGTGTGTGAGAGTGTGGTCTGTCGCATGCTACAGACTGTACAGCAGTTTGACTACACTTAGGTGCACATGGGTGGTCTCCGCTGCTTTGTGCATTGTCAGTTACCTGGCCATATGGGTGTCTGTGCTGCATATGGATACTCCCCCTCCTTTGATGTTTTGGTACAGGTGTTGGGGCCATAACACATGATATGTGGTATAACCTAGTAGTGCTGGTGTGCTATCACTAGGCTTGCAGCAGGCTTCTGTCACTGCACAGACATCGATGTTCTCCATAATGGGAAATGCCTCAGGGGCATGCATATTGCAGTTTACACATCTGGCATTGGTCAGCATTACCCTTATGTTTCCTACCACTTATGTTTTCTAGGGTGGTGGGTAGTCTTTTTGGCCTTGCCTACATATGGCTCTATGGAGGTGGCAAAGGCCTTATCCAGTATCCAGATACACAGGGGTAACAGGTGCAAGCCATCCCTGGAACAGCAGCATGGCTTGTCATGCTTGACATCTCAAGCAGACAGACATTAGACCCTCTTGGACTGACAGCTGTAACTGTGCCAGCTGTTAAACATGATCATTCTGTGTTTGTACTGTGGCATCATTCTTGGTGAGGGTTGGATGCTGCACACAGCCAGTGTCATACTGGCCTGGGGTACATACTCAGAGGGATCATCCATGTCTCTTTTCATGTTGACCAGGGAGGTACATCTCAGGTCATTCACACCAGCATGGACATTGAGTGCATCATATTTCTGCTTGCTTTGGGGTGACCTGCATACTTGTGTTATGTGGCATTTTGTGGCAGCCTACAGGCAGCTTACTCTACCCTTTCCCTTGTTCAGTCTGGTGAGTGGGACAGCAGTGTGTCTGCCTATACGGACACCTATTACAACTGTATCAGGCATGTTGTTTCTCCTTCTGGCCTGTGACTGTTTGGCACACCAGCTTTGTGTACTATTCATTGCGTGTGCTATGTTTGGAGGTTGTGGTTGCTTGTGATCTGCTTTGGAGGCTTCTATTGGTGTGGTGTGTTTGTAATTAAGGCCTCCAGGAATATTTTTCTGTGTTTATGTGTTTGGTTTACAGTTGTGGTAGGTCTATGTGGGACTGAGTTTGTGGTGTATGTGGTTACCTTCTCCTCCTGACTAGTTTTGACAGTACTGAGTTGGTGGAGCTCAACCTCTGGTTTGGATACATGGTTGCATCTGTCACATATATTTGTATTTATTGGGGGGGTGTTGTGGTTGTCTGTGTACTTGGGACAGGTGTCACATTACCTCTGGATTCACAGATTATACTTGTTGTGGCTGGACTTAGTGGATTGTATGTGTGGACATATGTTATTGCCATACTACTGGTCAGTGATTACTTCCATTTTTATGTTTGCTCTATCATGTGGTAGCTTCCTCATTCTCTTGCATGGTTTGGTAATGGCTGGAGTCCAGCATGCCAGATGCCTGCGTGTATGGCATTGTGTGTTGTTGTTATTTGTGATTGCATACTCCAAGCATTCCTGGCTGTGTTCATGGAATGCCTGTATAACATGTTCTGTGGTGTGTCCCATATTCTGCACTTGCACAGGGCCTTTCGTGGATTCAACATCAGTTTGGAGGGCTGCAACCTATGCTTTACACATGTTTTTCACTGTGGTATTCTGGCCAGGGACTGGGGTCGGGATGTGTATATCCAGTGTGATTACTCTATGGTCTGGTCTTACCAGTGAGGGATACACTTCTCATCTTGCCATCCAGTACCCATGTTGCTGATTATCACATCCAGTATGCTTACCCCTCTTGTGGGAGTGGTACATTGTTCCTGGGCATTTTGGTGTATGGATTCTGGGTACTTTTCTCCTACTGTGTTGGTGCTAGTATAATGCTCCCGGTGTATGTCTGGGTATTTTCAGTCAAGCAATATAATGTGGTTTGGGGGGCTTGATATATTCATGTATTCCAACATAGGGCAGATGCAGTTCCTGGTATTAGGACAGTAGTCTGCAGCAGGCTATATACTGGGAGGCGGTTTTAGCCATTGGTATTTGACCATGGCTAATCCATGCTGCTTCTTGTTGTGGTACCAACATGGGGGTGTGGTTATCTTTGACATTTATTGCTAGTCTCCCTCCTTTTGTAGCTTGTTCCATGTTTTGTGGCTGTACAGCACAGTATGAGGTGTGACCTGGTAGTGTTAGGGTGCTGATGTGAGCCTTGACCCAGTTCTCTATTACAGGACTGGTATCTACATTCTCCATACTGTGTGCATTTACACTGCACACATCTTGCTGTTTAGACTTCTGGCATTGGGTAGCATTACATCTAGGTTCTTATCCCTTGTGGTACCTATGGAGGTGGGTTTGTGTTTTGAGACTTACCTATTCAGGGCATGCTGTGGGTACTGACAGCCTTTGCCAGTATCCACGGGGCATGGAAAGATAGGTGCACGCCACCCCTAGCAGGTGGTGCATCATGTCATGCTCCGCATGTCTTCCCAGCCTGAAGCACATTGGCTCCCCTTTGACTAACTGCATTACTTCAGCCAGTTATTGCACTTGATCATCCCATCGTCATTTTGTGGCTTCATGCTTGGTGAGGGTGGATGTTAGTCAGGGTGCTCAGGTGTGCATATAGTACATGGTGTTACATTACTTAACACATGTCATTCATGCCTCAGGTGGTGCTGCAGGGCTGCCTCTGTCGGATGCGCATATTACACTTCCCTGTACATGTTTGCGAGCAGGTCTTGTCATTTTAGGCATCCATGTTATTATTTGAGTGAGTCAGAGGGGGTATCATTCCTAGGGTTCCTACTGAGCCAGTGTATGTGCTATGCATTGCCTCTTTGCCAAGGCCAGGGCATACTGGGCACGCCTCCTTCTGCCTACTGGGACAGGCTCAGGTTGTTCCTCCTCCGAGTCACGCTCTGCCTGTGATGGCCTTGGCAATGGTGGGGGGCTGTTTGGCCCAGCCCTATGCTGGTCCTGCTGCAGCTGTTTTCGCAAGATCATATTATGTAGCATAGCACATACCATGACAATTTGGGTACATGTAGTTGGTGTGTACTGCAAGGCTCCAGCAGATGTGTCCAGACACTGGAACCGTGACTTGAGCAGCGCAAACACACGCTCTATTACATTATGTGTTTGTGCATGTGCCTCATTATGGCGTTCCTGTTCAGGTGTGTGTGCATTTCTGATGGGTGTCATCAGCCACGGCTCCAGTGCATAACCTGCATCCCCCACTTGGTGTCCGTGTGGGATGTCCCCATTGACAAATGTCTGGTACAGCTGCGTCAAATGCCAGATGTGGGAATCGTGGTAACTCCCAGGGCAGCCAGCACACACATTCATTATTATGCCCTGGGCATCACACATGACCTGGCTGTTGATGGAGGGGAAGCCCTTGTGGTTAATGTAGGCCCTACCCCGCTCACCGGCTGGTGCTTTGATGTGTATGTGCGTGCAGTCTATTGCACCCACTACCTCAGGGTATTCCGCTATTTGCTGGAAGAGACGCATATTGCTGGCCAATACCTCACGGGCATTGGGGAAATGTACATGATCACCGACATGTGCTGAAATGGCATCCAGGAACTGGTGCAGTACCCTGGAGGCTGATGCCTGTGATATCCCCATCATATCGCCAGTTGGTCTCTGGAAGGTACCTGTTGCTAGTATTCTTAGGCCAACACATACCTTGGTTTCCACTGGGATGGGTTCCCCTCTGTTGGTTCTGTGTGTGAGGCGTGGCCTGCACAGCTCAACAATTTGCTGCAGGAGCTCTCTGTCCACTCTATAGCGCTCTACTATCTCCAGCTCATGTAAACCATGGTAGGTGACCCTGGGCCTGTACACTCTTCTCCGTCTCCTCACTGTGGGTTGTCTGGCACCATCTGCATTGTCACCACCCTCAGCAAGTTGCCTATGTCTCATTATGACAGCTATGGCAGCCCCTAACATTTTTGCTCTGAGTGAAGCTTTTTCAGTTTTCACTTCTATTAGCTTACTCCTGTCTTGCAGTGTCTCTTAAGAGAAACATCCTGCACTACTGTTTGCAGAGTTTTAAGTGCTGGGCTGGGCTACTATTCTGCCTGTGTAATTGCCTGCTTCTAATTGTTTTCACCTGCTAGCTTCAGCAGTTATCCCTGCTAGCTTCCTATTAATTCTGTTGCTTCCTTTTTTCTTTCTGTTTCCTCAGGGGGGAGCAACATGCATACCAGCAGAAACACGCTCACAGTGGCTTACACGCGTGCACACGTGCTTACACGGTTCAGAATCTACTTATTTGGGTTAAAACGCGCGCACACCCGCACAAACACTGTTACACGTCTGCCAACAGCCTCCAACATGCTCAGCCTGCCCTACACGCATGCACACCAGTGCAAACAGTGTTAAACATCTCCCAACATGCTCCCACATGCTCAGTCTGCCTTACACGCGCGCGCACTGTCCTACTCGCGCTTCGCATGCCCAGCAAGAAACTTTGGTGTAAGTAACAGTGTACACCTTCCATTTCTTGACTTTCCCTGACTTATCTAGTGACACACCTCTTTCAATGATCTGTGTATGTCATCTATCATGTTACACTGACCTCCAATGAACTGCATTTCTTTCTGCCATTCCCCCCTGTGATGTCACCTATCTCCTACTCTATTCCTCCCCCTTATGTATCTCTTACACTACTCAGACTGTGCTCATTTGCTATGTGACTGTGAGATTCAGTATCCTAACCCTCATTTACATGAGATTGCCTACTAATGCTTAGTTACATGTCTTAGACTCAGCTTCCCCCCTTAGCAACCACTATACGGTGGCCATGTTGTTTTTGGTCTGCTGGTCCCTGCATTGTCATTCCATGTATTGCATGAAACCCACATTTGTGGGTTTATAACCTTCTTTTTTATGGTTTTATACAGCGCAGCCTGTTTGCGCGGGGCTGCGCTGGGTTTTTAATATTTTTGCATCGGGTTACCTTGCCAATGGCCACATATTTGGCCATTGGCATGCTGCCTGAGACATATGCACCCTTTATTTGGAGCTGACATGGCTCCGTTGTGGAATTTGCAGAAACGTACTCAGTTGTCAACTGAGTACATTTCTGCAGCTAAAACGTCTCTTACACGGACTGGTTTCTGCTTCATGGATCGCTAATATACCTCATTTGCATACCTTTCGGCTGCAAGTGAGGTATTTAGCATGTCCACGCCCAGTCCGTGTAAGAGACGTTTTAGCCGGTCTCTTACACGGAGTTTAGGGCTGTTCCTGGATCGCGAGGCTTGCATGGAGTGTTACACGTCTCTTACACTACGTGCAAGCCTTCGTGAATCCTGCCCAATGTTAAGATCTCTAAGGAGAAGCCACCTGCTTTCCAGACAGACAGAGAAGTAAAACCACATTCAAAAAAGTACTTCAGTTGAAAACAGGTGGAAAGGCAGACAAGCAGAAATGTCTGGAAGGTGAAACATTATAGAAGAGTAAGAACAGCCCAAATACAATAATTCACACAAATAATCTAGAACCAGAGGAAAATGGTCCTTAAAAGGTCTTGGTTCTTATGAAGGCACCAACTAGAAAGTCTTCTCCACTTACTCAAATTTCATCAGCTTTGCAGAACTGTCATGAAGAATGAAAACCAAAACAAATATCATAAAGAAAACTGTCTGCCAGGAAAATACAGATCTAATTAAAATGAATTGTATCCAGAACAGTATATAAAGGCTACAAAGGAGTGTCCAGACTTTACTAAATACATATATACTACAGGTGACAAACCACTCAGATGTCTGTACCATCAGCAAAACTGTACAGACTTAAGATCCCCTCAATGCCATCTTTTCACCACGTTCAAACCCTGAGTATCCTAAGTCTTTACAATCCTAGGAAAATGGAGCTACTACTCTATTGACTGAAGCAAAGACTATTGTGTTGGCTGTAGCACTTTCTCAGATACAATCAATACTGCAACAATTTCTATTGCAATTTTTATTTATTTACCAAATATAGACATAAATTATTACTGAAATATATCTGACCAAATTCAAACCATCTCATTTTATAAGAAGGTAGAAGGTTTATTAGCAGTACATAGCCCATCACTAACATGTACTTTCACTACATTAGAACAATTTACTTCTAGGTGTCTGATATGCTTTAAGAAAGCCTTTCTTACTAGGGTGCATGGAACCATATTTTGGTCAGCATCAGGGTCATCTGTAATTTGGCATATAGCTGCTAACTTTGACTTGTTTGGGGAGTCCTAACTCACAAAGCCCTATCTCAGTATAAGACATAACTAGTGATGGATATACTTATTGTCTTTAATCTGATAAACTAGGTTCTTAAACTGGCAGGAGGATATACACAAAGTGAAAAGGAAACGTTATAGAATTAAACTTATGGGAGGGGAGGTATATTCTAAAGGGCATGCAGGAGTTACTTATTGGCAGATAATGTGGTGTCCAGATGAAATGTAATACCTCAGAAGTTAAATACATGTAAGAGATACAAGATATTTAAATTTATAAAGATTAACTAAAATATCAAAAGAGTAGTGGGAAGTTATCAAGTGGGGACATTAAGGAGTTAAGTAATAGTAAGGACAATTGCTTCTCAGCTGGACTGACTTAATTACCAGAATGTTGCTTGTTAGTAAATTTATAGTAGTGGAAAAGCATTGACTGTATAGTTGTACACATTTATTTTGAACATGTTGTACCCTTCTCAGTTGGAAGCATTTTGTTACTCTAAGTGTTACTGTCTGTAACTGTGAACTGATGTGGGTACATTATTCGAGTGAACAAGACCATGAAGTAATTAAAATAATACAAATGACAAGGATACCTTTAATAGATATTATCTTATATATTTTTCTTGTACCTTGGATATGTGATATAATTTAACTTCTTTATATTCACCTTAGCTTTCTTGTTTAAAAAAGTAACATACATTAGAGCTACCCTTTAGTTTTCAGGAAATAACATACAATCCTGTGAAAATAGTCCATCTCTGGAAAGTGTCGGTTTTCTTGCTAATTGTTCACTGTGTAGAACTCCTTCAGAATTCAGAGTAAGATATTTTGTACAATTCCTGATATGCTGGCTTTCAAAGAGTTAAAGAACTATAAAAATAACAATGTGTTCTGTTGGAAAGTGTGTTTTTTTATATGTATGAAGTAAATAGTTTTAGTTATAATGCTGGCAATAATAATTTACACCGACAACAGGCAGGACTGGAGTGTGCCAAAAACTTTTGTAGTAAATGCCATTAACTTTGTTAGAAATGTTAATTCAGCTTGAATACTTGATATGAGACTTTGAAGTAAATCTTATTGGTTGTAAACACTTTTTTATATTTTTGTTATCTTTTGGTGTGTGTGTGTGTGTGTGTGTGTGTGTGCGTATTTTTTATTAAAAGGTTATTGCCCTTCTTTGATGGATCTCTTAAATAAAGACAGCACTGCACTGTGCTACTTGATCTGGGTCTGACATCTGTTACTGTTATTCTAAGCCAGCTGGAATAGCATGCTACCAGCTTGGGTCTCTTAAGTCTTACCACTGCTGAGTTTCCCATCTGTAATCTTTTATCAGCATGGATCTAAAAAATACTTCCTCCGTTGTGGCCCTAGATTATGATAACACCTTGTTGGTAGTCTCATAGATGTGCATGTATGCTAATTGCTGCCTAATTTTGAACTTGGATTCCGTAAATACTTTTCCCATCTCCATGCTGAAGAGGAAACATGCCATGTGTAAAATATTCTTCACAGAAAATGCCCTGCCACTTCCATGCTGCACTCAAATATAGCTAAGATGTGCAATCGATTTTTATTTCCCGGAATGGACACATTTTAAAAGAATGAGTTTATGGCAAATCTTGCTTTAAAAACAGGTACACGTCTGTAAAAAATCTAGACAATATTTTGTTTTAATTTTATTTACTGGATTAGCTCATCAAGTTTTTCTTTCCTAGGGTGATTTGTAAACCCTGTCTAGTTAAAAGACTTATTCAGTGTCATCCAGTTTGCAAAAACATACTTTGTGAATCAAAATCAGGGCTGCTAGAGAAAGGCTGTTATTAGTTCAGAATATTAAATCTCAGTGCTAAACTGCAGGGTGGATGTCATACTACATTTTAACCCTATGCTTTACTGGGAGGGACTTCCAGCTGCAATTGTTTAAAATGATGGGGTGAGAACCATAAAATATATATGTTCAGTAGTATATGATATGTGGGTGACAAAACCCTGGATATATAAAAAAAAAAAATAGAGGACATTGAAGTAGGCAGAATAAACACCCAGAAATTGGTATTTTTTAAATACTTTGGAGAAAGTGAGAATATAACACATTGTGTCCTAGATGTCTTGCTTACAACCTGGACACTGCAGGGTAATGTTTAATGAAAAACATTGTAAGCCTCTCATAGTCTGACAGTTAGCAAAGAGGATTAAGGTTCTCAGTTGTTAACAAGCTTTTTCCTGTAATCCAGGGTACAGGGTTTGATTCTTTTCAACTCCATGTGAACTACTTAACCGAGCAGTGCTCCTGCTTTGCCAATGACAAGGGACAGGTGTTCAGTGGACTTACTAGGTCAACAGATTAATTGAATAAATAAATTAATAATGCACTACAAGCAGGTTTCAGGTACCTTCACAGTACTGGAATCATACTGTAGGGGGAAAAGCAACCTAAGAGTTGAGTTAAACTGTAGCAGAAGGTGGAGTTTTCCTTTAAAGAATCTGGCCAGTGTACTGTGGTAGGTCTCTTGAATAAGATTATCAAAAATCATTGGCTATTTAGGAAATTCTTAGAGACTGTAAGTCAGAGGCTGTGGGCTGTGGGCAGGAGCAGCCTTAGGTCAACTGGTGCCCTAGGCAAAAGGGCTCCACAGAGCCCCCCACCACACTACCTGGTGCCCCCATCCTGGGTCTACCTACACCAAATAAATACTGGAAAAGTGCCCCTGCTAGAGTGGCGCCCTAGGCGGCCACCTAGTTGGCCTATGCCTAAGGCCAGCTATGGCTGTGGGCAGTCTTTTCAAGGGGAAAGCAGGAAAAATCTAAGGAACTACATGACTGCTAGTATACCAGCATTGGCAGGGATTGGAAAGTTATAGAAAGGCTGGTCACTTACCTTAAGTATAACTGTCTTCAGTATAAGGGCCAACATAGGCTCATGATCAGAAAAGACTATCATTCCATCCAAATCCACTTTTACAACAGTGCTACAGGAAATTACAAAGTAAGACCATTAGGTATGTACATATACCTCAGCAAGACTTGTGGCCTAGTCTTGCAGAAGTAGCTGCTAGAAAAGACTAGAGAAGTTGAAAGTAGAGTCAAGAATGAGGAAGTGGATTACTACACACAGTTGAGTGATTGGATACAGAGGGTTGTGGTGAGAGGAGCAATGAGGAACTGGATTACTAAACACAGTTAAGTGATTGGATACAGAGGGTTGTGGTGAGAGGAGCAATGAGGAACATGTTTACTACACACAGGTAAGTGATTGGATACAGAGGGTTGTGGTGAGAGGAGCAATGAGGAACTTGTTTACTACACACAGGTAAGTGATTGGATACAGAGGGTTGTGGTGAGAGGAGCAATGAGGAACTTGTTTACTACACACAGGTAAGTGATTGGATACAGAGGGTTGTGGTGAGAGGAGCAATGAGGAACTTGTTTACTACACACAGGTAAGTGATTGGATACAGAGGGTTTTGGTGAGAGGAGCAATGAGGAACTTGTTTACTACACACAGGTAAGTGATTGGATACAGAGGGTTGTAGTGAGAGGAGCAATGAGGAACTTGTTTACTACACACAGGTAAGTGATTGGATACAGAGGGTTGTGGTGAGAGGGGCAATGAGGAACTTGTTTTCTACACACAGGTAAGTGATTGGATACAGGGGGTTGTGGTGAGAGGAGCAATGAGGAACTGGATTACTACACACAGGTAAGTGATTGGATACAGGGGGTTGTGGTGAGAGGAGCAATGAGGAACTGGATTACTAAACAAAGTTAAGTGATTGGATACAGAGGGTTGTAGTGAGAGGAGCAATGAGGAACTGGATTACTACACACAGGTAAGTGATTGGATACAGGGGGTTGTGGTGAGAGGAGCAATGAGGAACTGGATTACTAAACACAGTTATGTGATTGGATACAGAGGGTTGTGGTGAGAGGAGGAATGAGAAACTGGATTGCTACACACAAGTAAGTGATTGGATACAGGGGGTTGTGGTGAGAGGAGCAAGGCCAAGAAGTAAGGAAAATGAGGAGTAAAACAGAAGTTGTTCTTGAGTCCAGTACTAGTCATGTCAGACATATGTGAGGTGATCTAAAATGAGATTAATCTCTTCTCCTGTGTTGACATGAGGAAAAAGTATCAGGAAGGATTTGGAAAGCCAAACTTATAGGCCGAAAGGTGACAGTTGAGGATCTTTGTTAACAAATGCAAAGTACTGCGTGTGGGTCATAGCAATCTTGGTACAAAGTATCTGCTGGAGAGTAGAATTACTGGCAAGTGAGCAGGAAAAAGTTGAAGGAATGTTGATCACTCTTGTGCTGGTCCTCCAGAACAAAGTGTGATGTCAGTGGTAGCAGCCAGCAGAACACAAGAAGACTCTAGAATGTATATTCTGAAGAACTGGAACCTGATTAAGCCATACCCTGAGTGCAGTCTGCAGTTCTGGAGGCCATTGTAAAGAGTGGGGCTTCAAATTGTTGGAAAGGATTCATTGGAAATTCACCAAAAGGCTGCATGAGACAGTGGAGGTAGGGATATGACCAGAGATTAGAGGAGCAAAATCTCTTCTCACTAGACATTAAAAAAGATCAGCGAGTGGTACATATATAAGTTCAAAATATCATGTCCAGGAACTGGAAGAGGGATGGCTTGAACAGGAAGGACAGAGAGGAAGAAGTGGCCAGTGTCAGCAGATTAAGAGACCTGTTGCTTATTGGACCTATGGGTTGTAGACCCATGGAATGAACTGTCCAAATGTGTCATATTGCTGGAATCCATGGACTTATTCAGGAGGGCATAAGAGGATGGAGAAGAGATAAGGGGGAAGCTAGGAGTGGGGTGGAGGTAGAATGCTAGATGCACTTATAGGGCAAGCTAGACAGGCTTAGTGCTGCCTTCTGCAATCAAGCAAATGTCATATAATATTATAAGTTAATACAACACAACAAAGGCATAACACAGTATGAAATAAAATAAAGTGAGATAAGGTGCATTATTATGAAATATAAAACAATAAATTGTATATAATGCAGTATTCTTTATAGAGAATAACTCAAGTCCAGATATCTTTCATGAGATTTTACACTGCATCCATTTCCCTACTACTGATGTACACAGAATTCTTTGCTGCCATATATTTTTACAAATTTTATAAATTAAATCAGAATCTGTCTGATATGGGATTTTACTTATGGGCAGACTTTAGTTGCACTGTCTGTACATTATGAAGAAGGAAGAGAGCATCTCTAGTATTAGCACAACAGCCACTTTCTGTAATACTTCGTGATTACTGCATCCATTAACACTGGGCTTTTTGATTAAAGTTCTTAACCTAGAATTATAGCATTGCACAAAGCAGATCAGTACACTATGTTGCATCACACCACAATGGAATCTGCTGCACATAAAATGTTGTACAGGTACAACGAATGAACAATGTATTCATCTACAGAGAGTATTTTACTCACTCACCCTTGGATTCATGTAGACATCCTTTTTTGCATTGCTGAGTCAGTGATAGATAGCACAGCTTCTTCAAAAACTATGTTACCCATTATAAATAAGTTAACATTTTGTCCTAGTGGTATAATGAAGACCTGGGTTATGCATCCTGGCAGGTAGAGTGACAGCTGTCATATTACCTTCCGGACGAGTAACGCATAACCTCCTTCCTGTTACCCATTTGTTATTTCTTTCCTCCTTGCTTGTTATTCTGTTATAAATGTAATGGCTTGGCATATATCCTCTTCACCCATTATCTAGCCCCCAAGCAGTATTCAGTAGGAATACCTCCCACACATGTTCCTTCAGTGTTGGGACATCCTCAGTAGCAGGAATTTGCATATTTCTCACAACTGTTGTCATGTTCTTAATCATCGATATACTAGGAACTCAACCCCTTCAGCTGTGATGTTTCCAACTGTAGCTGATTATGTTCTCAGCTTGCCTCCCTTCTTTCTCCTATTGTCCTGCATGGCAGGAATTAATACTGATATTAGCTTCTTTCCTTCCACAGCTGGTGTCGGCTCTTTGGCAGATGTAAACATTAAGTAAACCTCCATGTATTTCTCTGCTTTAATGTCATGTCTCCAGAAGCAATAAAAATATATGGTTATCCCCTCCTCCCTAAATCTTTTCATATCCCTGGTATCAGTATAAATATATTATACTCCCCCTTCCTGCTTGCTTACCATGTCCCTAGCAGCAGTATGAAGTGTTTCAAAGTCAAATCCCGTCCTCGTTTCTCCTGTTTGTTGTATTTCTGGCAGTAGTATAAATATATTGTATACACCTTCCCAACTGCCATGTCCCTGGTATTTGTCTGAGAAGAAATAATATGTCTTCCTGTACCTTCCAAAACAGGAAATTCCCTGAAATCCTATTTAGAATGCTTTGTGGTTTTTAGTGGGGTGGGGTGGCATGTGACCAATAACATAGATGTGATGATCACCTTTAGCTTATCACATTGTTAAAATGTGAGATTGAAGTGCACAAAAACTGTATATTTTACTGTAGCCTTATCAGCCTCTGATTTTCTGTGTTATACCCAATCACTCATTTAAGTTATGTATAACATACATGAATATTTCACGATTCATAAACAGAGATATATTTGCATCTCATAGTATTTCTGGCAGTAACAGAGAGCCTTCATGTCATATAACATTTATAAGACAGCCTCTTCCAGAAGTAGTTAGTGTCTGCACCGAGGACAAGGCAAGGTGAACAACAGTTGTCATGTAATACTTTCAATAGCAAGAGATGCTCTACCACCCCATCTGCCATCCCTGTTCTAGTAAGGCAGCCCCCACCCCATCCGTACACTTGTCTGTGCTTATGTAGGTTGCAAGGGCCAGATACAAGAAAAGCAAACAGTTTTTGCAGACACTTGGGCCCTTTTTGTATGCAAGTTGGCACTATAAGAATTGTGTTTAGCATCAGCACCTCACTGTTACTGAGGTCTGGGCTATGGTCAGCTGGACTTGGAGGTTGTGGGACACAGAGATTCAGGAGAAAGTGTTTTTCAATCATGGTCTGCTATTTTTGATTGTTAGTGTACAAGATGGTTGTGAAGTATCATTCAATAATCTTCTCTGCCCACAAGCATGCATCTTAAGAGGTCAACCTGTATTAACCTCCAAGTTGCAAGAACCACACTGGCCCATCCTACTTACATTTGTAGTACCTTTTGTAATGCATGCTGACAGGGTCAATGAAAAAGTAAAAAAGAAGAATACCTGATGACTTCAGTAAAGCAGCGTTTTACAAAAGATGTAAATGCAGAGGAATAGAGTCTGTGTAGTTGCAGTGACAGCATTTATTTATTAATCAGGGAAGACTACATAAATGCATCTTCAGGAAGAACTACAGCCAATGCTCTGGTGAAGTGACTTTTTCAGGGTCACACATTCAGTTTAATAAGAAGTATGAATAACCCGTTTGCTTAAAGGGGATGTGGGTTGGTATTGTACAGACACGTTTTGCCAGTCTGTAAAGTGCTAGGCAAAGTGTGCAGAAAGACACATCCTTAGATTGTCCAAAAGCATTCATTGCTGCATTCATAAAATCACACCGTTTGTCATTTTCTTTAGTGGACTTTGTCCTCAATACTGGCTTAAATATAATGAACTCCAATTACCTGATGAAAGGACTTACCAGTGTTTAGTAAACTGAAATGAGTATAACTGACTGTGAGATTTCACTATAGCTTCACTTTTGTCATTATGTTACTTGCCTCATTTCTGAAGTCAAACCATTCAGTCTGACAGGTTTGTGTTTCCCTTTTTTTGTCCCAGTCTGGTTTTGTAACATGGAACTCCATGGGAGTTGGACAGCAGTTTGAGAGCAAGTGTGAGATGTGCACACATGGTTGAAAACGCCTTGTTCAAACATGGTCATGCTGTAG
This sequence comes from Protopterus annectens, assembly GCF_019279795.1. NCBI lineage: Eukaryota > Metazoa > Chordata > Ceratodontiformes > Protopteridae > Protopterus > Protopterus annectens. The sequence goes on along the minus strand of NC_056739.1, from coordinate 1,084,578,358 downwards.
GGTGAGGGATCTTTCACCCATGCTGCAGCAAGCAGTTTCATAGCTGATTATATTAGTTAAGGGGACTGTTGAGGGACATAGCATTCCACAGGGAAACAAGCTTTTAGGCTGCTATGAGGTTGTTGCTTTAGTCTCCATTTTTAGTGAAATGGCTATATGCCAAAAGCACTGGCACCCCAAACCCAGACTCATATCTTTCCCTTCGGTTCCTTTGAACTTTCTGTTTCAATGGACAGGTCTATCAACGGTACAGACTAGTGTCTATTTTGTTATTTTGGGGTGTTACATAATGACATAGCGTCTTGTCCACTTTTCGTTTTAGCTATCACTTTTGGTATTTTCTGTTCTGCCAAAGGCTGATGTTCAGTTTTCTTCCTTTTGTAACACCATCCCTTACCTTTGACTATCCATCTGTTTTTGTTATTAAGTATTGAATATAAATACAGGGATATTTATTTAATGCTCTTTTTTTTCCTTCCTACCTTCTACACAGCATTTATTCACAGGTATTCATTGCTACTAACGATTATATTTTCTGCTGACTGATTAGGCCCTGCTTTCAGTACAGGGCAAGATAAGTTCTTGTTTTATCATGTCTTCAGTATGTTTCATAGAGTATAGTTTTATTTTTAAACTATATTATTTTATAGTAAATAGTTTTGTTTTCTTTTTAATATTCTGGTTACTCCTCCCCTGCTGATTTCTATTGTATCTCATTTCTCACCTCTGATCTGGTAAGAGATTAGGCCTGTTAAGCTGCAAGTGCTTATATGTGTCCTCTTTCCTGAATTTGAGATGTCAGTATGGATATCCACCAAGGTAGGCAATAGGATTTACTAGATTTGTTTTTTTTAACAGCAAATCATACTTATTTTACTTCATTATAACTTTAACACAATTGGCATGAATTCTGTGCATGGTGCATTGTGTATTCTCCTTAATTTGCAAATGCCGCTTCCTTATCATCTATTTAAATCTATCCAGACTGGTGTGTTGACAGTTCTTCAGGTTAGTTGGTTCTTGATCTACATAAAATTAATTAAATTAATCTAACCTAAATGGTTAAAGACAAAAATGACACACCAGAAGCATTATGTATTAACAAATAACAAAAAACAATTTGCTATTTTTATTTAAAGCATCAAAGCCTCCTTCTTTTCTCCTTACAATGTGGGCCGTACCTTTCCTCCCCTCTTCCCCATCATAGCTGGTTCATTTGGCACCTGTCAGCTCTAAGCTGAGTAGCAGAAAAAAAGTCCCTTCTCCACTCACGCTTGTCTCCCTTACACCAAATATCCTAATGTCCTACGTCTCACGCTCTATGTGAGAGCAAAAAAAAAAGGTCCCTTCTATGATCTGATGATCCCCTCTAGCCCTACACCATCATGCTCCAAGTCAGAGAAAAAAAAAGTCCCTACACCGATTGGGACCACCTTCCTTCAAGCAAATCCTAACACCCTCACACTATACTGTCCCTTGGAGGACACATTAGGAGTGAAAATTAAAAAAAAAAATGGGTCTGACAATTACATTCCTAACATCGTGCTCCCGAGGCAGATACCCCATTTGTCCCACCCTAACTATAGTTATATTCCCTATTATATTTTATGTATGGCTTCCCAAGGGGTTCCTTATTATTCCTGGTCTTTTCTGTCACTTTGCTGCTCTTCACATTTCTATTCCATGTACTCCAGTTCTTTTCATATTTTAGCTAGTCCTCATTCCTGCTATCAGTCTTTATTGATATGCTGCATCGTGTGTCAATGTACATAAACTGATGCTAGTCTGTGAATTCTTTTTCCATCTTCTCGTTATAATATTTTTTCAGTTAACTTTGCAGTTATTAATAATGCCTTTTAATTCAGTGTTCATGTTCCAGTTGGGGTATCCCAAGAAGATCATGACTTGGGTCAGGGTACCCCATCTTGGCCAAAATATAGTGAACAGTTCTAAGAAATAGTCCCTAATCTCATCCAGTTTTGAACATGCCCAGAATATGTGCATCCAGTTCCCAGTTCTTTGGAGCTGCATCTCCGGCATCTATTTCATATTCCTGGGTACATTCTACTTAGATCTTTGGGTGTATGCAATATTTGTTCAGGCATTTCTCAACCAAATAAATGCAACTTTCTACCCCTTCCTGTCTTAAGTCTCTTCTATATCTTTTCCCAGTGTCTTTCTCATAAATTGACCTTTAATGTTCAGTTTTGCATTTTATACCTAATTGTTCTCCAAGATGGGTTTGTATATTCCTGATATTAAACCTTTACCTTTTGTCCTTTCTATTCTACAACTTTTAAGAATTTCTGTCCAATGTTGCCCATCCATTGGCCCCTGTATTTTTTTCTTTATAGTTGCATAAAATCTGTTTAAATGCAAAACATTCCTTCAAAAGGTGCATGTAAATAATTCTAACCGTTCATCTATTATACTAACAAATTCTTATGTTGCCATAATTCTTAATATTTCTCAGTCATAATCATTCTAATTGGATTTCAGGTTTTGAAAGATATATTAACAAGTCATTGCATATAAGGCCAGTTTGGTCTCCTCTTGTCCCATTACCACCCCGTGTATTTGTACCTACCTTATCTTCCATGATAGGAGCTCTAAGTAGAGAGCAAATCATATGGGGAAGAGTGGGCAAGCCCTGTCTTGTCTCTCTTGAAACTTTGAAGGTGGGAGATAATTTATTATTAACCTTCACTCTGGCATAGGTGCCCTTATGTTCTGAATCAAGTCTACAAAATGTCCTGGGAACCCCATCCTGTCTAATTATTTCCAATAAGTAATCTCAAATCACCCTGTCCAAAGCTTTCTCAGCAAACAGACTCATCCCCACCAGAGGTTCCTGCCTCCTAACTGCTACTTGCATAACCAAAAATATTTTTATTATGCTGTTAAATGTTTGCATTCTCCTCACATATCTGTACTGGGCCTTTTCAATTAGGCCTGCGGGGATTTCAGCTAACCTTGCTGCTAATATTACCATAAAAATGTTATAGTTCTGATTCAGGACCAATATCAGACTGCATGAGCTCAAAGAATTCATTCCTTGATTTTACTATGGTTTGTTTTGGGATGGGGCAGTCACATACTTTAGATAGTTTCAGAAAGAACATGTAAAGTAAGATAAAAAAAACAAGAAACCACACAACAGCTTCAAGAAGGACTCAGCCACAGAAATAAAATAACCAAGAAACCACACAATGGCTTAAGGAAGGACTCAGCCACAGAAATAAAATAACCTAGAAACTGAAGCCATTGTGTGGATTCTTGGTTGTTTCATTTCTGTGGCCACTGTTAGCAACATTTGTTTGTGGGCCTAAGCTGTTACCCCATTTTGACCACCGGTTCAACAGCCACCTATAAGCACAAGAGACCACCTAAGTATGTGTTCTAGCAACTAACTGAACCAAAATAGTCTTGCTTTTTCAAACACAGCAGTTCTACTATCTAGTGGTTTAGCGTTCTTAAAGATACAGTGCTAAACAAATAGAGTGCACTAGTTACTATGAGTAAGAAAGAAAGATAAGACACCAGCAGCCCTAACCTTGCTTTTTTCTGTCCCCTCTCTTCACATTGTACTGTCCTCATTCCCCTCCCTCTATCTTGCTTTTCCCTGAGCTCGATTTTTGCTCTTTTTGCCGTATGGGACACTGCTAGTATTTCTGCCCTGTTTATTCAGTTTGAGCTACCCCTGTCACTCTCTCCAAAGCCTCACTGCAAACTTGATTGTCTGCTGCTCTACACTGATATGCTTCCTTGATATAGTTCACCTATACCTGTACAACCTGAGGTGATGTAATTACTCCTTGTAATCTTCTGTATTTTTCTTGGTCCAAATGATTCACTTTCTCTGCTATTTTACAAACTCCTGATCTCTTCCCATAGCCAGCCACTCTGCTCTTGCTGATTGTTTTTTTTCTCTGCCATGTCTCTGAATGGGGTGGTAGCCCCACTACCATACCCCCATTCCCATCCGCTCCCACATCAATTACATTTATACTTACAGACCACGCCCAATCACAAATTTCCAGTCTCCCAATTAACCTATTACACCACACATACCGTTACCATAGTAACACACTCCACCACACCCTTCTCACTTTCACCTTACTAAAACACCTTACCCACATAGTCATAGAAATCAAACTAATTCACACCACAATCTATCTAAAACTAGACACACAACAATCCCAACTACCCAAAGCAGTATTCCGCTTATTAACACTTGTCACTCTTATCCTACTCTCCCTCCTCTCCTCCTACCACACCCAACTCCAAATTGGCAACCCACCCTAATGGCAAACCGAAGCTATACCCACTACATTAAAACTAAAAAACTTCCCTAGCTCACCTGGAGACCTTAACTCCTCCCAACCCTTCTCTTACTTGCAAAATAAACTAACAATCAAAACCAACACCTACTCCTCTGCAGGACAAGCTAAATTAGTATATAAACTATCAAAATTCTATCTTTACCTACTCCAAAATCTCACCCACTGCAATGATATACACCCCAATCCAGGTCCCATTACAACCAGTAATGCTAACTCTACTCAACAAAACCCCCTCTACCTTAGGCCTACCTCATCTCTCCTGCTACTTAACATAAATGAAAGAAGTATAACTAACAAAATTCAAGACCTTCATGCCCTAATAGCACTATATCAACCTGAAATAGCAGTACTAACTGAAACTTGGCTTAAACCACAACACCACAATAATGAGATTACACCTCCAAGCTATAATATTATATGGAAAGATAGACAAGAAAAAGAAGGAGGTGGCGTTGCAAAATTATTTCAAAATCACCTCGCCATAGAACAATTAGATTACAACAATCAAGAGGTCAAAGGCATAGAACTAATCATTGCCAAACTAAAACTTAACAACAATAAAAATGTAATTATTGCAGTAGGCTACATCCCACCAGGTAATAACATTAATATTGTGGAAAGCCTACTAAATTGGACCTCTACCTCCCTACCACATGAAACCATACTATTAGGTGACTTTAATATTGACTGGCTTAACTGCTCTAACCAAAACCCAACTACCCACATCAACCTCCATGGATTCACCCAAATAATATCTACCCCAAATAGAACCGACAAAACATCTAAACGCAAATTAATTCTGGACTGGATTCTCTTATCTAACCCAACTCTAGGGCAGCAATCTGGATGTCTGCCTGATAGTATAAGTGACCACCAACCAACCTATCTAATTAGGACCAGACTGCATTACTTCAACCAACCCATCCTCAGAGACATCCGTAATAAAAAGAACTTTATAACCACTAACTTCATTAATGCACTAAAAAGCAGCAATTGGAATCCCCTAAAACTACTACCTCTAGACAAAGTTGTACAATACTTTAACTCTACATTCCTAAACATCCTAAACCATCATGCTCCCACCCGTATCATAAGAGTAAAAACAAATTATGCCCCATGGCTAACTAAAAATCCTAAAACTACCATGAAAGAAAGGGACACATCTTGGATCCAGTTTCATAAAAACAAAGCTTCTAACCTGAGACAAATCTACCTTGAACTCTGCAACAAGGCTAAAAGACAAGTTAAACTTGATAAAATTAATTACTATAAAACCATGCAAGAAAAACATGCCCATAACCCAAAGAAATTCTGGGCCACAATAAACAGTATAATGCACCCAGGAAAGGCCTCCACTACAACTCCAGTGCTACCAAATGACCACAGCAACATTCCCTCTCAATTTAACAAATTCTTTATCGAGACAGTTCAAACCCTTGCTAAAACTCAAAATAGCACTAATAGCCCCACAACAGTAAACCACCCCTCCACCCACAAATACAAGCCAAAATAACAACACCTCTAACTTTTCCCTACAACCAGTACCCACCAAAGTAATTTCTAGACTCCTAAACAAACTTAAACCTACCACACTAGCAGCTGATAACCTACCTGCAGATTTCCTTCAAATAGCAGCAGAGGCCATAGTTTACCCAGTATCCATACTTATAAATAGATCATTAGCAGAATGTAAGGTACCCACCTTGTGGAAAACATTGCACATTATTCCTCTACACAAAGGAGGTAACTCCTTAGAACTCACCAACCATCGCTCTATTGCAATCCTATCACCTTTATCCAAAATATTAGAAAGAGTTGTTTATTCCCAACTACTCCAGTACCTCCTTCAAAATAATCTACTCTCCAAAACACAGCACGGCTTTATACCCTCCCATAGCACCACCACAGCACTATTATCTTTCTCCAATCTAGTCAACAACTATAGAAACAAGGGACTATTCGTATCTTCCATATTCTTAGACTTGTCAAAGCTTTTGACATGGTAAACCACAGCCTTCTTCTTGAAATTCTTTCTAACCTTAACTTATACTCCTCCTCCATATCTTGGTTCACAAACTATTTATCAGACCGTCAACAAGCTGTATTTTGGCAAGACCAGCTGTCTCCCCTACTCCCAGTATCCATAGGGGTCCCACAACGGTCTATCCTAGGCCCAATGCTCTTCTCACTATTTACCAACCAAATTGCTTCTTCCTCACTCACTGCCTCTGTAGTACAATATGCAGATGACACAACCCTTGTCTGTGCCACCCCTACCTTAAAAGATCTACAAACCTTGACTCAAAATAACTTTACTTTAGCTGAAACCTGGTTCACCAACATCTAACTGATTCTTAATCCCAAAAAAAACAAATCTAATTCTTTTTAGCCCCAGTCGATCCCCTCCTCTAAACATGATTTCACCATTAACTGTAAGGACGACATCCAAATCACTCCCACTACTCACACAAAACTATTAGGTGTTGAAATAGACAATAACCTAAAATTTAATATCCATATAGCCCAAACCATCAAGAAGGTAAATAAAAAACTAGGACTCCTCTACAGGAATAAACAATATATGACCAAGCAAACGAAAGCAGCCATTGCTATGACTCATCTCCTGCCCATCCTTCTCTATGCCTCCCATGTCCTAACAAATCTATGCCAAACTGACCTAAGCAAAATTGAATCTTGCTATAACAAGATTGCCAAGTTTGCAGCTGAAGCCTCATACAGGTCTCACCACTGTCTTGCCCTGAAGCAACTCAACTGGCTTGAGCTGCCTCATCTACATCTACTCAACCAACTCTCAACAGCACACAAGACTTTCAACTTCCAGAAAACACCCCTGCTCTCCAGGGTCTAATTCAGGCCCACATTCCCACAAGACCTTTAAGATCCAGTAGCCCGAATCTCATACAGAGCATCAAACAGAAAAATGATGCTAGGAAATCACTGTTTGCCTGCACCATTGCTAGGACTTTGACCTCCCTACCAAGCCAAATAACCTCCACTTTATCTACCAGTCAATTTAAACAACTCCTGAAAACCCACTACCTAGACAACTGGCTGCGCACATGCTACTCCCCAGGTTAATTCCTGCCCCTATTTGGGCACAGTAATTTAAATTAGGTTCCATAGCTTAATTTTTGCCCAGAAAAGATTATATCCCAACATAATTACACTACAAAATATATAACTCCTACCATCACCTTAGGCAAAGTTCACTGTTCCCTCAAAAAAAAATCTATATACAGCTGTCTGTGATATGCTGACTAATTCATGCATATTGTTCATTATTTGTTGTTACTTGATATCTATGTGTATTTTGCTCATTACTGTATGATTATGAGATGATTATAGCTGTTATTCAGATATTGAATATTTCTTGCATGCAAGTTTTTGGGAGCTTTTGATCATTCTGCATGCTTATGACATGATTATAACCATTTGGGTATAGAATATTTCTTGAATGTAAGAACTTTTTTTTGGAGCTTTTCTCCCCGGGCCTCTGCTGAAAATGGATCTGTGTCCAGTCAGACTTTCCCAGTCAACAAATGTAAAATAAAAAAAATAAAATAAAATAAAACTGAGTCCTTCCTGAAGCCATTGTGTGGTTTCTTACATGCTAGATAGGACTGTAAAGTGAATGTCGCTCTCCTGCTTTGGACACAATAGAAGAGTCTTTGTGAGTTCTGTTCAAGCAGCTTTATTCTATACAAACACATCACTATAAAGGTTTACTGACTTTAACTTAAGTAACTTATATACAAAATAACAACTGCGATCATGCATGCTTTCACTGTGGCTGCTCTTACAAAATGGCACTAGGGAGTGCACGTGTCTGGAATTTATATGTGCATGCTTGACATGCTTCTTAAAGATACAGCACACTTCACTTGCAATTTGATCTACAGTGAACTAGATTTATTTTTATTTATTTATTTTGCGTTTGTTTACTGGGCAAGTCCGACTGGGTAGGCTGCTCAGTTTCAGCAGAGGCCCAGGAGAAAAAGCTCCATTATTAACACTGTAAGATTATAAAAATAGGAAGAATGTATCACAGTGGGTATACAATAAAAAGCTTATCTTAATACATTATAAACTTTTTGCCATACACAAGTCACAGTGGTTACATTTTGCGGTAGTTATATATAGTAAGATATAGCACATTATGGAGTGGACCGAGATACATTTAAATACACAACTGGCAGTGATAACACTTTGAGATAAGAAGGAGTAAAAACAATTTGAGATAAGAAAGAATATCAAAATAGAAGTGAAAAAGCTGAGTCAGACCTGTATATGTTAATCTAGAGTAGCACAGCTTAGTTTTCAAACAAGGTAAGTGAACAAGAGAAGTGTTTCACTTAATGCAATATAAAGTTAATGTCATATACAATTACAGGATTTGATTTTAGGAATAGTGAAATATAATAAGATGGTATACATACTTCAGTGAAAAAGACACTATTATTAGACACGTGATAGTGTTAGCCTTATGTGAATAATATCCTAGGTATGTCTTTCTGCACAGGACACATGCTTTGCAAGAATGTCTGTATATATTGTGTAAGTAGTTTAGCCCAGGTTGGAACAGGTGCATATCCATGAGCTAGCTAAATGGAATTTGAGAAGGTTTTTGAAGTTGGCTTTGTTGGCTGTAATTCTTATGTTAAGTGGCATGGCATTCCAGATTTTTGCAATGTAGTTGGAGTATAGGGAATCACCTGAGCTAGTTTTACTTCTGGTTATGTCCATTAGTGATTTATTACTGGAGCATAGTAAGCATTTACTCGAGTATTGATTTAATAGGCCTTGTACAGCTGTTTTTTTTCAGGTTGGTAAAATATTTGATGGGCCATAGTAAGTTTGTTAAGGGTGAGGAGGATGGGTAGTTCTACCCAAGATAGTTGTTTAAGGGCCTGGCAGTGATGAGACCTAAAGGCTGAATCAGTTGCAGACTTTACTATTTTGTTGTAACAGGTACTTATTTTGGCTACGTCAGATTTATTTAGATTAATGTATATGGGGGATGCATAGAGAAGTGTGGAGACTAGGTGGGTTCTAGCAATAGCGATTTTAGTATTACTAGAAATGTATTTTTTTTGCATCTGTATAGAGTTCTAAATTTTTGTGAACTGTTTTTATTGTTTAGGCAATATGTAGGTTGAACTTCATGTTTTGATCAATTATAACACCTAGAGGACTGGGAGACTGGTGTGATAGGGATTTTATTGCTTGAAGTTATTTTGAATGAAAGGATCGGATCTGTGGCTTCTTTGGGGATGAAATAGCATCAGCTTAATTTTGTTTGGGTTGACTATGAGTTGTCCATCTGACAGCCATGTTTCAACTGCAGTAAAGGATTTTTAAGTTATTTTTTGAAGTTCCTGGAGGGCTGGGACAGAACAGATTAGGGTTGAATCATCTGCATATTGGACCAATGTAGCATGTAGAGTGGCAGTATGAAATTGTTGGTGAATAAATTGGACAGAAGGAGACCAAGGAGAGACCCTCGTGGAACATCTACAGTAACAGGTAGAAAAGGAGATTTTGCCATTTTACAGCTTGTCTAATATCTGATAAGTAGTTCTGGAAACCTTGCAAGTGTGGAGTAGCTTAGACTGAGTTCAGATAGTACAGTTAAGAGCTTTAGAGAGGACAAGGAAGATAGAAAATACAAGGTTACCTTCATTCCAGTGTTGATTAATAATGTTAGTGAAGCTAATAAGGGCTGTGGTAGTGCTGTGATTAGGGCAGAATCCATGCTGGGTATTTGGTAGAAGCTTGTTGGATAAGAAATGCTTTAGGATTTGGGTATGTATGCACTTTTCGAGAATTTTTGATAAAAGTGATAGGATAGCAATAGGCCAGTAATTTGATAGTTCAGTTGAGTTTCCACCTTTGTGTAATGGTATTATGTGTGATATTTTCCAGAGCACAGGGCTATGCTGTTCAGAGATGGGGCAATTAATTAGTAAAGAGACTTGCATGGCTTCAGCTGTGATATTTTTGGTGTTCAGCAAGCAGTTTGTCTGCTGCAGTTGTGGGTTTAAGTTTATTAAAATATTTATATCTAGTACTTGTTGGGACTGGTTGTAGGGAAAAGTAGTTGTTTTTATGAGCTAAGGAAGACAGATTTGGTGGTGATGTTGGACATTTATTATTAGTTAGGGCAGTTATGGATTCAGTGAAATATTTGTAAACTGGGTGGCAATATTGTCAATGGAGTTAGTGGTGGATGGGGAAGGTGTGCTAGTTTGGCCTGGTTGCAGAATTTTGTTAAAAGCAGACCAGAATTTTTGTGGGTTCTTTTTGTGCTTAGATTATATATCAGTATAGTGATTTGTTTGTGAAGTCTGATTTGCTTTTCAGATTTATTTCTTAGTTTAAGGTATTTCTGTTGATTCACTGCAGTTTTATTATTAACCCAAGTTTCCCAGGCTTTATCTCTTTCTTTTAGAAGTGATCTTGTTTCTTTGGTTAGCCAAGGGCATAGTTGGACTTTATTTTTACTGCTCTAGTGGGGGCCATGTTATTTAGTATGTTTAGGAAAGTAGTGTTGAAATATTTTACTGCACTGTCTAGGGGGAGGAATTTCAGTGGATTCAAATTACAGAGTTTGAGGTTGGACACAAAGTCTTGAGATTTGAAGATTTTTGTATATCAGATTTGTTGGAACAGGACGTTTTATTGTATTTACTTGACCTTGGAGAACAAATATTGGGAGGTGGTCACTAAGAGTGTTTGGGAGACCACCAAAGTAATGTGATAGTACAGGTCAGTTAGTAAGGATCCAGTAGAGGATGGAGTCCTTTTTTGATGCTTTGTCTACCCTAGTTGTAGTTTGGAATATTTGAGTGAAGCCATGGAGGTTAATATGGTCAGTAGGGTGCAGTGAGTTACAGCAGGACTGACTGATATTGAAGTCACCCAGTATGATAGTCTCCTGGGGGGTGTTTTTGTTGTTCATTGTAGGATGGACTCAAGTGTGTTGATATTATTACCGAGGAGGGGGGATATAGGATCCAATTATATTTAAGTTTTTCTTTGAGTTGAATTTTATTCTGGCAAACAGTATTTCTGCATTATTGAAAGTTGGAAGGTTGTGGTCAATGATTTTAAGTGTAAGGTTATTTTTGAATATTAAAGCAATGCCTCCACCTCTTTTGGATTTTCTATCTTGCCTGTATATGTTGTACCCTGGGGGAACTAGTTCCTTATCAGTGATTGCTGGTTTAAGCCAGGTTTCAGTGATAAGAACCATATCTGGACAGTATAATGAAAGTGTGGCATGTAGTTCTTGTATTTTATTCAGGATGCTTCTTATATTTAGATTTATTATGAAGAAGTCAAGTCCTTTCCTGGGGAGGTTTAGTATATTCTGTTGTTGGGTGGTGGGAGTATTACGGTTGTTTACAGGGCCGGATTGGGTGTATGTCTCTACTAAGAATAATTTGGGATGTTGTGAGGAATATAACTTTTAGGTATTTAGATATATATTTGTCATATTGAAGGGATATATGTGTGTAAGATAGTTGGGGAAATAATTTAAATGTGGCTAGATCAAAGTGTGAACAATTAAAGATTGTTGGAGATATAGTAAGTGGTGTCTATATTATGTGATAGAAGAATCTCTTCTTCGAACACATAATAATTGATACATATACATCGAACACTGTAAACCATGAACAGCCACGTCCTCAAATTGTTTCCTCGGGAAAAAATTCACGTGTCCGTAAAATAAATAAACTTAAAAATACTAATTAAGTGGGGGGCTGTGCCCCCCACACCCCCCTAACTAAATATGCCAACTCTAACATCGCTCTACATTGAAGAAAAAGGCAATTCCTGATAACGGCCAACTGAAATTTTTCCCAAGGAAAAAATTTGAGGACATGGCCATTCGCGGTTTACAGTGTTCACTGTATATGTATCAGTTATTATGTGTTTGAAGAAGAGATTCTTTGATCACATAATATAGACCCAATAAGTGTGGTGGGTTTTGACAGAGAGGGGTTGGGAAATGGGGGAGAATGGGATTGTGATATAATATTAGATCAATATGGTAGGAGGTTAGCTGAGCTACAAAAGTAAGAGTTAGGATAATTGTGCAGTGTAATGTTAACATCTTGTTCAATGTAAGATTTCATAGAGGAGTTCAAAAAGGGGTGTGTAGTATATTTTGTCATTTGGAATGAGTTATGATGGAATTATGAAAGAAGGGAGTATTTTATTAAGTTATATATGGTATGGGAGTTAAAGCAATGGTATTTAAGCAGAGTACCTGGAGAGTATTTGTAATTAATGGGTTGGATTTAATGGGTGGTGTGTTTGTGATGTAAGATGAGTGAAGAGATAGATGGGTTGTGATGCGATAATTGAGATTAGGGTGATAAAATTATATAAAGTAAAACTGGTTTCCCTCATAGTAATAACATGCACTTGAGCCACTGTTAAATTGAATTATCAAGAAGTTACACAGACTAAAATACTGTACAACTGTATATTCATGTATTGGAAAGTTTATTGGAACAAGATGACCAAGCACTACTGTCAAGATTATATCATTTTCTTTATAATGCAGAGCACTGTCAGATACAATGTACTTACTCAGCTGACTCAAATTACAAAATGTCCACCAGATAGTCTTTCACAGTCACTTTTATCGAGTTTCAAATGTCGTCCTTGATGAAATATTATTTTCCTGTATTGAAGCATTCTTTGTCTGCATCCTTATCTCATCCAGAGAAAGCTAGTTCTCAGCAGACCTAAATGTTCTTTCATTGATAGGATAGTCTGTAACTTTTTTTGCTGTGTTAGCCATTTTCCTTTAGCAAGTTTATTCACTTGAATATCTGTCTACATTCAACTGTTTCTGATAATTCAGTAAGACTCTATTGTTAATGCTTTTTGTTACAAAAACATTCAGAGTATAATACTTTTTGTTCCACACCAGCGCATTCTGTTAAGCTAATCATATTTGTTTACTGCATATTTCTTTTCTGTACTTGCACATGTTGTGTTCTAAAAATATCACACTGTTACTATGATATAATGCAGTTTTACCAAACCTCTGTTACTGTGAAGGAAAAACTGTTCTACCAAATTATATATATTTTTCTATCGAATACATGTTATTACTAGGAGGTAAACCAGTTTTAATTTATATAATTCTATAAATTTCCCCTTCTTATTTTGAACCCCCCCAAAATTTTCAATCAAAATTTAAATCAAACTTTGAATTTTACAGAAAAATCATGTCTTCATTGGTTATGTTACCTTCTTTACCACCTACATTAGTGACAATAGATACCTGATTGACAGTCTTTTTAATTCCAATTTAACAAGGGGGATTGGCTTGTTTAAAGTAAATGTATGAGTAGAAGGGTGGGTGAGAATTGGGAGTAGATTAGGGTAGGGTAGCAGAGTGAGCCCGAGTGGAGTGAGGGTAAACAGAGAGGGCAGACCCTGGTCTCACCTGGAACTAAGGAAAATAATCAGTCAGTGGCTAAAGAAATTAGGTAAGTTTCTTTGGATACTTTGGCATCCTGTTTTTGCAGCCATAGTCAGAACTGCCCAAATATTAACATTAAGTTAAAAAATAATGAAAGGAATTCTAAATACTTTTTTACTTGCACCTGGAAGAAGAGGGTGAAAACTTAGTCTGAAAGTTTAGCCAATTGTTTTCTGTTTTTTTTTTTGGGGGGGGGGGGCAATTCCTATGGGTAGAGAGAGAGAGAGAAGTAAGCAACTGTTGGACCTGGCCTAGTGCTCAACAAATGCAGTGGACTTTATTCACAACTGTATGAGTGGTTAACGGTGAAAGATGTTACTCACTGACCTACATAGGTTTTCTTTTTTTTTATAACACTTTTACTTGTGCTAAGTTGCCAGATTGCCCAATTTTGTTGTTGAAGTTCAGGAACAGTGGCCGTGCTCTCAGTGAAGGCAATGCTGCCTTAATGGGATTATGTATACACTAAAAAGAAAGTAAATAGAAATAAGTAGTATAATTAGGACTAGGGAGATTGAAGCAACATTGCAATAGATTATAGAATTACCAAGGCACAGTTTAGTACAACACTGATGAATAAAATCACAGACCATAATTATTTTCTAATAACTAGTCATCTAAGTATGCATTTGAAGTTAAAACTATACCTATTGGCTAGCTCCTATAAAATAATATCTTACTGGGAAAAGCTCTAATGGCAGTGAACAGTGAGACTTAAACATTAGCTAATTCAATCAGTTAATTCTCATTTGAAAGCTATTCAATTTCTAGCACAGATTCTTAGATGAATTCACAATCACCTAAACAACATAACACTGTTAAAACATAAGCATTTGCACATTAGCTAATTCTATCACTTAATTCTCATATGAAAGCTATTCAATTTCTAGTGCACATTCTTAGATATATTCACCATCTCCTAGCAAAATAACACAGTTATAACATTAGTGTTTACACAGGGAATACAGCAGAGTATGCAACCGTTTTCAATCATTTATAGTCATAGCAGTCTGAGAAGCTAGAAACAGTGACCGAGCTTGTAACATTAATATAGCCTTACTGTTAATCCATTTCTAGTAGAACTACAAATAAAAAGACTATTCTCAGCAATATTTACATGCAAACCAACATTTGATTTTGAACCACTTACTCTTAGGGTCACTGAACGCCATGGCAGTCAGACAGGTGCTGTGGGATTTCAAAATGGTGCCACAGTTTAAGAAAGTTACGATTAGTCAATACTGAGTGCTAAGAGAGAGGTGGGAGAGGCTATTCAGCAGAAGAGAAGAAGATTGAACTATATTCAAGACCCTGGTCTCGGTGTGAACTAAGAAAAAAAAAACAATCAATCAGTGGCTAAAGAAATAAGGTAGGTTCCTTTGGATACTTTGGTATCCTGTTTTTGCAGCCACAGTCAGAACTGCCCAAATATTAGCATTAAGTTAAAGAAATGAAAGTAATTCTAAATACTTTTTATTTGCACCTGGAAGAACAAACTAAAATCTTAGCCTGAGAGTTTAACCAATTTTTTCTATTTTTTATTTCTTTTTTGGGGGGGGGGGTAACTCCTTTGGGGAGAGGAAGAAGTAAGTAGCTGTTGCCCCTGGCCTAGTGCTCAACAAATGCAATGGACTTTATTCACAACTGTATGAGGAGTTAACGGTGAAAGATGTTACTTGCTGAGCACCTACATAGGTTTTCCTTTTTTTTTTATAACACTTTTACTTGTGCTAAGTCCCAGGTTGCCTGATTTTGTTGTTGAAGTTCAGGAACAGTGGCTGCACTCTCAGTGAAGGGAGGGGAATGCAATGCTGCCTTAATGGGATTATGTGTACAATAGGTTTTCTTTTGTTTTTTTTTTTTATGACACTTTTACTTGTGCTAAGTCCCAGGCTTCATGGGAAGAATCAGGAATAGCAGTTTTTATTAAACGAATCATGGTTTAGGGATGGAAGTCATAGTATATTTACACCAGCTTACGAAATATTCACTTTGTATATAATATAGAGGATTATGATCTGGTGGCCGATCATAACTTGCTTAGTATGTGTTTGAGAAATGGATACCACTCTCAAGGTTAATTTCTTGACACCCATGTTGAGAACACATAATTTAAAGTTATGATTGGTGGCATGATCATAAGTCTTTGTAGTGCATGGAGCTTTGTCTGCTGCATGTATTATTGGTTGCAGGAGAAAAATTGCTAAGTGTTTTTCCATCTTTCAAGGCCATAAAACCCTTAGCGAGCACTTTCAAGAGAGGTAGTGTATCTCAGTTTGTTAGTTTACACTTACCTTTCATACCTATCAACCATCTGAATATCCGCAGGACTTCCAGATTATTGCTTCATATTTTTGATCTGTACCTCATACAATCTTTGGTTTTCGACAAACCACTAAGGATTGAAGTTACTGAATAATGGCATACATCTGAATTTCAGAGTTTGTATCCTTTAGAAAATGGATGCTCACCTTGGAGTCAATACTGGAGAATTTATACTTGGAAGGTTCTCCACAGAGCTTTTTTACTAGATAAAATAGGAAACTTTAATAAAACTGAAAACATTAAATGTTAGAGATCTATAGAACAGTGTAAATCAGACTGGCGTCACATTTTTATGAGTGCACCAAATTAACTCAGTACTGGGAAAATGCTGATAATTTTCTTAAAGCATTATTTACTGACACTTTTTCATTGACTAAAACTATTGTCTGTCATAATGTGAATGAGGGCTACACTTAGAAGAAAAATAATTCTTATCTCTTATGGATTATCCTAGCTATAAATGTATCACTCCAAAGTGGAATTCTGTTACTTCTCCAAGCTTTGAAGATTTCCTGACCTTGTTAAAAGAAGTAATATCCAAAGAAACCAGAATTAAAGAGCTCAGACTGCATCCAAAGATTTTCCTCAACAATTCTTGGATAAAGGTTTCATCACTCATTGAGACATTCCAAATGATCATCAGCTCCTTTTAACTTATTTTTCCTTCCTTTATATAAATGTTTATTTTTCTTTCTTTGACATTTTATATTCATTTCAGGCCTTTATATATATTGTAAATAGTTACTGTTTTTCATATTTGAACTTATATTGTAAAGTATGTATTCTATTGTTATTTGATCTTTTTTTGTTGTTAAAGAAAAATATTTTCAATAAATATATTTGATTAAAAAAATGAATGAAAAAAAAAAAGAAAATGGATGATAACACATGCTGTTATTCTAGTAATTAAGTTTGTTTGATGAAGTTGGGGACACGTTACCAGTAAGGACAGCAAGCAGAAACAAACCTTTTGTTCTGTGACTGTCATTTGCATGAAAGTACTGGGTGATTTTACTGCCTGGCGCTAGATCCAACCTTAACAACTTCAGCAGGGGGAGCTTAACAGTTGTTAAGTTTGGGTTACATGTCATTCTGGCACTTAACTGGTTTGTCATTTTCTGAATATCAGAGAGTAATCACAGCACTCCATGCAGTACATATGTATATATTACATTTTGTCATTCACTCTGTATGTAATGTTATGTATCAGTTATGTTTATCCAGGGCCAAGACTAAAACAGGCACAATGTGATCAGTGCTCTACCCTGATAGCAAATTAAAAATAAAAACAAACAGACCAACAAACTAACTAAATAAATAAAATATTTATGAATAACAGGAATTTGGATTATAGATGAGGTGGAATTGCAAAGTGTTTGCTACCATCTAAAGGGTCTACATGCTGCTATCAGAGTTAACTACTGATGCTGGGTAATGGCTTAGCTGAATGTAATATAAATGTTAGAATTTCATAAATATTGTGTGTGGCAATTAAAATGTGCCAGGCAGACACTGGGATGATGAACACTAATTGTTAGATGATTAAAGAAGCAGCCACATTCTTACTATGGCCAAGACCATATATTTGAAGTTTTGAAACTTTGAAATTAAAGTAAAAAAACAGTAAAATATAATAAAACAGCTTACCTGTACATTTTTGCAGGGAGCAAGCCCCAGTGCACCTCCCACATCCCCTGCTACTTAACTATACCAACTCCAAGATCACACTACAGTGAGGAAAATGGCAAATCCCGAATTCCACGCTGTATGGCAATCTCAATACAAAGTGTTCGAAGTTTCAAAACCTCAAACATATGGTCTCGGCCATATGGTCTTCGAAGTTTTGAAACTTTGTACAACTGATAGGGATCAATATATATATATATATATATATATATATATATATATATATATATATATGTGTGTGTGTGTGTGTGTGTGTGTGTGTGTGTAAATATTTTCAATAAATATATATTGATTAAAAAAAAGAATGAAAAAAAAAGAAAACGGATGATAACACATGCTGTTATTCTAGTAACTAAGTTTGTTTGATGAAGTTGGGGACACGTTACCAGTAAGGACAGCAGGCAACTAACACTGGGCAAGACTAAAATCCAGGTTGTAGCTTGTTACAGATCCCCCACCATGCCCCAGGATTTCCACTCTTCATTTCTTAGGATACTGGAAGATATTAAGGTACAACCCAATACCTTAATTATGGGTGATTTCAACTACCCCACCATCGGCTGGGAAAACTACTCATGTACCAACTCATTTGCTCAACGTTTTCTGGAATTCATAAATTCCAATGCCTTGGATCAGCTTGTCCACACCCCCACCAGGGGCAGCAATATCCTGGACCTGGTCATTACCAGTATGGGTAACTGGTGTTCCACGCCAGAGGTCAACCCCTCACTGGTCAGATCTGACCACAAGCTAATCACCCTAGACATCCATATCCCACCCCCACCCCCCATTAAGGAAACCACTGTCAAAAACTACTCCAAAGTCAACTTCATGCTTCTTAAGACAGAAGTGGCAAACTTCACGGCACCCATGCAGATGGAAAATAGAGGTACGACTGCTGAATCTTACACAAATGCATTGTATAAGCACATAAACGAGTGCATGGATCATGCCATCCCCAACAGGACCAAGACGCTATCCTCCAAAAAAAGGAAGCCAATCTGGTGGTCCCCTGCCATAAACAAACTCTACAACAGAAGGAAGAAGTTGTTGCAAAAAAGAGTAAAATCCCAAGATTGGAGGAACTCCCTGTTCAGCCTCAGCAAGAAGCTGAGATCCCTCATAAAATCCTCCAAAGCCAGTTATAAAAATAAAATCACCACTGATTCCAAAGACAACCACAAAGCATTCTACAGCTATGTCAAGAATCTCAATGGCAACACTCAGATTTGCTCTGAGCTATAGTACAATGGCACTAAATATACAAAACCAACCAATATTGACAACATCCTGGCAGATAGGTTCAGTGCTAACTTTACCCTCCTCTTACCCTCCAAAGGGCCCATCTTAATACCGGAAGAATGCAAAGCCCTGTAATCGTGGATGAACAAGTAAAGACCGCACTCTCCAAAGCCAAGAACACAGCATCCATGGGACCAGACAACATCCCAGGCTGCATACTGCACGAACTACAGAATGATCTGGCATCCCTCCTAAGTACCATGTTCAGTCATAGCCTCACCTCAGGCTATGTGCCTACTGAATGATGCACAGCAATGGTTATTCCACTTCACAAAGGGGATTCCACCACGGACTCTGGGAACTACCGCACCATTGGCCTGACGAGCCTGGTCTGCAAGGCCATGGAACATATCATCTTGGAGCTTATAAACAAAGATATAGGTAACCTCCAAACCATGGACCCCACTCAGTTTGGGTTTGTAAAAGGTAGATCATGTCTATTAAACCTGATTGACTTTTTTGAAGCAGTCACTAGAGCTGTAGACAAGGGCAAGGTAGTGCACACAACCTATCTTGACCTCGCCAAGGCTTTCAATACCATCCCTCACTCTGGAATTATAGATAAACTCACTAAACTGGGCATAAATCCCTATGTCACAAGATGGGTGGCCAACTGGCTCACTGACAGAACCCACAAAGTAAAAGTAGCTGACTCCCAGTCCGACTTCAGACCAATGATGAGTGGAGTACCACAGGGTTCGGTCCTGGGTCCTCTTCTGTTCGGCATCTACTTCTCTGAAGTGCAGCCCAACACAGAAGGTCTTTGGATAACAAAGTTCACAGATGACTGCAAACTGGGAGCCATAATAGAATCACCTATTGATGTAGACATTCTACAAAAGGGCCTTACAGAGACAGATGCTTGGTGTCAAAGTCATAGCCTCAAGCTCAATGGCAAGAAGTGCATTGCCATCCCCTTTGGGAAAAACTCAGTACCCATGAACTACCACATAGGTGGTAGCTCACTAAACAAACATGATTGACCATATCAGGTTCTTATATACATATACAGTGGATATAAAAAGTTTACACACCCCTGTTAAAATGCCAGGTTTTTGTGATATAAAAAAATGAGACCACAATAAATCACTTCAAAACTTTTTCCACCTTTAATATGATCGCCTCTAAGTAGGCAAAATGAAACAGAATAGTTGTGACCTATAACCTGTACAATTCAACTGAAAACAAACAAATCTGTCAGGGGAAAAAAATATAAAAAATAAAAAAACTTACAATATGCTGGTTGCATAAGTGTGCACACACTTAAACTAATACTTTGTTGAAGCACCTTTTGATTTAATTGCAACATTCAGTCTTCTTGGATATATACCTGACATCAATTAAAGAGACTCTGATTAAACCCAAATAAAGTTCAGCTGTCCTAGTAGGATTTTCTTAACATTTACTCAGTTGCCTGCTACAGCAAAAGTTATGGTTCACAGAGAGCTTACAAAGCATCAAAGGGATCTCATTGTTGAAAGGTATCAGTCAGGAGAAGGGTACAAAAAAATTTCCACACTATTGGATAGCCATGGAACACAGTGGACAGTTATCAAAAAGTGGAGAAAATATGGGGCAACAGTGACATTGCAAAGAACTGGACATCCCTCCAAAAACTGGCCAGGGAGGCTGCCAAGAGACCTACAGCCACACTGAAGGACCTACAAGAATTTCTGGCAAGTACTGGTTGTGTACTACATGTGACAATAATCTCCCGTATTATCCATATGTCTGGACTGTGGGGTAGGGTTGCAAGATGGAAGCCTTTTCATACACAGAAAAACATCCATGCCCAGCTAAAATTTGCAAAACAATACATTGTCTTCCAAAAGCATGTGGGAAAATGTGTTATGGTTTGATGAGACCAAGGCTGAACCTATTGCACACAATTCTAAAAGGTACATTTGGTGCAAAAGCAACACTTTTTGCATCACCAAAAGAACACCATCCCCATGGTGAAGCATGGTGGTGGCAGTATCATGCTTTGGGTTGCTTTTCTTCAGCTGGAACTGAGGCTTTAGTCAAGATTGAGGGAATTATGAACAGTTCCGAATACCAGTCACTTTTGGCTCACAACCATCAGGCATTTGCTAGAAAGATGAAGATAAACAAGAATTTCACCTTTCAACACGACAATGACCCCAAGCATACATCCAAATCAACAAAAGAATGGCTTCACCAGAGGAAAATTAAAGTTTTGAAGTGGCTCAGCCAGAGCCCAGACCTAAATCAATAAAAAATCTGTGGGGTGATCTGACGAGGGCTGTGCACAAGAGATGCCCTCACAATCTGACAGACTTTTGCAAGGAAGAGTGGGAAAATATTGCCAAGTCAGGATGTGCCATGCTGATAGACTCCTACCCAAGAAGACTGAATGCTGTAATTAAATCAAAAGGTGCTTCAACAAAGTATTAGTTTAAGTGTGTGCACACAACAAAGTATTATTTTAAGGTTGTGCACATTTATGCAACCAGTGTATTGTACTTTTTTTATTTTTTCATATTTTTCCCCTAATAGATTTGATTATTTTTCAATTGAATTGTGCAGGTTATAGGTCAAATTAAATGTGGGAAAAGTTGTGAAATCATTTATTGTGGTCTGATTTTTTTATATCACGAAAACCTGACATTTTAACAGGGGTGTTTAAACTTTTTATATCCACTGTGATATATATATATATATATATATATTTTTATATATATATATATATATATATATATATATATATATATACATGTTTTATATATATATATATATATATATATATATATATATATATATATATATATAGCATGCCACCCGACATTAGTTCCCAATGCCTCTATCAAGTAGAGTCACTGGAGTGATCCCCGAGGTGAACTTTCTATTACCCATCCACTCATCAAAATTTATCTTGAAGAGGGACAGCGAGGTGCTTTGCTTGACATGTATGGGAAGTCTATTCCAGAGCATGGGCAGTCTCTGGGTGAGGAACCTGTCCCTCCAGCATGTTCTCTTGATTGTGGTAATGAGGTTGAGGTCTCTGGAGCATGTGGTGTGGAGGGATTAGGATTTCTTCAGATGTAGCATTTCTAAAATTGCTGGGTCAGACATGGCTTTGTAAGTCAAGCAGAAATCGCCTCTAAGTAGGCGAAATGAGACAGAGAATAGTTGGAGTCTTTTAAGTCTGTCCATGTAGGACATGTGTTTAATGCCTAGGATCCTCTTCATGAGGTACTTTTGTGGCCTTTCCAGCTGTTGCATGTGTCTAGTGACGTACATCCCAAATGGGGCATTATACTCTATGATTGGACTAATGAGGGAAGAGTAGAGAGAGAGATGATGACCTCTTTCTTCCTGGATGCAAAACCCTTGGTAATGAGAAGTGCCACGTAGAAGGACTTTCTGACCACAGTGGCAATGTGGTGGTCGAAGGAGAGGTTGCTGTCAACCTGCATCCCCAGATCTCTTATAACACCTTCAGTGTTCAGTGGGCTTCCATCAATGTGGTAATTAGTGGAAACTGAGTTTTTACCAAAGGGGATGACGACACATTTTTTGGCATTAAGCTTAAGGCCATGGTTTCGACACCAGCCATTGGTCTCAGTGAGGCCTTTCTGTAGGATGTCTACATCACTTGTGGAGTTAATAATGGCTCTCAGCTTGCAGTCATCTACGAACTTGGTCAGCCAGAGTCCCTTTGTGCTGGCCTGGACTTCTAAGAAGTAGATGCCAAACAGGAGAGGACCCAGGACCGATCCCTGTGGGACTCCACTCATGACTGGTCGGTGGTCTGACTTGGAGTCTGCTACTTTCACACTGTGTGTTCTATCTGTAAGCCAATTTGCAACCCACCTAGTGATATAGGGGTTGATGCCTAGTTTGGTGAGTTTATCACTAATTCCCAAGTGAGGAATGGTATCAAAAGACTTGGTCAGATTGAGGTAGGCTGTATGCACTGCCTTACCTTCATCCACAGCCCTGGTGACTGACTCAAAGAAGTCAACCAGGTTAAGCAGGCATGATCTCCCTTTCACAAAATAAAATTGTGTAGAATCCAGAGTTTGGAGATTACCTATATTCTTGTTAATTAGGTCCATTATGATGCGCTCCATAGCCTTACATATCAGACTCATCAGGCTAATGGGGCGATAATTCCCAGGGTCTGTAGTCGCTCCCCCTTTATGGAGAGGGATGACTGTAGCAGTGCGCCATTCGGTAGGGACAAAGCCTGAGATGAGGCTATGAGTGAACAGGGCACACAGATGTGGTGCCTGTTCACTTTGTAGTTCATGTAGAACACAGCCATGGATATTATTGGGCCCCATGGAAGCTGTATTCTAGGCCTTGGACAATGCAGCTTCAACCTGTGCTGCAGTAATACTGGGTGACTGGTATTCTTTCGGCATTGTGATTGGTCCTTTGGGGGAGGGGTAAAGCTGGCACTGAATCTGTCAGTCAGTATGTTGGCAATATCTGTAGGCTCAGTATAGGAGGTACCATTGTGCAGTAACTCAGAGCAACTCTGGGTATTGCCATGGAGGTTCTTGATATAACTATAGAAGGCTTTGTGATTGTTTTTAGTGTCTGCCACAATTCTGCCTTCATAGCTGGCTTTGGAGGATTTGATGAGGGATCTCAACTTTTTATTGAGGCTAATAAGGGAGTTTTTCCAGTCTTAGGATGTCACCTTTTTCTGCAATAGTTTCTTCCTTCTGTTGTAGAGTTTATTAATGGCAGAGGACCACCAGATTGGCTTCCGTTTTTTGGAGGAGAGCATCTTGGTTTTGTTGGGTATGGCTAGTTCCATGCATATATGTGCATGTCCGTACAGTGCATTGGTGTATAATTCAGCAGTCATGCAGCTATTTTCAATTGGCATGGGTGCCATGAAGTTAGCCACCGCTGTTTTTAGCAGCCCAAAGAAAGCGTTGGAGAAGTTTTTCAAGGTGGTTACCTTTGCGGGGGGTGTGAGTGAGATGTGGATTTCCATGGTGATTAGTTTATGGTCGGATATGACCAGGGAGGGATTGATTATTGGTGTAGAGCAATGGTCACCCATGTTAGTAATAACCAGGTCAAGGATGTTGCTTTCTCTAGTGGGGGTCAGAAAGAGCTCGTTCAGGGCACTGGAATTGATGAATTCCAGGAAGTGTTGAGCCAGTGTATTGGTGCTTGAGTAGTTTTCCCAGTTGATGGAGGAGTTGTCGAAGTCTCCTAGTATGAGAGTGTTGGGTTGGACCTTGATAGATTTCAGGGTGCTTGGAAATGTGGAGTGAGAGTCTAGGGACATGGTTGGGAACCTATAGCTGGCTATGACCTGAATCACCATTTTACCCAATGTTAGTTGCACCTGAAGTATCTCAGATGCATTACACTGGGCTAGTAGTCTGGAGGTGTGCATATACTTTATGAATATTGAGACACCACTACCTTTGGAGCTTTGGTCCATGTTTTGGGGGTGAAAGGTATGAAGTGAGTTATAGCCTGGTAGAGCAGTGGTGTTTTCTGCCACTTTAAACCAGGTCTCCGTTACAGCACAAATGTTGATGTTCTCCATTTTGAGCAGTGCTTCAAGTGAGTGCATCTTGAGATTTAGACTTTTAGCAATGAGCAGCATGACCCTCAGATTGCATTTATTTATAGCTGTTATAGTGGTAATTTGGACTTTGGAATACCACCTAAAAAAAGCACTAAAGGGGTGGCAAGAGCCTTAGCCAGTACGTGGAAACCCAGGGGTGACAGATGCAAGCCATCTCTGGCAAAGCATCAAGGTCTGTCAATCATGACAGTATATATATATATATATATATATATATATATATATATATTTTTTTTTTATGTTTTGACAAAACTGAGATTGACCTTAAGGAAATGACTAAAATAACAACTCCTATATTGTTTACTCAGATGAGAAGCCTTTTTATGATTGGCATTTGATCTCAGTCTTTGGTTGCAATAAATGAAAAACCCATAAACATGCATTCTTATCAGTGGTCTCAATTTTTCTGAAGGACTGCTGTATAGTGAAGTCATTGAGTCTTCACTTTTAAGCATTCTTGTGCAGCTGTGATGCTGATATGTACAAATTCATGGGATGTGCATGGCAAGCCCCAACATCATGGGTTATATGGTAACTTCCAGCCCTCTGACAAAATGCTTTATATGTATTTTTGTATGTTTAATACAGTTAGGAAATATTGATGAAATGTAAAGAAATCTATTATTTTATATATATATATATATATATATATATATATATATATATATATATATATGATATGCATGGATTTGGTCGTAAGGCCAATTGTCAAACGCACCATCTCAAACTGCAGAACACCAGTTCAGCATAATTGTGAATGCAATTATGTCGAAACTCCAAACACCCCCCTTTTTGACCCATGGTAGTGCTTGTTTAGGTGGTAGAGTGGTCGGAAATGTCAAAAGTCAAATTTTATATGACATTCCGACTATTTGACATCTAAAGTTTCAACATTTAAGTTCGGAGAACACCCTGTTCAACAATTGGCAGTATGACCAAATCCATGTAAACCTATATATATATATATATATATATATATATATATATATATATATATATATATATATATCTCTACAAACACACGTTGATGTTCATACACACGCACACACACACACACACACACACACACACACACACACACACACACACACGCACACACACACACACACACAAACACACACACACATAATTTGCATAAATTGCTCAAATCCTACCTTCCCTTAAACCTCACTCCACCTATAAAATATTATTTTACATGTATTGTTCCCATAATTTCCATAATTTTCTATGTAATTTACTCTAACCCTTTTCTAAAGATCCCACCTCTGTTCTTTTATCTCTGTTACAATATTCACTACTTCAAATACAGTTTGTTTAGACTTTGATTTCCATTTTCTAGTAACTGCTTTTTTTGGCAGCCAGCAGAATTAAACTAAACAAGGCCTTACTATGTCTAGGTTATTCAGATTTGGTATCTCGGCTAAACAAAAATAATTTCCTTAGTTACACCCATTTACTCACTCAGTATTCCTGGCAGAGTACTCTGTAGGGAATTTTTAAAGTCGGCTAACTCATTATACTCCCCAAATCTATGTTCCTATTTACCTCTTTCATCCTCATTATTCCTCCAACATTTGCTGTCTACCTGTGGAAAAATTCTTTGGAGTCTACATGGGGTATAAAAATACCCATGTAAACACTTTCAAGCAAAAATCCTAAATCTTCTAGACTTTGTTGCATATTTGGGATCAGTACAGATGTCATTCCATTGTTTTCTTGTGGATTGCTTCTGCAATCTCTCTCTTCCCAATCTTTTCTAACCTCTGATTGATTCCTATACTTATCTGGCAATATTTTATATGCCATACTAATTATAACTTTTTAACAGCATCTTGGGTTCTAGATTCATCTAAAAACTCTACCAGAGCAGGCCTTTCCTTTAGGGTTCCCCTGTTCCTTTCTCTTTGCCTATACTCTGAAGTCAATCCTTGATAGAGATGGTAATCTCTAGTCTGCAGTACAAATGGCTTCTTGGCACCTTCCCATTCTGTTACCTTTGCTTCTCTAGTTATTTGCTTCTAATACCGTGGTTCCTTTGCCAGTTTTCTCCAGTAAATTCCAGCCCCTTTTGCCTATTCTCTGCACTCCTAATTGCAGTCATCCCTATCGGCAGAATCTCCTTTCTCCATTTTCATGTCGGAGCAGCAGGAAAGTTTTGAGGAACCTTTGAAAGTGGTGGACATGGTGTCAGACAGACTCAGCTGCTAGGAATGGGTCCATTGCTGTAGGTGAGGTTATTGGGGCAATTAAACAGTTCTGCAGCGAGTAGGACTGTGTCAGGATATGAATCCTCTCCTCTCCATTTCATGACTTTCATGGGCAGAATATGAATTTGCAGTCAAGGCCTGAAGACTATCCAGTTTGGGCGTATAAGGGCTACATTATTATTATTTTTTTTTTTGCTGAAGGTGTTCTCCTCTTAACTTCAAGTGCCTGTGATTTCTGATATAGAGTAGTTAACAGCTGAGTGAAACAGTTGACATGACAATCAGTATCTTTAAATCAGATGTCATGGTAGTCTCCCAGAAAAAAAGATTGGATTGCCCTGTATGGTCGAGAGTGGAGTAACTAATGCAGCTAGAAAAGTTTAAGTATCTCATGGTCAAGTTCAATAGTGAAGTTAGAGGAAATGGGGAGGCTGGTCACATCATGAGGTCAACATCATTACTGCAGGTGTTGCAGTGGTAAAGTGAGAGCTGACTTACAGTACAAAGCTCCCACTGTAATTTTCAATCTGTCGCCATCCTTACATGTAGTTATGAGATTTGGTTTGTAAAGAAAAGGATGAAATTATAAGCCCAAACAGTGGAAATGAGATTCCCTTACTGAGTTGCTTTGCTTACTCTCCATGGCAAAGTAAGGAGCTGCCAGTCCATCAGGATGATGGGGTACAGCTATTGCTGCTCTGGGCTCAGAGAAGTCAGTTGAGGTGTTTTTTGAGATCTAATCAGGATGACTTCTACATGCATCCTGCCAGAGGTGTAGCAGATATGACCCACTGGGATGAGGAGCTGGGGAAGTCCTGGGATAGGCTGCATAGATTACATATCTTAACTTTTCTTGGGAGTCCTGCATAACGAGTTGGGGATTTTTATTGATGACTGGGAAGTTTTGTCTGAGCTATTTAGTTTGCCCAACTGTAGTCCTTACTAGACTAGGACAAGAATTGTACAAATGGGGGGGGGGGGTGGATGGCTACAAAATTAAGTAAATTAAATATATAGGAGTGGAAAATGATACATGAATATTTAAAATACAAATATTTAGGCTTCCGGGCTGAATAACTCAAACTCAAACATCTGTTGTTCAAAATATGTATGTCAGAACTAAACTGGCTCCTTCTCTGATGTAGCAGGGCTCTTATGGTGTGTTTTTAGAGCTCTTTTTGTGTAATGCTTTAAAATGGTAGTTTTCAAGTAGAATGAGTTATTATGTTTAAAGTTTGCTTGAAATATCCATGCAGATACGTTTATATATTTGTAATATAATTGTCTTACTAATTTCTGTGTTTAACCATAAAGAAATACATATTTTGATAAATAACTATTTTGCTCTGCCATTTTTTTCATAATTTGATAGTAAAAAATATAAACATATAGTCTTCTGTTTTTTTTTCTTTAAACAAGAAACATGTCTATTAAATTATCACACATGACACAGGCAATCCCACATCCATACAAATGAAAACAAACCATCCTGACACAATTCCAGTTGCAAACATTATACATTGCAAACCACATTGACACAATTGTAGCTGCAAACACTATACATCACTTACAGTCCATCTAGCCACCTTCAGCCAAAATACCACACAGCTCATTTAAATCCTGTCCTCCCCCACACTCGGTCCCCTGCATGCATTGCTCCCACAACCCCATTCCTTCCTATGCAACTTGCCCCCAGTCTTCTCCAAAGACCCCAACTCCAGCTGTCCTATCTCTTTCTCTACATTCACTATCTCAGTAAAGTTGGCCTAGATCCTATTTCCACCCTCTAGCAATTGCCTTTCCAGCAGTCGCCACAACCAGACCTAGCAAGTCCCCACCACATCTAGGCAAACAATATAGTCTTCTGTTGATAGGCTAGGGTTTTCCTAAACATAGACCAGAGTGGCAGTTGGCTGGATTCATAAAGACTACCACAAAGTGTACATTATGTGTACACTCAGTGTAACCTTTCTGAGTGAATAGACAGCACAAGCATTATGATAGGGCTGTTCTTGAATTTAGAAGTGCTTGTTTTGTTACAAGCAGATTTATTTACAAATTGGATATCGCAACATTTTGAGAATCACAAATGCAAATCTAAATAATAACATATTATGACTACTTTTACACAAAAAGTGCAAGAATTAGTGGTCTGCAATCCCAGTTTTATCATTTTTTAAACATTTTCAATACCTTTTATACTTTTTATGCTCTTCCTGTAGCATAGCTAGGAGGTATATTCCCTTTATTTGCGACATTTAAACATCTTTAGCTTTTATGTCCTTTAAAATTTTGTTCCCTGTCTCATGACAGTTACTTTTTACAGTTTCATATCCAATACAATTTCTCTTTTTCTGTCTAATGGCAAGTTATTTTTTTTTAATTTGCTGACTTACATCATTCAGTAAACTTTTCTTTTTCATTACATGACATTTCAGACCACTTGGAAACGTTCTCCCCTCTTGCTGCATATTTTTAAGTGAAGCTATATAGTCAACTGAACAACACCTTCTTATTCTGCCTGTAAGTATGCTTAGTAAGCAGAAATATGTATGTTTCATATCTTTATATGCCCAAAAATACCTTATTTAACAGAACATGGCCATAGTGTTATAGAGCATGGTTATAGCATCATATACCTAACAATACTCTTTTTCTATGTCTCTAACAAAATCAGTTTTAAACATTTATATTTATGTGCCTCTGGCCATATTTTGTTAGCAGACTGAGTATGAACAAAGCATGGTTCTGCTTTCCTATTTTCATTTAAATAGAGTTAGTGGTCTGAACAATTCTACTTGAAAAAAAAATCCATCCTGATGCTTTTACTTTAAAAGTTATATTTTCCAGTCTTTACTTGTACAGAGAATGTTGGAACATAATGTCTGAAATTCTTTTACTAAAAACATATTTATTATTTTACATTTGTTAACTAGGAAAGTCCAACTTGGAACGAGCCAACATTCCGCAGAGACCCAGGGAGAAATGTTCCAGATGCATATCTTTGTAATATGGGAGGAAACTGGAGAAAACCCACATGAACACAAGGAGGACATGCAGACCCCACACAGAAGGCACCCCAGCCGAGAATCAAACCAGAGAACCTCTTGCTGTGTGGTGACAATGTTACCACTGCACCACTGCACCATCCATAAATTGTGACTCTTTTGCATAAAAATTCCCTTAACATTTTCACTCTGCTGGTTTGTCTGTTTGTCTCTGTCGTGTGAATATAGTGCAGCTCTGGGCTACGTGTTTTGACCCCTTCCTTTCTACATCACCATCCTGCTGCTTTCTTACAGTAGACATTTTGCTTCTCAGCCACATAAGGCTGAGCAGCACATCACATGTACATGGCGATTAGGTATGTCAACAGTGATTTCAGTGCTGTAGGTTTAACTACATACATATCTGTACGGCCTACAGTATTTGCTTCATTGTTTTTAGGATTGTTAATTGCAGACTGTGTTACAAGTATTCATTTATGATGCTTACTGCATACTTTTGCAAGTATGCAATAGTGTATGCAGATTGTCTCCAAAGTCTGTATAAATCTATGAATTGAACAGGGCCTGGTATGTGATTTCTACTTGGTACCAGCCCTGTGGAGTAGGAGAGCATGTTTATAAATTCACTACTTACATTTTAATGTAATGTCCTGTTTGAAGATATGACTTATTTTTTCTGAATGTTGCTATGCAGAACAATTGCATTATTTTGAGGTGATGAGTGAACAAGCTGGTTTGCATAACATTGTAGTTCTTTACCTAATAAAGGGTTACATTTTTTTATAAATTTAGGACTCTGTATAATTCTGGCCTTGATCTACTATGTGTGGATGAAATCAGAGCATGACCTCATGCATATAATGTATTCTATTACATTTTTCTTGATGCTTATTACTTTGCTTAGAAGGCTTCTAAGTGAATGTTATGCCTTCTTTTTAAAAACAGGTTGAGATCAAGCTCCACAAAAATATTAGAGGTTAAAGTGCACCATGTTCATTTTTACATTAAGTATTAATTTGGGAATTCAGAGTATGATATAAAATACAGATCCTGAAATGCATTTTTCACGTAAGAATAGACCAAAAAATGACCTTGAGTGGGATACTGTTTTATCAGCAGTTTTCCATTTGCATTAAAACCGAACACATTTGTCCTGAAAATGCTGAACTCTTACAAATGTCATTCTTTAGAACAACTATAGTTCTCTCTTGTTCTGACATCTGAGTTTCCAGCTTTGCACTGCCAATCTCTTTCAAGTCTGCTATTGCTTGTTTTTGCATAGTATTATGGGTGCACAGTTAGGAAGTTTTGGAAGTACTGTTTGTAAAAGTATGAGAACGTTATAATATTTTCTGTTATGCTTTAAATCTTCATTTAAATGTAGTCCAGAAATTCATACATAGTCTGAAGGATGCAGTTAAGACTTTAAATCTGCACATCAGGTTTCTGTACTGCTACTTCACAGCAAGCCCAGCAACCACTGTCTGACATACTTTGAATCGTATTATGAATGCAAAATAAAAATAATAGAAAATAACAGTTTAACAGTGGGTGTGTATGGGTGTATATAAATAAATATATATATATATATATATATATATATATATATATATATATATATAAATAATATATATATATATATATATATATATATATATTTTAACACGATGGGTAATTTTGGTAAATGCATGTTACTGCCTTAGAAAGAATGCACCCAAAATGTATTGATGGCTACTAGAATTATCACAGGATAAAAAGAAAAACAACAACAAAAAAAACATAGCAGTGGGAAAGGGCTTTTCTTATTATGTTACTGTTCAGTAAATGGAATAACTACTGCAAATGTGACGCAGTGTTGCTGCAGTTTCCCCCCACAGCTCCCTTGATACTGTGACTGCACATTGGAATGCTAATGATTTCAGGTGTTAATATGCTGGACGCTTGTACAAAGCTTGTACATGGATCTGTCAGTCAGGATCAAACATCTGCGCTGCTGCAGATACAAGGGAGCAGACTAGTTTCTTAGTCGGCAGTACCGGTTACCAACAGATATATAAATGCTGCATTCATACCTTAATACAGAAATATGGGATAACGTCACACCTGATGATGGGTCAACATTTTACTGTATAAAATCATCAATAGACAAGAAAAGAACTTCACTAACGTATAATATTTATTCTGCAACTACCTTCTGTTCCAGCATCATAATTTTTAGTCATCCCATGAAGATGCATTGAGCAAAGAGTGTTGTTTGGGGACCTAGAGGTGAATATTAAACGAAATACATTACTGGCAGTGAATAACAGTATATCCAAGATCACTATACTATTTATAAGATTTCTGACAGTAGTTATAATGTATCATTTTACAATTTGTTAGACACTTTAGCACTTGTACAGTACTTGCCAGTGTTTAATAATAGTGCTACATTTTATTCTGCAATAATTCAGTAGAGTTATGTAGCCCACAAAAGTTAGTACATGTCATGCACAAGCAAGGTGAGGATCAGCAATGAACACAAAATGTCCTTATGTGCAAATATAGATAACAGTCATTGTAAAACTTTCAGAGTTCCAAGTAAGGGTATATTGAAAATCCGATGTACTGTGCCATTCTAACATGAGCTTCCGAGCCATTTCCCTGAGATGAACTAGTGTGGTTCTGTACAGCTAGGAACAATTTTACATATGTTATTGAACCAGTCAGTTCCAATTTGGCATTTATCATCAATATATAGACAGAGAATATAAAGAAAGAAACATTATCATAAAGATATGCAGTACAGATGAATAAAAATGTGTATCTTCTTTTCTGTTCACATCATCTTTTATTTCTACTTATACTACAGATACATACTTTGAGTATATCAGTTTCATATATGACCTGTCTTCTGTTGGGTTTATACATCAAAACCTGTTGTAGTGGCCTGTATCATATCAGTGCCTGGAATGATTAACAATTCTATCCTCATGTCTGCACGTTTCATGGACTGAAATTTATAAGCTCCTCTACTAGGTCTTGATTTTTCTTTTATTCTGAGCCTTTAGTGGATATAGTTACTAACTGATAACACATGAAGAAAAGCACTTGTGCAATTTCTAATAAAACTGTCTGACTTGCATGAGCCTACTTGGATGTTTTCACCCTGGTTCAGTATAAAGGATGTTGAACCAGGGCCTCAATTACTGGCGTTAGTGTTTTTGTAAGTACAATGAATGAGTGAAATAATTATTTTCCCCTTTATTCGTTAATCAAGCAATGTATTATTTATACTTTACAAAATCAAAATCTTAATGTGCATAGCAAAAGCAGAATATACAAGTAAAATTAGCTATATACAATAAATACAGCACTAGACCAACATATAAAGATGGTCAATTGAAAAAAAATATCAAAAACAGTAACTAAACAGAATAGGTCAATTGAAAAAAAATATCAAAAACAGTAACTAAACAGAATAGATCATATGGAATAGTACTTATATTCTAAATAAACAAATTCATACAGGAAAATCCCTATGCAAAAGACATTAATCGGAATTCTAATGAAGGTAAGTACAATCCACAGATACATTTAAAGTTAAGTACCAAGTCATCATCATTTTAATCTAACCCCTTTTTTCCATTTTAATCTACATGTGGTCAGGATGTCACATCAATTATAGCCACCTTTCTTGATTCATTGCCACTTTCCTACCTTCTTCAACAGTCATGCCTGTCAATGGTCTTCTCTCATGCAATCCATCCATCTGTTGGCTGGACATCCTTGTTTCCTCATGTCTTCTTCCAATCTCTCTAAAATCTTTTTTTTTCCGAATTGTCTTCTGTTTTCTTGCACATATGACCAAACCACTGTTGAAGCTACTCTGGCATCTGTTCTCATGTCTTAATTTCCTTGTCTGTTCCACAGTCTGCATCCTACCTCCCATCTCTGTCACTTCATCTTTGTCACTTCTAATTTCTTCAGATGCTTTTCCTTCACTTCCAGGTTTCACGATCATACAGAAGTACTGGTCATGTCACTGTTTTGTATACTTTACCTTTCATCTTCTTTTGCATTCTTCTGTCACACACTACTCCTGATACTCTGTGCCACTTCGCTGCAGCACCTTTGGTTCTATCACTGGTATCTCATTCAGACTTCCCTTCTCCATGACACTTAAATATTTAAAGCTATTTGCTTGTTCCACTATTTCCCCTTCTATCTCAGTTTTCAGCTTCTTCTAGCCATCTCAGTTTGCTGCCATGATATCTGTCTTGTTTGTACTCAGTTTCATCTCATATGCCTTTAGTTT
This sequence comes from Protopterus annectens, assembly GCF_019279795.1. Taxonomy (NCBI): domain Eukaryota; kingdom Metazoa; phylum Chordata; order Ceratodontiformes; family Protopteridae; genus Protopterus; species Protopterus annectens. The sequence goes on along the minus strand of NC_056739.1, from coordinate 1,084,544,086 downwards.
TTCTTTCCATTCACACGTCATTTCATGAAGTTCTTGTTTGGGGTCTGCTTGTAACACCACATAATCTGCATATAAATGCTTTGGTAATTTGACCCCTCTGACCTATTTACTAATATAGTCCACAACGTGTATGGACAGAAGTGAGCTCAGATCTGAACCCTGATACACACCCGCTTCCATTAGGAACCCCTTTGTGAGTCTGAACACTATTTGTACTTATGTCACTATGTCACTGTAGCTGGCTGCACTAATTCTAACAATGTTTCCTGGACTTTGAAGTATCACAGGGACTGCACAAATCAGCTTTCTTGGGACCTTATTATATGCTTTCTCCAAGTCTAGGAAAAGTCCAGTTAGACTCTTTCCTAATCTCTAGCTTCTTCCCTACTGTCTGCTTTACTGCAAATATCAGCTAAGTTATGCTGCATTTTGATTTGCATCCAAACTACTCATCATCCATCTTACTTTCTAAAGTTCTGTGTGTTCATTTATCGATCACCTTTTCCAGCACTTTCATTCAGTGTGACATAAGTTTGATTTTTCTCTACTGCCCGCAGTTGTGAATATCCCTTCTGTTCTTGTACACTGGCATTAGAATGCTTATTATCCAGTCATCTGGGATATGTCTTTCTCTCCATACTGCTGTGAGTACCCTAAGGAGCCATTTCTCCCCTAACTCATTTTTTAAATTCATCTAACGTTGTGATCATATCTACCGTGACTTCTTCTGAGCCCAACTTCCCTGACTTCATCTTTCATAGTGCTGTTCTTACTTCTTCTTTGGTGAGTTCATCTTCCTCTTTCATTGCAGGCTGCGTCTAGGGGTAGAGCAGCTTCTGTGGGTTTTATTTATTCAAAAACTGCTTGAAATACTTTCATCTGTCTTTGCTGTCCTGTGGACTAGTGAGCAGATTGCTGTTGGCATCTATTATGAATTTTGCATACTGACTATCTTCTTTCATCTTTGCCTTACAATCTGATAGTTTCTTTGCGCCATCTGCTGAGTTGCCTTCCAGAAGCTGATAAAGTACCACTGATGTCTTGTTCTTAGCTATTGCAACTGCTGTCTTAGCCTCCTTGTTAGCCAGCCAATATGCCTTCTTGTTCTAGTCCATTTTTTCTATCTTCCACTTTTTCCTGCATTACATCTTTCTTCTGAAAACTTAATGTATTTCTGCATTTCATCACCATCTCTCTTTATGCACCTCATTTCCATAGTTTGCTCAGTTGCATATCCATTCTATAGTTTTCACAAGTGATTGAGGTTCTGCAATTTTTCTTCTTCTTCAACTCCACCTATTTCCTCCTACTCCTGAGATGTTAGAGCTGTGAGTATTTCTTTGAACTCTTATGATCTCACTCCAACTAACTTCCAGGTCTTCGGCCTAGTCTCTTGTTTTTAGAGTCTTCTCTGGCCACTGCTGGCAACTGATTGTAGCCACCATTGGTTTATGTTGTGCAACTACTCCTTCATTAGGGATAATCTCTTCAGTGACTGTTGTATATGTCAAAGATATTAAAATAAACAATCACTTTTTAGTTGTAAGAAATATAAGCTTTACAGTATAACGAGAGAAGAAAGAGTGGATAAAAGCAAGTTTAATGTTAATATGCTAAGATCTTGGGCTGCTGGGTTGTGTGTGCTTTGTGTGTGTATGTGTGTGTGTGTGAGTGTGTGTGTGTGTGTGTGTGTGTGTGTGTGTGTGTGTGTGTGTGTGTGTGTGTGTGTGTGTGTGTGTGCACGCGCACGCTTGTGTGTGTCTGTGTAAAAGTGCACTGACTATATTATACGTAGAATAGTTTTCTCTTATTTTTACAAGCATGAATATTTAGATTAATGCTCTTTGCTTAAGCTATAAATAAGTGCCTTTTGTAAACAAGAAGGCTTGAAAAATAAGACAAAATGATGAAAGCCATGAAAAATGCCAAGTTTCTTACATCCACAAAGATATTAGCTTTTTTTCTATTAGTAAATGTTCAGTATGACTGAACAAAGTCTGCAGCTGAATGACGCTGTACATTCTGTTCTGAGTGAAATTTACAAAGACTCATTGCTGACTACTTTTACATGCAGACTAGCTATCTACAGGTGGAAGCAATTAATCTTGAGAGTTCTGATCATTCTTTGCTGAGGGAAATGCAAAATGTAAAGGTACAATGGCAAGCAGTTCAGTGAAAAATAAAGTTTTAAATTATGGGAAGTGAATAAGAGATAGCAGCTTATGTAGCAGCCTTAATAATTTAATGCATTTAATATGACAATGTACAATTTAGTTGTATTTAAAGATAGTGCACTTTTTCTTGGGACTAAAAGTTAATGTTTTCTGAAGACACACAAGCGTTTTTTCACATTTGGGTGGGGAACAGTGACAAGAAAAGAACAGACAGCAATCAGTGTAAATGGGAACACATGCATTCTGTTCTTTAATTTTACGTTAGGTAATGCCTGTAGGTGCAACTGTCAGTTTGGGGCAATGGCTCCTATCTGTAGGGATAAACTTCATTTTTGAAGATGTACATAGTGTTGTGTGTTTGTTCTAAGTTAATAGTAGATGAGGGAGCTTTGAAAAGTATTTAATCTTTGAGGGATTTCATGATATCAAAAAGTCTTGAAAAATGTAACATAGGTTCAAATGGAGATTAGAAGAAAAACTGTATAAAAGATCAGCCTGACAAACATTAGTATGTGCACGTAATATGAAAGTTGGAAATACACATTCAAAAAACTGATGTGTATGCTATGTGGGAACAACAGCTTTTTATCATAATTGCTATGCTATCCATATTATCTTGAAATATAAATGGCCTTACAGGTATAGGCAAAAATAAAAGAGTATTGAATTATATTAAGAAATGCAAAGTGCTAATAGTATTTTAGGAGGAATATTCAGGAGAATATCAGAGACAAAGGAAAGGGGGCATAATTATACTCAATGCTAGTGGGGCTCAAATAGTAATAGAAGACAAAAAAAAATAATGATAGATTTGTGGTAATAAGGGGCTATTGGCAAGAAACGAGGATGGCATGTATTTATATTCTTCAGAAAACCGCTATTATGGAGCTTTAAAAATGGCAGAAATAGTCAGTTTTCAACAGGGAATATTTATTATAGGTGAGAACTGGAACTTGCTTTGCAATAGTGAGGATGTATGAGAGTGACTTAGAAAGAAAAATATATAACAAAAGAGGGTAGATTTCTGAAGAAATTTATGAAAACATTTGGTTTGGAAGATACGAATTTAGTAGTAGGACCTTGACCGAATTTACATATTATTCCCCAAGGGTACATTAACTGGCCGAGACTAGCTAGAATACATATTTCATAGGAACATGTGCTTTTAACTGAAAGTTTTGATGCACATCTAATAACTACTGGAGATCATGCATTGATAAAAATCAAGATAAAAATTCACAGTAATGTAGAAAAAATGAGACACCAGTGCTTTTCCACATAACTGTTAAAATGAGAGGAATTTAAGGAACGGGTGGTGGAAATTATTCAAGAGTTATTAGGATATATAGACATATCTTCAGACTCTACAGCTACTGAGTGGAACAAAATCCAAATGGAGTTTAAAAATTGGGTAGAAATAAAAGAGAAAGATATAGTTAAGATGTTACAACAATTACTTATCGGGGCTGACAAAGGTTAAAGTACTGCAGAATAAGGGGAATCTCACAGAAAAAGTGATCCAAGTGCAGAATGCTGAAGAGAAAAAGGAGAGCATTTGGATAATATGCATGAGTTTAGGAGGACATCCAGGATGGCTGCACATTGAGCAATAGGTTAATTCTAGCTCTTCCAGTGTGAAAACAGGAACTTAGCAGAGGATGCCAGTGACCCTAGACTTCTGAATAAATTTCAGTAACTGGCTAGTAAGTGTACTGCCTGGATGCCAGGAAAAAAAATACAGAGGATCTGAAGGAAAATCAGCTATAAAAGGTGACAAAAAACACTGATTGGGAAAAGTACTATAGCTATTCAGCAAAAAGCAGTGCAAGTTCCAGACATGACTTCCAATAACATACAGGAAAGTATAAGGCAACTGCACATAGACCTGACTAAAATAAGTGAAACAATGATGGAGTATATCAACTCAAACAATGAAAGCCTGGAAAATGGAAGTAACTTTAAACAGATATTCAAATAAGGTGATAAAACAGCAAAACTCTGGAGTTGAAACAAAGAAAAAGCTGGCTGAAAATGAGACCACACAAAAAGAGATGTTTCAAAAATATTAGAATTAGAGGACAGAGCATGTAGGGAAAACCTGCGATTTTCTGCTATACCCAAGAAGCTGGAAGGAGAAGACTGTATTAATTTTATGAAGCATGCAAAATCTGAAGGCAATGCTACTCAATGCTAGAAGTCTAAACCTCAAAATGCACTCTCTCGAGGCACTCCTAAAAATGGAGAACATCAATATCTGTGCAGTAACTGAGACCTGGTTCAAGGCTCCAGAGAGCACCCCTGCAATACCAGGCTAAATTCTTACCACACTTTTCGGCCACAAAACCAAGACTGAAATACTAAAGGTGGAGGAGTGTCCATATTCACCAAGGATATTCACACCTCCAGGCTAGTTGCCCAACACAATGCATCTGAAATCCTCCAGATGCAACTAACACTAGGTAAGACTGCAATCCAAATTGTAGCTTGCTACAGATCCCCCAGCATGCCCCAAGATTCTCACTACACCTTTCTAAACATACTGGAAAATATTAAGAAACAACCAAGCACCCTAATACTGGGTGATTTCAACTACCCTGCCATTAACTGGGAAAACTACTTGGGTACTAACTCCTTTTCCCAACAGTTCTTGGAATTCATAAATTCCAACACCCTGGATCAACTAATCCATTGTCCCACCAGGGGCTCCAATATCCTAGACCTGGTCATTACCAACATGGGAAATAGATGTTCCACACCAGTGGTCACCCCCTCATTGGTCGGGTCTGACCATAAGCAAATCACCTTTGACATCCACATCCTACCCCCAACCCCCAGTAAGGAAACCTCCTTAAAAAACTTCTCCAAAGCCAACTTCATGCTACTGAAGTCAGAAGTGACAAACTTCACAACACCCATGGAGATAGGATCTGGAAGTTTGACTGCAGAATCCTACACTAAGGCACTGCACGAGCACATCCACTCGTGCATGAATCGTGCCATCCCAAATAGAACAAAGATGCTCTTCTCCAAAAAAAGGAAGCTAATCTGGTGGTCCCCTGCTATAAACAAACTATACAACAGAAGGAAGAAACTGTTGCAGAAAAGAGGAAAATCCCAGGATGCAAAAAACTCCCTCACCAACCTCAGTAAGAAGCTGAGATCCCTCATAAAATCCTCAAAAGCTAGTTACAAAAATAAAATTGCCAAAGATTCCAAAGACAACCACAAGGCATTCTATAGTTATGTCAAGAATCTAAATGGCAATCCTCAGATCTGCTCTGAGCTACAACAGAATGGCATTAAATATACTGATCCCAAGGATATTGCCAATATCCTGGCAGATCGATTTAGTGCCAACTTCACCCCCCTCTCACCCCCTAAAGGGCCCATTTCAATACCAAAAGATTGCTAAATTCCGATAATCACAGCCACACAGGTAGAAACTGCACTCTCCAAAGCTAAGAATACAGCATCCATGGAACCAGATGACATCCCAGGCTGTGTACTACATGAACTACAAAATGAACTGGCACCTCACCTAAGTGTCATGTTTAATCATAGCCAGGCTTCGTGCCCACTGAGTGGCGCACAGCTACAGTTATCCCGCTCCACAAGGGAGGATCTACCTTGAATCCCGGTAACTACCGTCCCATCAGTCTGACAAGTCTGATCTGCAAGGGCATGGAACGCATTATCATGGAACTTATAAACAAAGACATTAGCAACCTTCAAACACTGGACCCTACCGAGTTTGGGTTTGTGAAGGGCTGATCTTGTCTCCTGAATCTGATTGACTTCTTCAAATCAGTCTCCAGAGCTGTGGATGAGGGTAAGGCAGTCCACACAGCCTATCTGGACCTTGCCAAGGCCTTTGACACCATTCCCCATTCTGGAACCATAGATAAACTTACTAAGCTGGGCATAAATCCCTATGTCACTTGATGGGTTGCCA